>NC_084827.1:182953387-183253387 GCF_033115175.1 Lepus europaeus
TGTGAGGCTTGCAGGGAAGTCTATCATTTTCTTGGTAACAAAGACCAACAGGGCGCTCCTGTGCGTCACTCTCTGTCCTTGTCTGCCTTGCTGGAATGCAGAGGTGATGCCTGGAGGTACAGCAGCTACATTGCAACAAGGAGGATGATGTCACCACCAGGTCTCATGGAGCGATGAGACGGAAGCAGCCAGGGTCCTCCAGGACCTTGCTGAGTTAACCACGGAGGCCTTGTCCATTTTATATTCTTCCAGTTTGTATATTTAAATTCAGAGAAATGTATTACATTTAGGAACCTTTAAATATACAAGTTAGAGCTGGTGGAGATGATGGTATAGCGTTGCACATCGCAGGGCATTAACTACCGGGAGTGAGGGCCGTGTGCCAGGGCCACAGGGGAGGCCGCACGGCCACGGGTCCCTCCTCCACACCCCACCCAGGGCCGCCCAGAGGTCCCTTGGGGGCATGGATTTCCTGCCCTGCCCTCCCGCGTGGGCTGTGGGCCGGAGGCCTGTGCCAGCCTCGACCTTGCATCGGCCGGGACCACCCTGTGAAGACCCCGTGGGTGCAAAGCCCCCACTCCCTCCTGTTGCCCCCAAGCCCTGGCCCCCCCAGTGCTAAACCACAGCCTCGTCACCCAGCGCCCGTGGGTTCCAAACCCCACGGTTTCACCTCCTCCTGAGACATCAGTGCGAGTGCAAGGCAGACTCCGGAGCGGGAGGAGAAGCCCCTGCCGAAGCCGCCCACAGAGAGCGTGCAGGGGCCTCAGGCCGGGGCGGGCGCTGCGGCACAGCGGGCAAACTCCTGCCGCAGCGCCGGCATCCCACACAGGCGCCCGTTCAAGACCCGGCTGCTCCACTTCCGATCCAGCTCTCTGCTCTGGCCTGGGGAAGAATGGAGGATGATCCAAGTCCTCGGGCCCTGCACCCGCCTGGGAGACCTGGAGGAAGCTCCTGGCTCCCGGCTTCTGCCTGGCCTGGCCCTGGCCATTGCAGCCATTTGGGGAGTGAACCAGCAGATGGAAGATCTCTCTCTCTCTCTGTAACTCTGCCTTTCAAATAAATAAATCTTAAAAAAAAAAAAAAAAGAGGTCTCCGGGTCAGCCCCGGGGATCAGGGGAGGGTGGAGGGGCGGGCGTCTCGCCCTGGGGGTTCCAGCGTGGACGCCCCCCATGGAGGAGCAAACTGAAGCTGCCCACACGGAACGGCCGACGGCAAAAAAAGCTGGGCAGGGGAGCCTCTGCACCAGGGGGCTGTGCACCGTTATCACTGCCAGGGGAGCCGCGTGGCCCCCTCGCGACGCCATGTGTCCCACAGCCTGGGGCCATGCAGCAGGAGGCTGACGATGGCACACGTCACAGCGCAATCTCCCACGCCCGGCTGGATGTAGAATATTCTGGAATATGACGCAGCCAGGAAAAGCCGCCAAGGCCCGCAGACGCCAGCAGGAGCACGGAGCCCAACAGAGAGCAGCAGGCCCCACGGCACCGTCTACAGGAAGCCTGCACGGGCATGGCTCTGGGGGGAGGGGGCCGTGGGGGCACCTACACAGGGGGAGGGGGCCGTGGGGCACCCACACAGGGGGAGGGGGATGTGGGGGCATGCACACAGGGGAGGGTCCATGGGGCACCCACACAGGGGGAGGGGGACGTGGGGCACCACACAGGGGGAGGGGGATGTGGGAGCATGCACACAGGGGAGGGTCCATGGGGCACGCACACAGGGGAGGGTCCGTGGGGCACCCACACAGGGGAGGGTCCATGGGGCACCCACACAGGGGGAGGGGGACATGGGGCACCCACACAAGGGAGGGGGACGTGGGGCACGCACACAGGGGAGGGTCCGTGGGGCACCCACACAGGGGGAGGGGGACATGGGGGACCCACACAGGGGAGGGGGCCATGGGGGCACGCACACAGGGGAGGGTCCGTGGGGCACCCACACAGGGGGAGGGGGCCGTGGGGGCATGCACACAGGGGAGGGTCCATGGGGCACCCACACAGGGGAGGATCCATGGGGCACACACACAGGGGGAGGGGGCCGTGGGGCATGCACACAGGGGAGGGGGCCGTGGGGCACCCACACAGGGGAGGGTCCGTGGGGCACACACACAGGGGAGGGGGACGTGGGGGCACGCACATAGGGGGAGGGGGACGTGGGGCACGCACACAGGGGGAGGGTCCGTGGGGCACGCACACAGGGGAGGGGGCCGTGGGGCACACACACAGGGGAGGGGGATGTGGGGCACACACACAGGGGAGGGTCCGTGGGGCACCCACACAGGGGAGGGGGACGTGGGGCACCCACACAGGGGAGGGTCCGTGGGGCACCCACACAGGGGAGGGGGACGTGGGGCACGCACACAGGGGAGGGGTCCGTGGGGCATGCACACAGGGGAGGGGGACGTGGGGGCATGCACACAGGGGAGGGTCCGTGGGGCACGCACACAGGGGAGGGTCCGTGGGGCACGCACACAGGGGAGGGTCCGTGGGGCACGCACACAGGGGAGGGGGACGTGGGGGCACGCACACAGGGGAGGGTCCGTGGGGCACGCACACAGGGGAGGGGGACATGGGGGCATGCACACAGGGGAGGGTCCGTGGGGCACGCACACAGGGGAGGGGGACGTGGGGGCATGCACACAGGGGAGGGTCCGTGGGGCACGCACACAGGGGAGGGGGACGTGGGGGCATGCACACAGGGGAGGGTCCGTGGGGCACCCACACAGGGGAGGACCCATGGGGCACGCACACAGGGGAGGGTCCGTGGGGCACCCACACAGGGGGAGGGGGCCGTGGGGCACGCACACAGGGGAGGGTCCGTGGGGCACCCACACAGGGGAGGGGGACGTGGGGGCATGCACACAGGGGAGGGTCCGTGTGGCACGCAGTCAGGGGAGGGTCCGTGGGGCACGGTGACCCTGGGGAGGTGCGGCAGGGAGCGTCCAGGAGCCCAGGCAGGTCGGGGCGCTGGGCTGGGTGTGGCGCACGTGCGTGCCCCACGTGGCTCGGGGCGGCTGTGCCTTTGGGACACCCTTGGAACACAGCACAAAGGCTTTGCAGCAAACAGCCGGGCCGGGACCCCCTCTGCAGGGGCCGGAGCTGAGCCCTGGGGGACTCACAGGTGGCTGCCTCTGTTCCCGGCCAGCCTGGGTCGCCACCCACAGGCCTTGTGTGCAGCGAGGACTGGGGACAGGGGCAGTAGCTGGGACCAGGGGCCCTGCTGGAATCTGGGGACAGACACTACCCCAAACCGGCACTCAGGCCTGCTGTGCAGGGCTCTGTTCCGAGGACCAGCAACTGAACCTGGGGCCGCGGTTGACCAGATGTCCAGACAGGCCCAGGGGCAGGGCTGGTAGCTGCTGTCAGAGAGGCACCTGTGAGAGACCCCCATGGAGCCCCCACCCCACCCACAGTTCCACCCCATTCCACCTCCGCCCCCACCCCACCCCCTCTCCTATCCACCTCCGCCCCCACCCCACCCCCCTCTCCTCCCCTCCCCTGCTGGGGGCTGCACTTCCCCCACTGGTCCAGCACCCGCCCCGCTGTGGCTCTGGCCTCTGTGTCCGTTCTCCACTGAGCCCCCACAGTGTGGAAGTGGCTTCGTGGCCGGCGTCCCAGAGCCCGGAGACCTGAGTCCCAGGCTGGACGCTCGCGAGGAGGCTCCCGGGACCCAGGAGGCAACCGGGCCGAGGCCCTGGGTGAGCGGAGGAGCTGCTCCTGGGGCTGCTCGGGGCACAAGGAGCCCAGTGGAGCCAGCGCTGAGCTGACAGTGGGGGAGGAGCCAGGCCTGGACATGCGGATGAGGGGCCGGGAGTGACAAGGGTTGAGGGGCGTGGCCAGACCCTGCCCCCACCTCCTGCTGTTCACCACAGCCAAGGTCTCCGACGCCCACAGCTCCGACGCCCACAGCTCCGGTCTTTTTGATCTCGTCAGAGACCCGGGGAACCCCCGGACACTGAGTGCTGCGCACCAAGGGGCCGAGAGCCAGGCTGGGCCTCAGGCACCCGGCCTGGGCCTGCTGCGGAGACCACCTCGGCTCAGCCCAGCGGCCCAGGGTGACCCCGGCTTTCCCCTGAGCTGCGGGTGTGGGTCCAGCCAGCTCCGTGGACCAGGAGGGCAGAGTCCCTCCTGACGGGGCCGAGGGCCAGCAGCCAGACCCCACCACCGCTCCCGACCAGTCCCCTCCCAGCCCTCCCAACCCCCATCCCCCCAGCAGGTGGCAGGCCCCTCACCCACTGTGCCTGCAGGGGCTGCCGTCGGAGGAGGGGCATCGCCAACTGCACCACAGACCCCCGCCCCCAGGAAGGCCAGGGCTGCACACTGGGTCCCGAGTGGGCTTGAGCTGTGGGGTCCATCCCGGGCTCTGGCAGCAGGCACGGGACACAGTGGTGCCTCCACTCAGTCTGTGCTGCCCCTGCCCCTGGAGAGACCCGGGGGGCTGGGCTGCCGCGAGGACTGAGGGGGGCGCTACCACTCGCCTGTCTCCTCTTCAAAGCCAGCCAGGCTCGGACAGCCACAGCCACAGCCGACAGCCATGTTGGCTCTGGCAGCTCTGGGCAGCCCAGCCAGAGTAGAGTGCTTTGCGGGGTTATGCTGGGTCCAGTGTCCGCCTGGAGACGGAAGCCCACGGTGGCTCCCAGGGGCGGCACAGCACCCCCAGGCAGGCGGGGCCCGAGCAGGGGCCGGAGTGGGGCAGAGCTGACCCGGCTCCGGCTGCAAAGCGAGGGCAGTGCGGCCAGCTGCCCACGAGGCTGAGACCAGCCAGAGGCCGCCCGCGGGGCAATCAGAGGGGGCGGCCCAGGGGGCTCTGCCCACAGCAGTGCTGGACGCGGGCCTGACAGGGGGTCTCGGCACATGCTGGCGTCCAGTGCAGACTCTGGGGAGGGGTACAGTCTGTCCACAGGGCAGGTGGCCGTCACTGCCAGCGGGCCTGGCGCTTCTCCTGTCCACGCAGGAGCTCCGTCCCGGCTGCCCCAGCCCCAGCAGCCCCTTTCTCCTTCCTGCCCCCAGTGTGACTCCTGCCAGGGCCCGTGCAGCCACGCAGGGTCTGTCTCCAGGCTCAGCCCTGCTGTAGGCCGGCTCGGCACTGCCCTCCTGACAGGCCTCGGCGTGGCCTTGTCAGCCACTCCCCCCACAGGCATCCCGGCCGCCCCGCCCGGTGGCAACGCACGGATGCTGCCTGGAGTACGGGCGGATGGGCGGCTCCTGAGCCCCTGGTTCCCGTTCTCGGGGGCTGCACACTAGTCCACCCCCGCCAGCGGCACTCAAGGGCCCCCGTGCGTCCACACCCCCGCCCCAGTGTTGTCCGAGCTCTGGATTCGGGCCAGCCTGGTGGGCGCGGGGCGTTCTCCCGGGACTCTGATTTGCATTCTGCTCTGTGCCTTCTCTGGAGAGACGGACCCTCAGGCCCTTCCACACCGACTCCAGCCCAGCCGAGCCCCGGGGGGCCACCATGGGACCTTGGCCAGGAACCAGCAGGTGAAGGAGGGGCCTCTTTCCTGGGAGCCCCGAGGTTCCCCGGCTTCTGGCTGTCGCGGCTGCCGCGAGAACCCGCGGGCCGGGCTTTCTCACGGTTTCAGTTACAAACCCCAAGCGGTTTAGCCATGGGATGAATTAAAAGGATCAGAAGTCTCCCTTCTCTGCCCCTGCCTCTCACCTTGCTTTCTGGCTGGCGAGGACCCCCCCCCCCCAGAGCCCCTCCTCCCTCCTGGGACCGGCGTTCTCAGCACTGCTGAGCACCAATTAATTTGTCTCATTTACATGAAAAAGTGCAGGAGATGTCTTTTTCCATAATTAACTATATTTTGCAAGGCATTAAAATTCTGCAGCCCTGCCCACAACAGCACCCTATTCACTGCAGAGATAAGTGCTGGGGGTGTGGAGGGACCGGCGGGGAGGGCCAGGCCTCACTTATGCATATGCATGAGGGGCGGCCGCTGGGTGCTGCACCTGCTGCAGGGGCTACCGCTGAGGCCGCACCCCCCAAGAGCTCTGGACAGGCTCTCTCTGGGGAGCCCCTTCTTCCCAAGGCCAGGCAGGGCACAGTCCCTGCCTTCTAGAACCTTCCCCGGGGCCGGTGCTGAGGGCAGAGTCTCCTGCCTCCCCTCCTCCCGTCCCACCTGGCTTCCAGCCAGAAAGAGCCCCTGTCCCCGGAGGGCCGACTGCCCCCCTGCTGCGGGCTCTGCCCTGCTCGGTGGGGTCCAGCGTGAGGACCGAGGGGGCAGCCTGCCCCTTGGCTGTGCTGTGAGCGCCCCTCCCCACTGCCCTCGGGGAGGAAGGTGGCAGCTGAGAGGCGGGGTGCAGCCTGCCTGGTTCTCCCCAGCACCCCCTCGTCCTAGCGGCTGGCCCAGGGTGGAGGGGGACTGGGCGGCCGATCTCTCTGCCCTGTTTCCCAGGGAGCAGCAGCAGGTGGGTGCCTGGTGGGCAGAAAGGTCACCGCAGTGTGGGGGACAAGATCCGGGCACAGACAAGGGGGGGGCCCCGTGGGTCAGCACAGGAAGCCCCAGCCGCTGGCCTTGACCCAGGCCTGTACTCCTGGTCAGCACCCATCATGTCCACACACCTGCCGTCCTCCCCGGAAGGCAGCACGGGCAGGACACTGCCCTGAGCTTTGCTGACCAGCTCTGCTCCCCAGGGCGGCCTCTCAGTCACCTCGCAGATGTCCCCAGCGTCGAAGGCACGCAGGGGCCACAGCAGCACGCGCCGGCAGAGGTGACGCTCCATGGGCTGCGTGTAGCCCTTGTAGCCGCCTGGGTGCTCCCTGGGCGCAGGTGCGCCCGGCCCCGCCCCTACCACCTTGCCGTGCAGACAGAGCAGGCCCGGGGACCGCAGGGCAGGGCCAGCTCTCCTGTGCTCGAGGAAACCAAGGAGGCGCCAGCACCCCAGTGTGCCCGGTGCGGAGAGCTGCCGCACCCGCGGGCTGGGAGAGACCATCTGCTGGCGCCCTCTCCAGGAGTCCACGCGGGCACCGCCCACTTAGGTGAGAGCAGGGCAAGCATTTCATCACCGCCAGTTGCTTCAAATGAAGCCACGGTTGCCCCGAGACTCCCTTGTACGTACCCCAGTGTGTGCACTTTGTGCGCGTGCTCTGTGTGTGTGCTCTGTGTGTGTGCACTCGTGTGTGTGCCCTGTGTGTGCCCTGTGTGTGCACCTGTGTGTGTGCTCTGTGTGTGTGCCCTGTATGTGTGTGTACCTGTGTGTGTGCACTCGTGTGTGTGCCGTGTGTGCACCTGTGTGTGTGCACTAGTGTGTGTGCTCTGTGTGTGTGCCCTGTATGTGTGTGAACCTGTGTGTGTACTCGTGTGTGTGCCCTGTGTGTGCACCTGTGTGTGCACTAGTGTGTGTGCTCTGTGTGTGTGCCCTGTATGTGTGTGAACCTGTGTGTGCACTCGTGTGTGTGCCCTGTGTGTGCACCTGTGTGTGTGCACTAGTGTGTGTGCTCTGTGTGTGTGCCCTGTATGTGTGTGAACCTGTGTGTGTGCACTCGTGTGTGTACCTCTGTGTGTGCCCTGTATGTGTGTGTGCACTCGTGTGTGTACCTCTGTGTGTGCCCTGTATGTGTGTGCACCTGTGTGTGTACCTGCATGTGTGCCTTGTGTGTGTGCCCTGTGTGTGCGTCCATCTGCACATGTGACATTGGTGCACCCGTGTGTGTGCGTGTGTGTGTGTGTGTGTCGGGGCACACCCCTGTCCTGAGGGGAGCAGTGAGGACTGGGAGGGGACAAAGCCTCAGCTTCAGCTTCTGCAAAACTCAGGAAACACGGGCACGGGGGCCACCGTCACCTGTCACTCTCGAGCCGGATGTCAGGCACGGTGACTGCCGTCACCTGTCATCCTCACGTCACAGGTCACTGTCACCTGTCATCCTCACTTCCTGCCGGTGAGAAGCCAGCTCAGCTCCAGCCCGACTGACAGGGACGGGGCAGTAAAGGGCTACGGTGGCCTTGCGGCGCCCCCAGGGGACACGGGCGCGGTCCAGCCTGCAGAGGCCTGGGTGCACAGCAGCTCCGCCCTCCCCTCCAGGGCCAGGACCTGCTGGGGCCGTGGGCAGAGCCCCGGCCAGGGAGGGAGCAGACAGGGCTGGGTCTGCTTCTGCCGGGCCACAGCGGTCAGTCACGAGCCACACGCGGCCGCCCGTCCTGGGCTCCCGGGCACGGGGTGGGCAGCGGCCCCCAGCGAGACGCCTCACACCTGACCTTGCTGCCCACACAGCTGCCCGGGTGGGCATGTGCGTGCCTGAAGCCCCTCCCCCATGCACCGGGCCTCCCCCACCTGCCCAGCAGTGGCTGAGGTCATAGAACCAGGCTCAGGCAGGGGCGTGCTGGTGTCTGGCCCAGGGCACCCCAAGCTCTCTGACCGGGGACGTCTCCCTACAGCCGGTTCCAAGCCCTGGGGGTGGGGACTGGCACTTGGGCAACTCCACAGCCAAGAGGCAGAGCCCGGGCGCCCTCTCCTCCACAGGCAGGGGCCACCTTCCAACGAGGCCGGGGACAGACGCCAGCCCCTCCATGCTTCTCCTCTCTGGCCACACAGCTCTGACTCCAGGGCTGGAGCCACAGTAGGGTCCTGCAGCCCAGGCCACACCCGCCCTGCCACGGAGTGCTGTCCCCCCTGGCAGGCTGGGGGCGTGGCCATGAATGGGAGGCTGTGTGTGCGGGGCGGGGACCAGGATGGCGCAGGCCCCGACACCGTCCACTCTCCCTGCTCGGAGGGGGATGTGACGTCCCAGAGCCGCTTCCCCAGAATGAGGGGCCACGCCAGGCCGCAGAGGGGCAGTGCTGGCCGCTCCCTGCCCGGAGGCCTCCCAGCGAGGGGACATGGGCCTTGGCGGTAGGGACCCAGACCCTGGCCGTAGGGACACAGGTGCTGTTGGGCCCCCCACCGTCTGGACGTGCACCCCAGCCAGGGCTGGGACAGAGGGGCTTTGCCCCCTCAGAGCAGGCGACAACCCAGGGCACCCCCAGCCCTGCCCTCCCAAGGTCCCTGGGATGGCAGGACAGGGGTCCCCGTCCAGACAGAGAAGTCTGGGGTCGGCTGGAGAGAGGTGGGACTCCCGGGGAGCTGAGCCTGGATCCCCGTTCCTCTGCCCCCCGGGCAGGGGCTGCCCAGCCGGCCACACACTGCTGCTCTGCTCACAGGACTGTGGGACCCAGTGGGGACTCTGCCCCCCTGCTGGTCACTCGCTGTCACTTCTGATGATGGAACACAGCCTGGTTTTGACACCTCGTGTCCCCGTGGGGCCTCCCCAGGCCCCCTTCCAGGCACAGGCCTCCCCTGGCGTTGCTGTCCCCACCGGGTCTCAGGGAGGCCTGGCCAGAGCCGCGTCCATGCTCCCGGCCCTGGCTGAGACCT
Source organism: Lepus europaeus (assembly GCF_033115175.1). Classification (NCBI taxonomy): domain Eukaryota; kingdom Metazoa; phylum Chordata; class Mammalia; order Lagomorpha; family Leporidae; genus Lepus; species Lepus europaeus. Next base: position 182,962,738 of record NC_084827.1, read on the forward strand.
CCTGGAGACCGGGCTGTGGACCCCAGGGCAGGACCACCCAGAGGGCCGGGCTCTTCCTGGCGGTGCTCTGACCCCAGGACCCCACCGAGAGCCCCTGCCCCCGAGCGTCCCCTCCTGCACTGCCTGAGCCCTGTGCTGCCGCGGTGGCTCCTCGGCCGGGGCTCTGCCCTCTCCGCTCCAGGCCCATGGCTCGGGGTCCACTGTGTAGGCTCAGCGGCTGCCCCAGGATGACCGAGCCGCCCTGACATCTGGCCACCAGCCAGGCCCGGCCTGGGGCCCTGACCCTGGCTCCACGCTGAGACGGTGGGCCCGAGGGTTCCAGGCCCCTTCCAGCCTCAGGAAGCCCGTTCGGGGGAGGGGGGTCACGCCAGCACGCGGCTGCTGCAGGGGCCATGCCGGCACCGCAGGCTGCCGCTGGCTTCCAGCTCACAAGGCACGGGCGGGGCCTGTGGTTCAGGGACCCACGCACTCGCTTTGAATTCCTCTGGTGAGAAAGAAGACACGGGGGCTGCGGTCAGCAGTGGCTCAGGACTGAGTCACTTGACGAAAACGTCAATCAAGACGCTCGGAAAGCAGTGGTGTGCAGGATCTCTGGGAGGGAGCGCAGACAGGGCCGTGGGGGCGGCGACCTCCGTCCACCATCACCGCCCCCAGGGCCGGGACGCGGGCAAGGGCTGTCCTTGGCCACTGGGTGTAGACGCCTGCATCAGGTACACCCAGCCCCGCTGGGGATGTGCCGGGCCCTGGAAGAAGATAAGCAAAGAGCAGCCTCGGCTTCCTGTCTCCCCAGGTGGCTGCAGAGCCAGAGGCCTGGCAGGAAGTCCGCCCTGGGGGCCTGGGCGGGGACGTGGACTCGCAGAGCCTCTGCCCCCTGAAGTCTCTGGACGAGCAGGGGGCCCACGGTGGACGTAGAGGGGATCTGAGGGGTGCAGTTCCTTGGGTCCCCAGCGTGTGGCTGTGGTGGTGAGAGCCGGGGACCTGTCACCAGCAGCAGACGGGCTACTCGCCAGGCGCTCCGCTCTCTTCTGTGTGTCCCTAGAAGGGCAGGCACACTGCCGGCAAGCTGCTGCAGATGACCCCGGGACCACAGGCTGTGAGCATGGGTGGGCCCCTGGCGGGCTCAGGAGCACCAGCAGTCTGACGGAGGCGGCCAGCTCCGGAGGCCAGGGAGGTGTGCAAGCAATGCCCAAGCGCACCCAGGTCCTGCAGAGCCGGTGGCGACAGCGTGGGTGGGCAGCCCAAGCTCCCCGGCCCCTCCGCTTCGAACCGTGTGCCCCGCCCCGCAGCCACTGACCAGCTACCTTCTCCCCCGGGCTCGGGGCACCCCCACCCTGCTGTGAGCTGCCCTCACGCGTCCACCATCGTCCCGGCCGGCGTGGCCGGTGCCAGACACAGCTCCGTGCACTTTCAGCGCTGAATCTCCGCTCCTCGGTGAGGCTCCGGGAACAGCATGGACAACCGAGGGGTGCGGCCCTGCCTGTGCCCGCGTGGACCTGAACACAGCACAGGGCAGGGCTTTCAGGCCGGCACCTGGGTCACAGCCAGCAATGGACACGGGGCACGCACAGCCCAGCTGGCAGGCCCTGCAGCCCTGGGTTCCCACACACGTGCAGGACGAGGAAGGGCCCTGACCTGTGCAGTGGTCCTGCCAGGTCCAGCCTCCAGCTCTGGGCCGGGGCACACTGGCCCCTGAGCCCCTGGACAAGCCGCGGTGTGCAGCATGGACACAGCAGGGTTGGCACTGCCTCCCCGACCAGCCCCGGGCAGGACGGAGCCCAGGGGTCCTTCTGGAAGGTCCACAGATGAGCGAGAGGGTGGCGCTGGACCTGATGGCCCCTGTGCCCGCGCCTGTCCCACCAGCGGGGGTGGTGCTACCTTGGAGCACCCTGGGAAGACCTCCACCCAAATTTACTGAGTGACTGTGGGGGTTGCCGGTGGCTCCCAGCCACAGTTTCCCCACGTGGAGGTAGGGGCTGCAGACCCCCACTGGTCAGGGGCGTGAACAGATGGGCATGGTGCCAGGGGCTGGGTCTGGGTGAGGTCTGGGCCATGAGCCCCCCGCGCGGGACCCCAGCCTCACCTCCTGAGCTGAGCGAGGGGATTCCCCACAATGGCGCCCTCCCTCCAGGGGCTCCTGGGGCATCGGGAGCTGAGCTGCCCGTCCACCTGTCCTCTGGCTGCACAGCAGGACAGGGGCCGCTCCTAGAGCCACCTGAGTGAGCCCGCGAGTGGCGCTGAGAGAGGGGAGCACAGGATCCCGACTCCTTGCTGCGGGGCGGGAGGACCCAGCAGCTGCACACGGGAAAGGACCAGTCCCAGGTCAGAATCCAGTGATGGGACCCAGGGCAGCCTCAGCAGTCACCAGCCTCCAGGTCAGCATGGCCAGCGTCCAAGCCACCCCTGCAGACACAAAGGAGCCACGCTGGTGCTCCCCAGAGACCACGGGCCCAGCAGTGACCCTGGCAGTGACCACGGGCCCTACAGTCCACACTGGCATGGACTACACACCCTCGCCGTCCCAAAGTTCCCCTGTGAGGGGCGAGCTCGCATCCCCTCAGATCCCCATGACTCGGGAGCCCCAGGTGGCGTTGTGGGCGGCCTTGGGAGGGCGGGGGTCAGGTATGCGGCAGTGCCCATGGGGGAGGCCCCCACTGGCTGCCGCTCTCGGCAGGTGCGCGACAGGTGAGCCCCTGGCCCTCTGGCTCCCTCATCACCCCTATGTCCACCCCCGCTCACCGCTCCCCGGGGCCAGGGGGGGGAGGCAGGGGGGAGTAGTGCCCCCAGGACTCCTCACCCCTGGAAGCCCCCAGGCGGGCCAGGGCACAGCGCCTCCAGGTGTCCCTGCCCAGCCCACGGACCCCACCTCAGCCACACGGCTCTCCCCACTTCCTGGGCTCAGTGAGTGGGGCACAGAGCGAATGAGGCCGACGCCACCCCGGCCACCTCCCGGCCTCCCACCTGCACATGCCCCCCAGAGCCACAGCTGCTGGCCAGCAAGCCAGGGGGCACTGGTCTCTGCTCACTCGCCCAAGAGTGCCCCCTGCCCCAGCCCGTCCTCTCCGTCCAGCTCACTGCCCCTGGGCATCGGCGCCTCCGTCATCCACCACCCTCGGCCGGGGACGCTTCCCTGGTGGGCACAGCGGCTACCCTGGGTGACCAGAGCCCTCCGTGCAGAACACAGGACCGTGAGAAGGGATCATGGGGAGGAGGTGGTGGTCACACCCTCCCCACCCGGTGGACAAACCATGGCCGCCCTCCAGGGGGCGGCTCCTCCCTGCTGGCAGGCAAGGAGCCAGGCCCTGCCTGGGACGAGGACAGAGCAGGGTGAGGACAGAGCGAAGGGCACGAGGACGGACAGAACAGGGCGAGGACAGAACAGGGCAAGGATGGACAGAACAGGATGAAGACAGAACAGGGCGAGGACAGAACAGGGTGAGGACAGAACAGGACAAGGATGGACAGTACCGGGCGAGGACGGACAGACCAGGGCGAGGACGGACAGACGTCGTAGGCACACCATGGCCCCGGGCCCCGAGGGTCCCCTCTGCGGACCCGGCCCCACCCCCGCGGGCAGTGCCCTTCTCCAGGCCCAGCAGGTGCGGCTCAGACAGCTGGGCTTCCCGGGATGCCTGCGGCGTGAGGTCAGCTGCCCGTCCCTGGCCGCGGGCCGCACCCTGGGCTATTTTGGGACCTGCAGCTCAGAGCTCGGCCTCGCTGCCCCCACCCCAGAGCTCCTGCAAGTCTGGTCAGAAGTGTGGACAATGCCCTTCTTGTCCCACATCTGTCCCTCCCTCAGAGCCCCTCCGGGGCCCCGGCCAGGGGAGCTGGGCTGCCAGGCTCACAGCCGGCTGCCCTCACTCTGGGCCCCAGGGGCACGACCAGACAGGCAGTGGCTGACGGGGGCCTGGCTGTGTCTGGAGCCCCCGGGCCCTGTGCCCCTGGCTCTGCAAGATTCTCCAGGGCCCTTCTCTCCTGGGACACCCTGCCCTGAGGTCTGTCCCTGAGCGCTGGCTGCTCAGAACAGCTGACCTGTCCCCTCCCTGCCCGGTGAGCTCTCCTCACTCCTCCCCTCCCTCCTTAGACCCCAGAGCCTGCTGTGTCCAGTTCCTCACTGAGCAATGTTAAGGGATATGTCAGGCCTGGCTGTGACCCCAGAGCAGGTAGCCCTGACCTTGGGGCCGGCGGCCCTGACCTTGGGACAGGCGGCCCTGTCCTTGGGGCAGGTGGCCCTGACCTTGGGGCATGGAGCCTTGCCCAGTGGGGCCTGAGGGGCCCCCTCTCTACTGCCCTCAGACTCCACCCCCGCCCAGAGGCCAAGCCCTGCAGGGGGCACAGATGGGTCTCTCCCGGCAGAGCCAAGAGGAGTTGGGTCACCCGGGCCCCGCCTGGTGTGTGACCTGGGGGACAAGACACCTCAGCTCAGCTCCTCAGCACACCTGCCAGGGGGCGTCCCTGAGCCCACCCACCCCCAGCTTCCTGCTGTGACCACAGTGCAGGAGGCTGGGCGGCTGCAGGACCTGAGGGCTGGGGCCAAGGTCAGGGTGCTGCAGACCCGGCCTCTGGGTGCCCTCCGCTGCCCCTCCCGGGGGGAAAGGGCCGACGCCCCCATGGGAGGGGCCGCTCACAGCCCCTTCACCGCCCACCTGATACCACGGACGCCCACTCCACGAAGCATCCACGCAAGTGTTCGGCCACCGCACAGGCTGGCCGCCCATCACCGAGGCCCAGCCCAGGGTCCAGCCAGGGTGCGCTCGGGAGGCCAGGGTCGGTGTCGGCCCCACCCCAGCCGGGTCTGGGGCTGTTGCTGCGGCTGCACCTCTGCCTTCTGGGCCCTTGGCGGGAAGCCGCCCACACGTTCACGGAGCGGCCCCAGACGACTGCCGAGGGCCACCGGGCTGTGCCGCTGGCCCAGGTCCTCTGCCTGGTCCAGGGCCTCCAGGGGCTTCCCCCGCCTGCCTCCCCCACCAGCCCTGTGGTCCCAGCGTTGGGCCGTGTGCGCCAGAGCTGGACCTCATGGAGCCCCTGCACCTGCCTCGGGCCTGGGGGCACGAGACACCTGTCTCCCCCAACAGCAGAGCAGGAGAACCCGCCAGCCCAGCCGGCTTGGACACCCCCTCTGCTGGGGCGGGGCGGGGGCAGGGGCGGGGCAGGGTCCGCCCTGGCCGGCTCGGCTCTCCTCGGAGTGTGGGGTTTCTGGGCCTCCACGTTCAGGGCAGGAGGAAGATTTCTTTTTTTTTTTTTGACAGGCAGAGTGGATAGTGAGAGAGAGAGACAGAGAGAAAGGTCTTCCTTTTTGCCGTTGGTTCACCCTCCAATGGCCGCTGTGGCCAGCGCATCTCGCTGATCCGAAGCCAGAAGCCAGGTGCTTCTCCTGGTCTCCCATGCGGGTGCAGGGCCCAAGCACTTGGGCCATCCTCCACTGCCTTCCCGGGCCACAGCAGAGAGCTGGCCTGGAAGAGGGGCAACCGGGACAGAATCCGGTGCCCCAACAGGGACTAGAACCCGGTGTGCCGGCGCCGCAAGGCAGAGGATTAGCCTGTTAAGCCACGGCGCCGGCCAGGAGGAAGATTTCTTAGAGCTGCTTCCTGGGGGAGGGCTGGAGGCAGGCGCCCGCCTCCCCCTCACCCCCCGACCTCCCTGCGGCTCCTCTTTGGGGGCCTGTGGCAGAGGACCTGGGTCCTGCCAGGAGGGGTCAGCTCGGTGGGAGGAGCCCAGTCCAAGGAGCCCGGGAGGGGCAGCTGTGCCCTGCCCAGGCCAGCTCTCAGGACAGCGTGGTCAGGGGCCCCCAACCCAAGGCTCACACCGGCTGCTGGGACAGCGGTCAGAGTGGATCTCGCATCCAGACCCACTCAGGGGCCTGGGAGCTCCACACAGGCTCCCCGGTGGACAGAGGGGTGGACGTTGGGCAGGAAGGGACGCACCCACCTCCCAACCCCCACCAGGCTCAGTGGGAGGAGGGGCTGCTCCATCCCCACCCTGAAGCAGCCCCAAGCCCAGGCCTCCAAGCCACAGGGCGGGGGAGGGAAGGCAGCCAGGAAAACCTCCTTGAAGCTCAGGCCAGCCCGAATCCGCAGGCTTGAAACAGAGATGGAGGCTGTGGGCTGTGCCCCAGATTCCACAGGCGTGGCCTGAGGGGCGCCATCACCCCAGGGCCGTCTCCCCCCGGAGCCCCGCCCTGCCCATCATCTGGGTGTGCTGTGGGGTGAGGAGGGGGCTGCCCGGCCCAGCCCGGCACTGGCCATCCTGACGGCTGCGAGAGGAGGGGTCCCCCAGGTGGGGCTCCTGACCCCGGCAGGGTGGGAGGGGTCCCTCTGAGGGGTCAGAGACCACAGGACGGGGGCTTGGGAAGCAGCCCAGGCCTCCTGCAATTCCGGGTGCTCAGCTCCGGCCAGAGCACAGGCAGGGCTGGGAGGGCAGAGGCGGGGCACGGGCAGGGCTGGGAGAGCTACAGGGAGTGGGAGCGGCCTGGGGCTGTGTCCCATGCCCTGCGAGGGGGTGCTGGTAGTGCAGAGTGAGGGGTACAGCCCCCCAACCCCAGCAGCTGCTCCCACGCCAGGGAGGGGGCTCTTCTCTGGCATCCCCCAGCCTGCTGGGCTGCGAGGGGTTCTGTGTGCCCCAGCTCCCTGAGGCCTCCAGCTGTGCCCTGGGAGCCAAGCAGCAGGGGCCAGAGGCAGGGCTGGGGCTGGCCTGAGCTGGCTGCAACCTACAGCGTTGGCTGGCAGAGCCTCTGATGGGCCCAGGAGTGAGTCTCCCAACAGGGCACGGGTGGTGCTCAGCGGTGCCCAGCAGCCTGGAGGTTCTGAGCTTGGGCCTGGCACGGCCAGGGATGACCGTGGGGAAGATAGGTCAGCCAGGGTCCCCACAGGGTCTGTGGCAGCCGGCGGAGCAGAGCAGGCCGCCCCGCCCCTTACTGTGCCAGCTCAGAAGGGCCCAGCTGCGGTCCCGGCGGGATGCGCCCCACTGGCCTGGGTCGGGGTTCACAAGGGGCTCCGTCCTGGTCTCCCACGTGGGTGGCAGGGCCAGGTACTGGCACCATCGTCACTCCCGCCTCCTAGGCGCACTAGGGGACGCAGAGCAGAGATGGGGACTGGGGCCCACGCACTGGGACACGGGAAGTGTGTGTCAAGGGCGGCTCCACTGCCGAGCCAGCGCCTGCCCTGCACACGCACAAACCAGAGTGTCCACACGTGGAGTTCCGGGCCTGAGACCCGGCGCCCGGGGCTGCCCTCTGCTCTCGGGCTGCACTGGGGGCCCCATCACCTGAGACAGCCTGTGGGGGGCAGACATGTGACAGCATCGAGGATCCACGTCAGGTTCCTTCATGGTCTTGGATGTGCGTGTGTGTGTGCACACGTGTGTCCCTACAAGGGGTGTGTGTGTGTGCAATGTGTATCTATAAGGGATGTGTGTGCACACGTGTGCCTATGTGTGCACGTGTGTGTCTCTGTAAGGGGTGTGTGTGTGTGCACGCGTGCTGTGTCTGAGGCTGACCTGTCACTGTGAAGGCCTCCACAGGATTTGTCTGCCCTCTGCTTGGCTCCCCGCCCCGTGCTCCCTCTGCCCCACCCCCCATCTCCCCTCACCCTGTGCCCCGCATCCCCTCTCTGCCCGCGAGTGCTCGCTGCTCACTGTCACCACACCCGCCCGCTTTCCCACCCACACCGGTGGTTCCGGGAGCTGCCGCTGCCCCCGGCCCCTTTCACAGCCAACCTCCCTGCTCAGCCTCCCTGCCCAGGGGCTGGGACCAGCAGCCAGGGTCAGGGTCATGGACAGGCCCAGGGTCAGCCTTCGCAAAGCGGAGAGCAAGGGGAGGGCCTGGGGGCGGGGGGAGCTGAGGTAGAACAGGTGGGGGGACTCACGCACACGCATGCACACACATGTACTCATACATGCTTGCACACATACACATGATTGTAGGCTCAGAGGACTCAGAGGCACACACACTCACTAACACACACAGGAACACACACACACTCACAGGAACACACACACGCTCATGGGAACACACATGCTAACACACAGGAACACACATACCCTCACAGGAACACACACTCACAGGAACATACACACATGAACACACACATGCTAACACACATGTTCACAGGAACACACACGTGCTCACGGGAACACATATGCTAACACACTGGAACACACATACACTCAGGAACACACACACTCACACACACAAGAACACACACGCTCACACACACTCACAGGAACACACACACTCACGGGAACACACATGCTAACACACAGGAACACACATACACACACAGGAACACACATGCTAACACACATGCTCACAGGAACACACACTCATGGGAACACACATGCTAACACACAGGAACACACATACCCTCACATGAACACACACATGCTCACGGGAACACATATGCTAACACACTGGAACACACATACACTCAGGAACACACACAAGAACACACACGCTCACACACACTCACAGGAACACACACTTACAGGAACACACACGGGAACACACATGCTAACACACAGGAACACACATACACTCACAGGAACACACACGCTCACACACACTCACAGGAACACACACGCTCACGGGAACACACATGCTAACACACAGGAACACACATACCCTCACAGGAACACACACACTAACACACACATGAACACACACATGCTAACACACACTCACAGGAACACAGACGTGCTCACGGGAACACATATGCTAACACACTGGAACACACACAAGAACACACACATGCTCACACACTCACAGGAACACACACTTACAGGAACACACACTCACGGGAACACACATGCTAACACACAGGAACACACATACACTCACAGGAACACACACTCACAGGAACACACACAGGAACACACACGCTCACACACACAGGAACACACATACACCGACACCCAGCCCTGGCCGTGAGGACAGCTGCCAGCGTCCAGGCCCAGCCCCCACCCCAGGGCCGAGAACCAGCTGAGCGCAGCAGGGTCCTTGCTACCCATGGGTGTCACGGGGCCTGGCAGGTCCCACGCGTGGCTCTCTCCAGGCTGCAGACACGGGGTCTCTGGGTAGCAGGGAGTGGGCACCCTCAAGGCCCTCCCAAACCCCGGAGCTTGGCATCCCTGGACAAGCTGGCCCCGCCTGGCCCCCCTCCCAGTCACCTGTGTCACTCCGGGGCCCACAGCTCCTCCCTGAGAGGCAGGGGGACTTGGAGGCCACCCCTGAGCTGGCCAGCGGGTGTCCAGAGACGGCCAGGCCACAGCAATGCCGCGTGGAAGCGCCTCCCCACAGCCCAGCCACAGCCTGCCCAGATGTCGTCAAGGGCCCAGAGCAGGAGGCAGCCTGGCCTGGGGCCACTGGGGCCCGCCCGGGGCTGGGAGGCGCACCCCTGCCAAGGGGTACACTAGGCCGTTTGTCCCCGGCTGTCACCTGGGGCAGCTGAGTGGGAGAGCGGCCCACGCCCAGGTGGCCGCCAGCCCTCAATGCCCAGAGCTGCCCTCGGTACTCCCAGCGCCCGCGCCAGGTCCCATGGGTGCCAGAGGAGGCCCGGCTCCCGGGCTCCTAGTGCAGGGCTCCCAATGGGGGCACAGCCATCTAAGGAGGCTGCAGCCCCGTCCCGCCCCTCAGCAGGAGGAAGCTGGACTGCCTGTCCAGGCCGCTGTCCCCTCCACAGTGACCCCAACTCCCCCAAGGGAACCCTTGGACACAGTTCCTGTGAGTTCCCATTGCCCTGCGAGTGTGCACCCTGCAGAGACTTAAATATGAAGCCGGAAGTGGGGGCAGGCTCTGTGCAGGGGGTGGAGCCACCGCCTGCAGTGCCGCATCCCATATGGGCGCCAGTTCAAGTCCTGGCTGCTCCACTTCCGATCCAGCTCCCTGCTATGGCCTGGGAAAGCAGTGGAGGATGGGCCAAGTGCCTGGGGCCCTGCACCGCGCGGGAGACCCCGATGGAGTTCCAGGATCCTGCCTTCAGCCTGGCCCAGCTCCAGCCACTGCAGCCGTCTGGGGAGTGAACCAGCGGATGGAAGATGGCGCTCTCTCTGTCTGCAACTCCGCCCTTCGCGCAAATGGATGAACCCTAAAATCACAAAACAAAACAGCATCAGCTGCAGCCTGCACGTGACCGCAGAGGTCCTCACCGGGGCTTCTGAGTTTGTCTTTATTCATGTTCACTTTATGGAAAGGCAGAGAGATCCTCCGTCCATGGTCCACTCCACAGACCCCCACAACAGCCAGCGCTGGCCCAGGCTGAAGCCAGGTCCCAGAACTCCATCTGGCTCCCCATGGGGGCGGCAGCGGCCCCAGGACCTGAGCCGTCAACAGGAAGCTGGGTGGGAGATGGAGCCGGGACCGGAATCAGGCACCTGGATGCGGGTGCAGGGGTCCGAGCAGCAGCTGAGCCCTCGAGCCAACACCCACCCCTCCGGCTCTTTTGGATCTGTGCCCCCAGCCTGGGGAGAGCTGGCTCCGTCCCCACGCCGTCTCTCACACAAGCTGCTTCCGAGCCCTCCTCGGCCTGGGTCTGGGGCTGTCACCCAGAGCTGACCCCTCCCTGTCGTGTGGCACAGGTGCAAAAGACGACCTGACAGACAGCTGCAGGCAGCCCCCACCCCCGGCCTGCCGCCCGCCCCAGCCCCCGCCCCCGGCGTGCCGATCTGGAGCAGGAGACGGCAGATCCGCTGGTGGAGCCAGAGTCGGGAGGGCCGACACAAAAGCCTGGGAGTGCTACAGGCCAGGAGCCGCTGGAGACCAGGGAGTCCCCGGGGTGGCGGCCACCTTGCCTGGTCCCCGCTGTGCCTGCCCGGGGCTGGGACTCGGAGCAGCGGGCAGGCCCAGCCTGAGTGTCCTCCCCAGGGCCTGCTCAGCTGCCCACGCCAAGGAGGGCAAAGGGCTCCCGAGCTAGATGCCCGCGGGCAGGGAGCCGAGTCCATCCACCTCCTCCCCTCCCCCTGGGCCCGGCATCAGGATCTGGCTCCTCCAAGCATGCGATCCCAGGGCCCAGGGCAAGTGTCCCCTGACACCAGGGACAGGCAGGTGCACGCTCACCTGGGTGGGGGTGAGACGGGCCTGGGGCAGACAAGGATGGTGCCGTGAAAACCCCCAAGACGAGAGAGTCGCCCAGGGAAGTGGGTCTGAAGACGGAGGGGAGACGGCGACAGCTGAGGTGGACGGTGGAGTTTGCCGTGTCTGTCTTCCCTGGCAGACCCACGAGGTGGAGACCAGTGAGCTGGTGAATGGGAGGGCTCCCCAGACCTGGGAGCCCAAGGGCCCTGCCCCAGGGATGGGCAGAGGGGCCTCTTGGAGGGGTGCGGGGCTGGGCTGGGCCCTGCCTGTCTAATCTTCCTGAGCTCAAAGACTAGAAAAGTTAGAAGGACACCCTGGCCTGTGGGAGACCCTGCCCACGCCCCTCCCTCGAGCTCTGAGGGCTCGTGTGGGCTCAGGAAGCAGAGGAGCTGGGACTGAGGAGGAACTGGGGGACATGGGGACCCTGCTGCCCCCCACGCGTGTCCGCACACATGCAGGACGCCCTTGCCACACGCTGCTGGCCTGGGACCCAGCGTCGGCCCAGTCAGGTTGGCAGTGGCGGGGCCCCAGGCCCAGGGGACGCAGCGAGCCGGCCCTGCCAGGAGCTCCGGGGAGGCCTGGGGGCCACGTCCACTGCAGCATCGCCTCGTGGTCAGCGTGGGAAGCCAGACACGGAGCCGCCAGCCGTATGAGCAGGCGATGCGCGGTGTGGACAAGCGCAGGACAGGACGCTCAGCTGGGAGATGCTGTGGGGCCGTGGGTCCCCTCCGTGGAGGGCAGAATGCACTGGAGTGAGACGCAACTTCGTGGAACACACAGCACTTCAGAAAGCGTGGAACCGTGGAATTAACACCAAGCACAGGGGCCGCGCCGTGGTGCGGCTGGCCAAGCCTCTGCCTGCGGAGCAGCATCCCACACTGGAGCACCAGAGTCCGGCTGCTCGGCTTCCAGTCCAGCGTCCCACACTGGAGCACCAGAGTCCGGCCGCTCGGCTTCCAGTCCAGCATCCCACACTGGAGCACCAGAGTCCGGCTGCTCGGCTTCCAGTCCAGCGCCCCACACTGGAGCACCAGAGTCCGGCTGCTCGGCTTCCAGTCCAGCATCCCACACTGGAGCACCAGAGTCCCGGCTGCTCGGCTTCCAGTCCAGCATCCCACACTGGAGCACCAGAGTCCGGCCGCTCGGCTTCCAGTCCAGCGCCCCACACTGGAGCACCAGAGTCCCGGCTGCTCGGCTTCCAGTCCAGCGCCCCACACTGGAGCACCAGAGTCCCGGCTGCTCGGCTTCCAGTCCAGCATCCCTCGCATGCACTGGGAGGCAGCAGGTGAAGGCCCAAGTGCTTGGGCCCCTGCACCGACGTGGGAGACCCGAGGGAGCCCCTGGCTCCTGGCTTCTGCCTGGCCCAGCCCCAGCTGCCGGGGCCGTGTGAGGGCTTCAGCAGCTGCCTTGCGTGTGAGCGACACGCATGGAACTGAGTGATGTCTCAGGAAAGCTGCCACGGCCACGGCCACCGCCAGGTCCCTGCCCACCAGGGCTCGGCAGGACCCCCTGCACCCCCCGTCATTGGCCCTTCCCCGTGGAGCATCCCGGAAAATCCAAATGCCTCGGAGAGGAGCAGGATCATGGGGCATGGTCATCTGTAGGTCAGCAGCCCGGGGTCTGGACCCGCTGCTTCTCTCGCTGACATCCTGGCTCCTGGCCGCTGGGATCCTCCATGCGTTATCTACAAACACGAGTGGGCACGGGCTGCTTGTGCTGTGGGCACAGGGGCCAGTCGGCCACTCGGAGCCACGACAGCATTGCCCAGTGTTGTTGTGTCTGCAGTCCATGGCTGACCGAGCCCACGGGGCACCAAGTGCCTGGGGAGCGGCTCCGGCGGGAACCCTACAGAGCCTGGCTGGCCACCAGCCACCAAGTCACGCAGGCCAGCTCTGGAATCCCAGGGTAGGAAGGGGCCGCAGAGGCCTTGTCCACTGGAGAAAGCTGGGCCAGAGGCTTCCAGCCTAAAGTAGGAGCAGGGGTCCACGGCCACCCACGGCCTCCAGCTGGCCACCAGGGTGCTGGGTCCCGGGCTGCTTTGGACCCGCGGTGGGGCCTCCTCAGCCACAGGTGCAGGCCAGCCTGAGAGTCCTGGAGGCCAGCAGTGTCCCCGCCCACAGGAACTTCCTGTCCAACCTCCCCTCAGCCCCCAGGTGACCCCTTCCCAGGGTCCCCCCCCCCCCAGGAGGAAAGCTGTGTCCAGGGCGGACACAGGGAGACAGGCTCAGAGGGGCCACTCACCAGACTGGAGAGACATCAGAATCAGGGTCGGGGGCTTCGGAGCCTGTGGAAGGGCCGCGGGTGCATGGGGGAACGGGCGGAGGAGGGGACGCCAAGCCACACCTCCAGGCCCCGGGGGGCCACAGAGCCTTAGACAGGGAGGAGGCGTGGGAAACGCACCACCTTGGCCCTGGTCTCCGTCGGGGCGGGGAGGTGCTGCAGGCTGGGGGTAGACGGGCGCGTGGTGTGGGCAGGAGGACTCCAGGCTCCCGCCGTCATTTCTGGCATGGGCAGCTGGTGCCTGCGGTGCCAGCCCAGGGACAGGAAGTTCAGGAAGAGGACTCACGGGGCTCACGGCCTGAGCGTCCCAGGACACACCCCGGCAGCCACTGTGGTGGGAGCAAGCCCGGGGGGCGGGCGTGGGCTGTCCTGGAGCCTGTGGGGGGGGGGGGCTGTCCCCGAGCCCGTGGAGGGGGTGTGGGCTGTCCCCAAGCCCATGGGATGGCAGATGTGGGCTGTCCCCAAGTCCATGGTGGGTATGTGGACTGTCTCCCAGGAAGGGGAGCCCTTAGGGGTTATAGCCACCTACAGGCCATGGGCAACAGAGCTCTGTGTGGCTGGGGAGGCCGCCTGCAGGCCCCCAGGGTCCTGAGACCCCCGCTTCTCTGAGACCACTCAGCAGAGACCCTGGGTTCCAGCTGTGTCCACACCAAGGGAGGGAGGCGTGGAGGTCAGGGCCCCCGGGAAGACGAGGCCTAGAGTAGGGGTTCACGGCCACTGGCTGGGGGGCTGCCGATGTGCTGGAGCTGACCCTCGGCTGAGGCCCCATGCACTCGTCTCAACACTGGCAGGTGAGCACCGGGAGGGGGCTTTGCTCCAGGAGCTGCCAGGCCTGTGCTCCGGCCTGGTTCTGGCTCGGGCCTGGGTCTCTGCTCGCCCTCTGTGACCCAGCACTGGAGGGGGCAGTGTCCAGGCCCAGGAGAGGGTCACAGGAAAAGCGGCTGGAATCCAGGCCAGGGCCTGGGCCACAGGGCGTGCTGTGAGGACAGGCCAGGCTTGCACCTGCTGGGCAGCTCCCATAGCCCAGGGACCCCGAGTGGCCGCCAAGCCTGGGCCGCCCTCGAGTGCAGGACGGGTCGGGGGAGACCCACAAGCTGCCTCCCTCCAGGGTCCCTGATGAGCCCGAGCATCCGGGAGCTTCCAGAGGCTTCCGTCAGAACTCAGCCACCCCAGGGAGGGCCGGCATCGTGTCCACTCTTGGCTCGTGTGCCTCCACGCCAGTGAGCAGCTGTCAGATCGAAGGTGCGCCCGTGGCCTCAGCCAGGCCCCTGCAAACGCCACACCTGCTGGCCACCATCCGGTCTGGCTGAGCCGGACACCGGGGCTCCATGGGCAGTGCCAGCCACGGCAGTCGGGGGTCAGCCACACGGTCGCATGGAGAGCCCCGTGGCCTGGGAGGGCAGAGGGCCTCGGAGACCCGTGCCCCAGCCAGCCCTGCCGAAGGCAGTGGCTACAATTTCCAGTTTAGGTTAATCCCAGAATCCACTCTGAACAACCACCCAGGGAGCTGCCAAGGCAGGGGCCTCTGTGCCCACCGACAGCTGGCTCCTGCAGCTGTGAGTCTGGGGTCCTCTGCCTGTGACACTGTGTGAGGGCAGTGGAGGGGGCAGGAGCTGAGGGAGGAGTGAGGGTGGCAATACGACAGCCAGAACCCCAGGACAAGGAGCAGCAGCCGCGTGGGGACCTGCACTCAGCCGCCTGCAGGGGGCAGGAGTGGTGCCCAGGGCGGGACACGGGGTCACCAGGGGTCCTGCACAGCCCCAGCCCAGCAGCCCAGCCTCCCCCTCACCAGCCTGATGACCCTCCCAGCTGCACCCTGGCTGTGTCGGCTCCCATCCTGCTCCTGGGTGAAACCGTGCTGCTGACCGCTCCCTGCAGCTGGCCCTGACCACAGCCCCCAGAACCAGACGCGGGCTCAGGACCCCACGGTTGGCTCAGCGCCTGCGTGCACATCAGGATTCCAGGTGGGGCACGGCCCCAGGGCCACCCCTGTTCTGCCCCTAACCCCCAGGGGGTGGACAGGAGGGGGCACCCAGCTCAGCGTTGCAGGACGGCAAGCTCGGACTGGGCTGGGCGTCTGTCACCACACTCGCTGCCCTGGCACTCGGGGTGGACGCACCCCCGGAGAGGCTGCCCGGTGCCTGCGCAGCCCCTCTGCAAGGCTGGGAGGGGCGGGTGGAGGCAGCGAGAGCTCCGAGGGCACAGGGCTCTGGGCCCCTCCTGATGCACGAGAAGGCGCGGAAGCTTCCAGAAGGGGACCCAGGAGGCCAGCAGGGGTGCAGACCCACGTCGGGGACCCAGGAGGGGGCTAGAGGCGGCCTGCCAAGTTCTCTCGCCTGGGCCTCCGCCCCTGTCCTGGGACCCACGGCCACTTCTCTCCCTGCCCCGCCCAAACAGGATCAGGCTGGAGCCAGCATGGACAGCTCAGCCCAGCGGCCCAGGGGCCCCAGGTCCAGGACCCAGCACCCAGGGACAGGCGCAGCTGGAGGCTCGACCTCTGTGGCAGCCCTTCGCCCAGCTCAGCCCTGGAAAGATGACCACCGAGGGGACACTCCGAGCAGCCCCAGGGAGGGCCGAGCCATACTGCCTGGTGGGGAGACCAGGGCGCCTCAGAGACCCCAAGGTCGTCCCCCACAGACGGCAGTGGGACCCCCGCTGGCCACTGCCTGGTCACAGGTCCCGAGCTGACTGTCCCCATAGCAGCTGCTCGCCAGGCCCGGCCCGCCGCCCACAGCCCGGCCTTTGTTCCCACCTCTTCAAAGCCGGGAGCCCCGCCTGCCCGCCCACAGCCGCCCCCCTGAGGCCAGCTCCAGCCCGGGGCCTCCCGACAGGGCCTGGCAGGCTGGGCACAGACCAGGGAAGGAGGGTCCGGACCCCTGGGAGGGGTGGGGGACGGGGGGCAGAGGCACCCTCCCAGGGGTCCTCCCGCCGCAGTCCCACAGGCGCTGGAGGTGGCGGGACGAAAAGACAGTGGCAAGGAGGGAGCGGTCCATGTCCCCGGTCACGGGCCAAGAGCGTGTGGGTGTGCACACGCATGCACACACGTGCTCGCTGTCTGAGAAGGGCTCCATGGTACAGGAAAGGCCCCTTCCCCTCTGGGTGGACAGGGACGAGGCTGGGGGGGGGGGGCAGGAGGCAGAGCCTGGGGGTGGCGGGAGGCAGAGGCTGGAGTGGGGGGCAGCAGGCAGAGGCTGGGGGGGGGTGGGAGGCAGAGGCTGGGGGGCGGGAGGCAGAGGCTGGGGGTGGCGGGAGGCAGAGGCTGGGGGGCGGGAGGCAGGGGCTGGGGGGGCAGGAGGCAGGGCTGGGGGGGGCAGGGCAGCAGGCAGAGGCTGGGGGGGGCGGGAGGCAGAGGCTTGGGGGGCCCAGGAGGCAGAGGCTGGAGGGAGCGGGGCAGTAGGCAGAGGCTGGGGGGGGCAGGAGGCAAAGGCTGGGGGGGCAGGAGGCAGGGCTGGGGGGAGCAGGGCAGTAGGCAGAGGCTGGGGGGGGCAGGAGGCAGAGGCTGGGGTGGGCGGGAGGCAGAGGCTGGGGGGCGGGAGGCAGGGGCTGGGGGGGACCGGGAGGCAGAGGCTGGGGGGACCGGGAGGCAGAGGCTGGGGGCAGGGCAGGAGGCAGAGCCTGGGGGGGGGGGCGGGAGGCAGAGGCTGGGTGGGGAGGCAGGGGCTGGGGGGGCCGGGAGGCAGGGCTGGGGGGAGCGGGGCAGCAGGCAGAGGCTGGGGGGCAGCAGGCAGAGGCTGGGGGGGCAGGAGGCAAGGCTGGGGGGAGCGGGGCAGCAGGCAGAGGCTGGGGGGCGGGAGGCAGAGGCTGGGGGCCGGGAGGCAGGGGCTGGCCCCACCTGAGCCCACCACAGCCCTCAGGCCGGCCCGGGATCCGCGTCTCTGTCCCCAGGTTCTCCGTGCACAGCTGCAGGCTCCTGCAGTCCTTCCAGAGTTTTCCACAGTTCCGGATAGGACACACGGGAACCCGCAGACACGCACAGCCTGCTCTTGCCTGTGCCCCGCGGCCCTTGGAGAGGCTGAAGCAGGAGCTGCTTCCCCAGGTTCGGCCGTCTCTGTCCTCTGTAGTTGCTACGGAAGTTTCTGGAGGTCACTTTCCAGGCCCCTGACTCTCTCTGGGGGCACTGCTGGGGCTGGGGTCTGCCCAGGGCAGCAGGTGCTGAGAGAGTGTCTCCTTGTGCTCTCCCTGCTCTCTGGACTGTTCTCGGCCCCATGCCCTGCTGGGCGGGCGTTCTGTCCGCTGTCCTGACCCCCACCCAGCTGCTCCTTCAGCACAGTGGGGGTGGGCAGAAGCAGGAGGCGGCCCCCATGCCACCCCCACCGCCACAGGTCCCTCCCCTGCAGCCTCCCCACTTCGCAGGGTTGGGGCAGCCCCAGATCTGGAAGCCCAGAGCCGACGCTGCTGCTGGCCGTGGACCCACCCCTGGCGTAGGGGAGCTCCACAGTTGTGAGGTGGAAACCAGGCGCCGTGTTGCCCGGGCACAGGGCACCCAGGTGGGGCCAGGAGTCAGAGACCCCCTGCCCAAGCCCTCTGTCCCTTCTGCAGCCTCGGTCTCCCCTGCAAGATCAGAGGAAATATGGGGCGGGCAGAGGGACTGTGGCTCCGGGTGGGCAGGTGCCTGCCCAGCCTGCAGCTGCCGTGCCCGCGGCACCGGAAGGCGGGGCCCTCGGTGCGTGCCCGGGCGGGCCTGCAGGTCAGCACAGGGGAGGGGCAGGGGCATCAAAGGGCCGAGGCTGGAGCAGAGGCTGCACTTGCCCCAGCGTCTGCCTGCTGCAGGTAGAGTCGGCCCCCGAGGAGGCAGCGCGTCCCCCGCGCCCAGCACCCATCCGCGTGACACCCTATGGCCCCCCACCAAGGGCCCCACTCTGCTCAGCCCAGCCTTGCCCTCACCCCGCTGCCCCTCTCTCTGTTCTCAGTTGTCCAGGGTTGGCTCAGGACCCCAGCCCCACCACCCCTCCGCCCCCAGTGCCTGCCTGTCAGTTGCTGCTGGGGTGGCCTCTGAGGGGGTGGAGGGCGGGGCTGCTGCCCAGTGTCCTGCCCCGCCAAGCTGATGTGGGCAGGGAGGTGGCCAGCCGGGGGAGCCCCACCTGCACCGCCCAAACCCTGCCTCCTCTCCGGGCAGCTTCCATGAAACCACCGCTCAGAACTGCACTGACTAAAACTGACCGACCCAGCTGCCCGCTGCTCCCCACGGGGACTTCTGGCTCGCTATGAGGTTACTATAGCAACATGGCCATTGCCGACACTCTGCTCCCATCATGCACCTGATGCCACCACACTCCAGAGATGGCCAGAAAACACCCAAACCCCTACCCCTTGTGAACATTGAGCTCAGCCCCGCCCCTGTCACCACACCCCCTATGCCTGCAGACCCCAGAAAGGGATGACCGCAAACAGTGCTTGTCCCTGCCGACCTTGGCCTGTCTGGGCCCGGACCTGGAGCCAGCACCCCCACAGTACCGAGACTGAGAACCCCGAAAAAGCAGCTTCGAAACACCCGGACGTCCTCGTCACACAGCGAAGTTAAGTCTAGGAAGGGGGGGTGCTCAGCAGGACCCCGAGCCCCGTGTCTGAGGCCCCACTCTGCGCTCCAGCTCCCCCCAGTGCAGACCCTGGGAGGCCGCCGTGTCCCCGTCTCCCCATTCTATGTGTGAACTCTGTGCGGGGCAGGCGTTGAGCAAGGGACGTGGTACAAACCGCCCAGCACCTGCCCGTCAGAAGTCTCGCCCACCCCATCACCTCCTGGGGGCCCCAGGGGGCCGTGCACCCCAGAAAGCTGTCCGCCCAGCAGGACCCCAAGAAGGCAGGGGCTGGGCCCGCAGTCTGCCGTGGGAGCACCGTGCTGAGACCCCGGCCGGCTCGCCCACTGCCCATCTCTGCCCCGGAGCCAGCCAGGCTGCCCACCACTCCCAGCACTGCCCTGCCCCCCGGCTCTGCTCCTCTCTGTGTCTGTGAGACAGGAGCCGGCGTGGCCTCCTCTTGACCTCCCGGTCTGCGACACGGGGTCACTGCTGCCAGCACGGCTTCCGTGGGGAGCCCTCTCACTGCAGCTGCCCCCCGCCCCCAGAAGCCTCCCTTCCAGAGAGTCCAGGCCCACCTGCGCCCCACACACTCCGGTCAGTTCCCTTTCCCTTCCAGAGGGGTGCCGGGATCAGGGAGCTGGCAGCTTCCTCTCTCCAGCTGACAGCCCCGGGGGGGGGGGTCTCCACCATTCCTGGGACCAGCACCCCACGGACACCCCCACCATCTGCTCGGGACCCACAGACGTAGGGGGCTCCTGCTCCACTGGCCGGGACCCAGCCCCCAAGGCCAGTCCTGGAAGGAAGCCAACCAGGGTGGAGGCCTCCACCCCCAAAGTCCCCACTTCCTCCTCCGGGGGACACCAGGCTCAGAAATGTGGGGTCGGCTACTTGGAAGTCCCCTCCGTGCCTCCAGGGCCTCCCACAGCCAGGCCTTGGGGGGCCTTGGCCACAGCTCAGGGTGGGGCTGGGGGAGGTGTGGAGCCCCTGGGCCTCGGCAGGGGCCGGGCAGTGAGGTCAACCACACGGACCACGTGGACCCTGCCCAGCGTGGGGGCTCCGAGAACTGTGGGCAGCGCAGCGTCATCACACGTGGACACCGGTCAGTGACACTGTCCCTGCTCCTCAGGAGTGGCCGAGGGCGTGTCCCCAGGCCCTCCCCCGTGAGCTCCTTCCCTGGGTCCCCCCTCTGCTGTGGGTAGAAGGCTGTCTCCCCAGCGAGGGCTGCCCCTCCCGCCTGGCCCGGCACTGGGCCCGCCGGAGACCCCGCCCCTGCCACGGGCACTCAGAACCACTGCCTGCAGGCTCGTCCTGTGAGGTCCAGGAGACCCCAGAACGTAGACGTGGGGGACACAGAGCCCGGCATCTAGGTGGCCCCCCAGGACTGGGTCGGCTTCACTGCCGCAGGGCCGGCGAGGGGGTCTCTGGGAAGAGCGGCTCCCGCCTCCGACGCCCGGGGCCCACCTGCGGTCACTCCCTCCCCCTCCCACAGCCGCCCAGCCCGCCCTCGGGGCCCAGGCACAGCCAACCCCTTCACGGAGCTCGGCGAACGTCTGTGGTTTTCTCCGTCGGGCTTGGCAAGGCCCGAGCCGTGCTCTGCCAAGCGCTCCTTCCTCCTATAATTTGAAGAAGAAAAAAGCACCAGAACCCAGAGCTGCCTGCATTCCGAGGGCGCCGCGGTCGGCTGCCGGCGGCTTGGCCATCCCAGCCGCAGCCTGGAGCCCACGCCGAGTCCTCACGGCCTCCCAGAGCCCTTCCCCGGGCTGTGAGCTTTCCCTTTATCCTGTTCTGTGTCTGATGAGGCTCGGTCTGCACAGGGAGCTGGAGCCCACCGGGCACAAGCCACGCGTGGCCGGGAGAGGCCCTCAGAGACCCCTGGAATCGGGGAGCCTGCAGGCCAGGCCCCGCTGTGGGCAGAGCCAGGCTGCCTGCAGAGGACCCTGGGTTTGTGGGAGCTCGAGGGAGGGCTGTGTGCTGAGCCCCTGTCGCCTTGTGAGCACCCACGCGAGCAGACTCCACCCGCAGACTCCTGGGGGGAGAAGGAGGGGGCTGGCCTACCTCCATGTGCAAAGCTGGGAGCTGGGGGTCTGGTCTGAGGCCTGGCTGGAGGCGTGCCCTCTGGGGGCTGGAGTGAGGGACAGCAGGACAGCCCCCAGGCGGGCAGACACGCCAGGACCACAGGTTCTCCAGTGGCCGAGTCCTGGGGGCGGCTCCTGCTGTCCAGTCCACGGGGCGAGGGCCCATGGGTCGTCCCTGGCCTGGGGTTTTCTGTGGCCTGCAGTGCAGGTTGGTCACACGGGCGCCACCGCCCACAGAGTGGCTCAGCCACATGCCACAAAGGCCGTGCCCCTGCTCGTCCAGCTGGGTGCTGGTTCCCCAGAGCATGGAGGGCTGCACCTTCCTGTCCCCTGCGTCTGCCCGGCATGGACAAGCAGTGCTGGCCGGCACCTGGCCTCCCTCCCTCAGGGCCCGCGGGACCTCGGGCAGCGTGCGCCTGTGCATGTCCGAGTGCCATCTTGGGAGGGGTCGCAGGCCCTGGGCCCCAGTGGCCAGTCCGTGCAAGGAGCAGCCGGCCACCTCCACTGGGGAAGCACAGCACCAGGCCCAGGCTGGACACGCTGGAGGGCTCACCAGGGCCACGTGCAGGGCCCCGGGTACACAGCACAGACGCTCTCGCGGGAAAACTGGGGGGTGGGGGCGGCCAGCAGGGCACTCTCATGGAGAAAAGCCGAGGGATTTTCTATGAAAACAAAAGACCCGGGCGTGTTTGGAGCGGGTTAGACCTTCGTCTCTGAGGCCAGAGGGCCACCGGCTGAGGTTCCCGGGTCCAGGTCAGACTTGGGAGGGGAGGGGGCGGCTGTGATCCCGGCCACGAGCAGCAGCAGGTGTGGGGGCTGGCGTGCCTGAGCCAGGGGCAGTTTTAGTTTTTAGAGAAACCGGCAGACATGAGGAGGCGGTGCACCCGGGACCAGAACCCAGGTGCCTGCAGCGCCGTCTGGAGCCCCCTCGGCCGCTCCTCCTGTCACACCTGCCACACAGGCACGGGGAGCTGAGCGCCGCGTCCCCCAGCACCCTCACCTCGGCCAACCCGAGCTTCGCAAGCTCTGTGGGAGCAAGAACCTCCGAGCGGACGCCCGCCACGCCCCGTCGGGAGACCTGGACCTCTGCAGCATTCTCACGGCAAACGCCGAGCCAGGCCTCCGGTTCTGGAGCCGTGGCGGGGGGGACACAAAGGTCCCACGTTTCTGTGACAGAGCGCATTTTATCAAGCCGCTGCAAGTTACACACAACACAAACCAGGTTTCCCAGTCTAGAAAATAAGGCATTGAAGAAGCAGCCAAGCTTCGGGAGAAACCCGGCAGGGCTGCGGCCACCCACGGGTGCGGTGAGCCCCGCAGAATCCACTCGACCCTGCTGGACACTGGTCAGCCGTGGCACGAGCCCGTGGCTTTCCCGTTAGAGTTCTGGAATTCCGTGACCCAAGTGCGACGCTGTCAGAACCTCGCTTTATGAATCTTACAGCTCCGTGTCCCAGCAACCTTCAAAAGCTGTCAGCAGGGAAATGTGGGTGTTGGTGTGGCAGCCGGCGTTGTCACCCAAGAATCACGAGTGCGGCTGACAGCTCTCCGTGTGCGGCTGACGCCATCACGTGTGGGGCTGACACCACCACGCATGTGGCTGACGACACTCGCCCAGGACCTGACAGATGGCCAGCAATTGTGCACCGGAAGGTCCCGCCTCCTGGCGATGGGCGGGTCCCCCAGGCGTCAGCCAGTTGAGTGACACCTGTCTTCTCAGACAGTCCAGGGCCCCTTCTGGAATCTCTCCAAGTTACTTCAGGGTTAAAAGACTCGATTTAGAAATTTGTTTTGGGAAGTTGTCAAAAGCGTCAGAAAGTTTTAAAAGTTTGATTAAATAGAAAATCAGGTTGCCGGGAAACAGCGTCCAAACAGCCAGACTTAACACCGAGAAGAATCGCTTTTCCCACGATCAAAGGCCCACGTGACTCCGAGAAATTACCCAGATAACATACAAAGGCTTCTTAAAAGGGAAAGAAAACAAGTCCCCGCGGAATCCACTCCAGAGACAGCCCCAGCGCCAGCTGCCTGGGTTCACGGCTGAGCCTCCGGGGACGCCCGGCGCGCAGCCCCCTACTCACGCCCGGGGCGCCCACCGCGCAGCCCCCTACTCACGCCCGGGGCGCCCGCCGCGAAGCCCCCTACCCACGCCCGGGGCGCCCGCCGCGCAGCCCCCTACCCACCCCCGGGGCGCCCGCCGCGCAGCCCCCTACCCACGCCCGGGGCGCCCGCCGCGCAGCCCCCTACTCACGCCCGGGGCGCCCGCCGCGCAGCCCCCTACTCACACCCACCGCGGAGCCTCCTACTCGCGCTCGCATAGTGCCGACGTCCAGCGCCTGTCACTGGCTAAAGACAAGGCCACTCACTCTCTCCAGTAACGGAAACGCACGCCTGTTCCCGCTTCGTGGTGAAGACCACGCCTGCCTTCCACGCTCGCTTCTCACACCCGGTAGCCATCCCCTGGCCCAGGGTTCTGCTCCCTGAGCCTTCGGTTATCTGCTGTTAACCGCCGTCCAAAAATACCCCATGGGACATTCCGGAAAGGAACGACTCACGATGTCTAAGTCACGGGCTCACGGGGTGGCCTGGAGAAACCTCCGCCCCTGTGCTGCGGCGCCCAGGAAGCGTCTCCGCGCATGCTGACCCCACGCGTGCTGACCCCTTGCGTGCTGCCCGTCAGCCGGCGTGGCCGAGCGGGGCGCCGACGGAGGGGCCGCATCCACGCGGTGCTTGTTCTGGCGAAGGAGCTGCACTGTTGTGCTACGGGTCCTCCCTTCCTCTCCATCCTGTGAGAGCCCGGGCACCCTCTAGGGGCCTTGGGGCCAGGATGTGGCGGCACTGTGAGGTTTTAACCCCGAGTGCGCACTGCGGGCCTCGACCACCAGGACCCCGACGCCTGCGCAGACTGAGGCCCAAGCAGCCTCGGCCAGCGCGAGACCGGCGATCCACGGGCCTGACGTCGCGCTGACCCCATGTGCCGGTTACAGGGGCATCTCTCCAGCCGTGCAGACGGCCCCAGCACCACCTCTCCCTCCCGAGGGAGTGACCACCGGGAGCCCACGGCTGCCCACACCACAGCCCCCTCCCAGGCTCCCGCGGGAGGGGGACTCCCTGTGGCTCACAGGGATCAGCGTTCGTGGGCCCAGGGGCAAGGCGGCCACCTGCAGTGCCAGCATCCCACACGGTCATTGGTTCAGGTCCCGGCTGCTCCACTTCCTGTTTAGCTCCCTGCTGTGGCCTGGGGAAGCAGTGGAGGATGGCCCAGGTCCTTGGGCCCCTGCACCCGCATGGGAGACCCGGAGGAAGCTCCTGGCTCCTGGCTTCAGCCTGGCCTGGCCCTGGTCATTGAGGCCATTTGGGGAGTGAACCAGGAGATGGGAGACCTCTCTCTCTCCTTCTCTCTGTCTCTTAACTCTGACTTTCAAATAAATAAATCTTAAAAACGAAAAAACAAAGAAAGAAAGAAAAAGAACCTGCTGTCTCCCACTGAAGGGCTTCAGCAGCCTTCCATGTGGGACTCATGTTGGGTCTCCCTGTCTATTCCAAACCACACTGGGTTTTTAAATTTATTTTTACCTATTTGAAAGGTAGAGAGCCAGAGAGAGAGAGAGAGAGAGAGAAGAGAGAGAGATCGTTCATCCACTGGCTCACTCCCCAAATGCCTGCAACAGTCAGGGCTGGGCCAGGCCAAAGCCAGGAGCCAGGAGCTCCGTCCAGATCTCCCAGGTGGGTGGCAGGGGCCCGAGGACTTGAGCCACCACTGCTGCCTCCCAGGGTGGACATCAGCAGGACACTGGGACCGGAAGCAGAGCCAGGACTCGAGCCAGGCACTTGAGTGTGGCATCCTGGCCTCGGTGGCGGGCAGGCATCCCAGGACGCGCAGCCCAGCGAGCCGGCTGTGGGGGGACCCTGTGCGCTCTCCCATGGGGCCTCCTTGCAGGACTCCATGACCGTCCTGGGAAGAAGCTTGTCCTGAGCCCACTCTTCCCAGGGGACTCTGGAGGCAGGAGGTGGCCTTCCATGGTCGCTCGGCCGGCACTCCAGACACCGGCCACATGGAGGGAATGAAGGGACTTGGGTCAGAGAGGGGCGAGGGTGTCGTAGGTTCCGGAGCCCCTGAGGCTCCCCCGGGCGGCCCATACCAGCCATCAGCCTACCCTCAGGCCCAGGGAAGACCTTGCCCCAAGGCCCGTGGAGCTGCCGTGTGTCCCCCCAGGAGTCCTGTACCAGACACGCCCTGAAGGGCAGAGGCCAAGGCCAGGCCAGCGGCTCAGGGTCACCAGTGTCCTCCAGGAGGGGCCGCCCCACCTCCACACCTGCTGCAGCTCAGCAAGGGTGCACCACGGCCACAGCCTCCCTCCCGCAGCCCACCCGAGGCTGGGAGCTTTGCTGGGCCTGACCGTAGGCTGACCCCGTGGGGCAGGCCACAGCCACAGGCTGTGGTCAGCAGCTTCCTCGTGCTGAATTCTTGAGCTGGGTCATGGTCCTGCCTTGGGATGTCCCTAGGGTGCTCCTGGGAAGGCCCGAGCTGCCTACGAGCAAAGCGACCTTCCCACGCCTCCGGCTGCACCCTCCGCAGTCCCCTGGGGCCCAGCCCCCTGCCACCCCCTCCCTGGATGTCCTGCCCTTTCCCACCCTGCAGGAGCTCGGGAACCAGGGAGGAGCGAGTGACAGGTGATGCTGTCAGATGTCCCCGTGGCCACAGGCCCTGCCCACACCTGGCACAGGAATCCAGCTGGGCTCAACCTGCCGCCTCCAAAGAGCAAGGTGCCGGCGGTGTCATTTATGTTTTATTATTCATTTATTTATTATATACTTAGATGTAGACAGGGTGCGTCTGCTGGCTCACTCCCCGAATCCTGCAAAGGCCGGGACTGGGCCAGGTGGAAGCCGGGAGCCAGGAGCTCCATCTGCGTCTCGGGGACCCGGTCTCAGGGTGTGCGTCAGCAGGAAACTGGAACTGGGAGCTGGGACCTAAACCCGGGCACCCTGACGGGACAGGCGCTAGGCCAGTGTGCGCCCAAGGCGGTGGCCCAGTGTAGACGCTGAGTGTCCTGGAGGCTGGTCTTGGGCCCAGGCCCTTGGGGAGGACAACAGACGGCTCCAAGTGTCACCACAGAGAGCCGGAGCGGATCGAGGGTGGAATCCTGGGGGCCCAAGGCAGCCCCTCCTGCGGCTCTGCCCGGCGACTTGGCAGCCACTGGCAGGAAGAGCCCCAGCCCTAACCCTGACCTGCCCACCTGCTACTGGCTGGCGACGCCTTGCCATCAGCCTCACCTCCCCCGCTGACCACGGGGCCTCCACTCCCCTAAAGCCCTAGGCCACCGCACTCCTGGGTGTCCCAGGCCCACACCAGCCCACACCCTCGCTGCCCGGGCATCTCACGGCCAACCAGACCGTGCCCTTGTCCACCAGGGCCAGGCCGTCGTGGCCGTAGCACTCAGGCATGGAGGGGAAGCGGGGGCAGTGGTGCCTCTGCCTGCCCGGTCTCTGTAAGACACGGAGAAGCAAACCCACATCTCCAGCAGCTGGGACAGGCAGCCGCAGGGCGCAGGGCCCCAGAGAGGCGTGGCCCCCAAACCCACCTCTTCCTGGGGCCCTGGGACTCTGGGTCACAGGAGCCGGG
Source organism: Lepus europaeus (assembly GCF_033115175.1). Lineage (NCBI taxonomy): Eukaryota > Metazoa > Chordata > Mammalia > Lagomorpha > Leporidae > Lepus > Lepus europaeus. The sequence continues at coordinate 182,989,297 of NC_084827.1, forward strand.
GACACGGAGAAGGAGCCCAGGCTCAACAGCCCTTTCTCCCTGGCTCCCCGCTATGGTCAGCTGGGGCAGGCAGCCTGTATGGGTCCCGAGGAGGGGAGGGGCCCTGCCAACCACACCCATCTTCCCAAACAGCCAGTAACCAGCAGGGGAAAACCACACCTGGCTGGGCTCGCCAGCCTCACCCCCGGGCGCACCTCTGCCTTGGCCATTTGTTCCAGGTCCTGCCGTGGGCCCCGGGGTAAGCCAGGGCCTGGCAGCCAGCACCGGGGGGCCCAGGATGCAGGACTCCCTGGCCGGAGGGAGGCCCCCACGCAAGTACGGGGCAGCTGCAGAGCCCCTCCCGAGAGCAGCTGCTCCTCTCTGCTCCCGCCCTCGACCAAGCTCCGCCCTGCACCCAGGCCCCTGCCCTCCACAGGGCCTCCACTCACCTGGAGCCCTAGGCCACCACGGCACCTGCCCGGCCTCCATCACCCCTGTCCCTTGCAGGACCCCTCCCAGTCAGGGTCAGATCAGGAAACCGCCCAAGCGCAGGCTCACAGATGCCAAGTGGCAGGGCTGGGATTTGAACTCGGGTCTGAGTCCGCTCTCATTCCAGGGCAGGACCAGCTCCGATGCCGTGCCTTCGATCAGGAGTCTGTAACCTTAACCCTAACCCTAACCCTAACCCAGTACCCCAGTCTGCTCGGGAGCCATGGCCTTCCCTGCACTCCCTCAAACACAGGTTGGGTGTCGGGAGCCGAGACACAGCCCTGCCCGCGAGAGAGGGTGGGCGCCACCAGGGCCCAGCCCCAGGACAAGGCCGGGGAGGCGTCCTGGCTGCCTGCTCTGACCTGAGTGGTCACTTTGGGGTGCGGAGCCATGGTGCACAGTCCGGCTTGGAGCCACCAGATACAGGCTGCCCGCTGATCCCGCCCTGAGGCACTGCGAGAGGTCTGGAGGGTCAAGCGCTCAAGCCACAAAAGGGTCTCCGTGGAGCCTCCTCCTGGCTGAAGCCCCTGGCACTCCTGGGTGCACACAGCCCTGCCTGAAGTGGCCCAGGGAGACCACACAGAGCGCTCGGGCCGCCGGCCAGGTGCTCCTGACCCCGCTGCTGAGGCAGAGCCAGGCCAGGCCCAGGCAAGAAGGAGCAGGCCCCGAGCAGCAGCGGCACCGGGCCGGTGAGTCACGGAAGGCCACGCAGGGCGACAGTGGGGAGGGCACGTCTGTCCCCTTGCCCCGGCCCCCAAAGCCGGGCTCTCAGGAAGGGCTCTGGGCGAAGGTGGCGGCCGCCCGCGGGTCCTGTCGTCACTCACTCCGGGGGCCCCAGACAACCCTGCTGCCGCGCGGGGTTACCGCGGTTCCCCCCCATTTCGGCCCACCAGACCTCGGGGCCCGCCTGGCGCAGAAACGAGAGCAGGAGGCCCAGCGGATCCCGGGAAGGGCCCCCTTCCACAGACTGCGCCGGCCCCCGCACGCCTCCTCCTCCTCCCCGCAGGTCCTCGCCACCACCCGCAGCCGGGGCCACGCCCGCCCCGCGCCGCCGCATGGCTTTGTTTCTCTGGCCTCCAGAGTCACGTGGAGGGAGCCGGGAAACCTGCGGAGAATCCCCAGCCAGAAACCGGGCCACGCGAGGCCTCCGCAGCCGGGCCCGCGCCCCGCGCAGAGCCCCGGCTCCCGCACGCACACCAGAGCGCCCGCTCCGCGCGCGGGGCAGACGGAAGGCAGGGCGCGCGGCGAGCGCGGGGGGCAGCGCGGCGGGACGGTGCGTGCAGATTTCGGCTGGGGGCGGGGAGGCTCCTGATTGGAGCGCGGCGGGCGTGATGTCACGTCCGGCGGGGGAAGCCCTGCCTCGGCGCCCCCTCCCCGGCCCCCGCCCCGCCCCCACAGGTGGTGCCGCCGCCCTGGGCGCCGGCGAGGGGGCCCGCCCTGGGGACCCCGGACGCGCGGTTCGCACTGCCCCCGGCTCCTCCCGCCGCGCCCGAGCAGCCGGCCGGTTGGTGCGGGCGGGGTGAGCCTCGGGTGTCCCGAGAGCCGAGGAGCCCCGGTGCGCCCCGGATCGTGCCCCGCCCCTCCCCTCTCCCGCGGCCGCCGAGGGGCCGGGCCGGCGGCGGGGGAGGCGCCGAGCCGGGGCTGCGCGCTCGCCCGCCGCGCTCTGGGCGGCCCGACCGAGCGGCCGGACCTCGCGCCCCGCGCGCCCCGCGCCTCCGTCGCCGCCGGCTTTGTTGTCTCCGCCTGCGGACCGCGCGCCGCGCGTCGGGACCTTGGCTCTGCCCTTCTCGGCCGGGGGCTGCGCGGGGCCCGGCCGGGATCCGAACGGGGCGCGGGCGGGCGGCTGGGGGCGCCGCCGCCGCGCCATGGCGCTCCGGGCCCGACGCTGGTGGCTGCTGTGCGCGGCCGCCGCGCTCGTCTCCTGCGCCCGCGGGGACCCGGCCAGCAAAAGCCGGAGCTGCAGCGAAGTCCGCCAGATCTACGGGGCCAAGGGCTTCAGCCTGAGCGACGTGCCCCAGGCGGAGATCTCGGGTGAGTGAGGCCCGCACCCCAGCGCCCCGCGGCTCCCCGCGCGGCCACTCGCGCCGAACACCGGCCCGGCTCGCCGGCACCCCCACGGCCCTCGCTGCCCCTGCCCCGCGCCCGCGGTGCCCGGGCGCACGCCAGCCCTTCTCGGCGAAGCTGCTCTCGCCGGGCTGCGGGCCAGGCGGTCCCCCTCTCGGCGCGCTCCTCCCGGGGGCAGCCGGCCGGCCGCCCTCGCCGCGGGGCGGGCTGACCTGCCCGGGGCTGCCCGCGGAGTCTCTGGCGACGGGAGCCTGAGTGGGTCTTGCGGGTGGACCCCCCCTCCTCCCTGGAACCCGGTGGCGGACGGGGAGACGGGGCCCGGACTGCGCGCCCCGGACCCGCGGGCGGACCGCGGCGCTGCGCAGGAATTCTGCTCTCGAACTTGTGGCCGCCCGCGCCCCCGCCCTTGCGTGCGCCGGGCCCCCGCCGGGCACTGCGGCCGCCTGGGACCGCGAGGCCAGCTGCAGGTGGTCGGCGCCTTGGATCCCGCCCAGGGCCTGCCCTGCCTTTGTCGGAGCGGCGCGCTCGCTCGCTCGCTCGCTCGCGGCGGCCGCCTCAGCCCTGCAGCTGCCTGCAGGCGCAGCCCCTCCCTGCCGCCCGAGGAGCTCCAGGGACAGAGTGCCTGTGGGGTGGGGCGGTGGGCGCAGCGTCCCGAGGCCCGCCCAGACCCCCGCGTCCCCCTCAAACGAGTGTAAAGCCTCGCTGGCCACCGTGGGCCGGAGCTCGGCACCCCTGGTTCCGGGTGGGCGGGCGTGCCCAGATGGTGACATGGGGATGGCAGGTGCCCACTGCCGGGGGGGAGGGTGCTCTGTGGCCTGCCATGCCCCCGGTACGCGCCCCAGGACAGGCCTTCCCCTGCCTCCCTCTGCAGATGCAGGCCTGGTCGCCAGCCCTGGACCAGCCCGTCTGGGAGGCTGCACACCTGGGTGCCCGGCAGCACCAGGCCCTGGCACTGTCAGGCTCACGCCCTGCCTCCTCCCCTGCACGAGCATGAACTTGACCTGGGCGTCCCTGGCATTGCTGCCGGGTCCGGGGGTGGCTGAGGAGCTGCCCCCGCTCTGGGGCCCGCTGTGGCATCCTGCTGCCCTGAGCTGGCTCGCAGCCACCAGCTGCTGTCCCACTGAGGCAGAGACAGAAGCAGAGTTTGGGCAGCCGTAGGGGTGAGGAGGGGGAGGGCTTGGCCCCTTGGGCAGGGAGCACGGTGGGACAGGGACCAGCGAGTGGTGTTGGTTTCTACGTGGAGGGGTGGGGGTGCTGCCCTCCCCCAGGCCTGAGGCAGGAGCAACTTCCCTGCCTGCCTGTGCCCCGCGAGGGGCGCTGCTCCCTCCAGACCCCCTCCCTGCACTGCCCCCGCGACCCCGCGACTCCACAGGGCCGGAGCTTGTGTGGGCACCATCGGGGTCAAGAGAGGCTGGGTGGCCTCCCAGGGCCGCCGCAGTCCTCGGGGCAGCAAGGCCAGCCTGGCGCCACCAGGCCTGGCCTCTGGGAGCTGGGCGCCCTCTGGTGGCCCGTTGTCCACGCACCTCCCTCCGTGGCCTAGGGCTGCCCTGGGCCCCTGCTGCAGGCTGCGGTTCACAGAGGGCCTGGGGGTGGCCGCCTGTTGGGCTTTGGCACTGGGCTCAGCTGGCCAGGCCTGGGGAGGCAGCAGAGACCCCCCCCCCAAAGAAGGGAGCGGGCAGGAGGCCTGGGCTGAGGAGCCAGGAGTGGGGACACAGCAGCCGGTGGCGGGGCAGCGTGGGGGTGGGGTGGGCTCCTCCCCACTTTCTTTCTGGACAGCCCAGCCAGGTGGTGCTGACGATGGTCGTCCCGGGGGGCAGGTGAGGCAGCAGGCCTGGGAGGGGCGCTCCCGGGGACGGCAGGGGGACGAGGGCCGAGCTCCTGCTGCCCGGCCTCAGCACACCAGTTGCTCTCCCGTGTGCCCGTCTGTGTGTCCGTTGCATGGGCCACCGCTGCCAGGTTCTCTTGTAGCCATGGAGCCTGGCCCACAGCGGGGGCTCCGTAGGGCAGCCGGGGTTGGAGTGAGACACTGAGGGGTCAGGGGCTTGTCATGACTCGGCCCTGTTCTCGGGGTCTCTACGCCTGGGTCAGAGGGTGAGCCCTGGGGGAAGGAGGTCGGAGGCTGGGGACAGGAGCTGCCTGCCAGCTGGGGTGGACCCCGGCACACCCTGGAGCCTGCACGCAGGGCTCAGCCTGGGGGACCCTCAGCAGGACCCCCTCCTTCTGCACGCCGGCTCTGACGCCCTCGCTCGTGGGCAGGGGGAAGCCGCCTGGGCCACCATACCTCCCTGCCCCGGAGGTCCTTGATGCCATGTGGCTCAGCCCGGGCCCCCAGGGCTGCCCTGTGGGTTTCGTCATCCCCAGCCTGAGGACGGGGCCCTGGGCAGCCCCAGGGGAGCTGGGCTCCAGCAGGCCACCTGCGTGACGCAACGGCCTGGGTCCTCGCCGGAGCTCTGAGCCGCCCGCCGGCTCCTCCAGACGCTGGGGAGGGAGAGGCATCCCATGTCTCTGTGTCTCCCAGCCATCTCGGGCGCTGCGTGGATGGGCTCAGCCCACGGCCCTCTGCACAGATCCACGCACACCCTCCACGGGACGTCCAGGAGCTGAGATGGGGGCTTAGGAGCAGGGCACTGCCCGAGGCGCTGCCCTTGAGGGTCTAGCCAGCACGCCGGGTGGAGCAGAGCCCTCCGAGCCTGCTTCCTCTGGAATCCCGCCCCAGCCTCTGTCCATGCTGACAGTGCTGCCCGGCTCAGCCTCCCGCGTGGCCAGGCCTCCCGCTGCTGTGGCAGGGCCACAGGGCACACGCTGAGTCCTGGCCGGAGGAGGGAAAGGGTAGACACACGTAGGCCACAGAACCACTGCTGCGTGGGCACAGGTGTCAGCCGAGGGGCTGGCCCCAGGCACGGGGAGCGGAGAGAGAGTGGACCCTGGCCTGGAGCCAGAGCTCCCTCCCCGGCCTGGCTCGGGGGTCCCTGTGGAGACCCAGGCCCTCTCTGCTCAGCCCCAACCTTGCCTGGGGCCTCCTTGGCTGGAGCCGGGAGCCGGCCCCCGTGGTGTGCAGCTGTCAGGGCAGCCGTGTGGGGCGAGTCTCTGCCCTGAGAGGGGCGCCAGGCCACGGCCGAGGGCCTGAGTGTGGGCTCCTGGCGCCACGCCTGCTGACCGCCTGCCGACTGCCTGCCCTGCCCGAGTCTGGCTAGGAGCAAGTCTGGGCAGGTGCCCTGGGCCGCTTAGAAGTGTCCGGGGTGGGGACGGCGTGGCGCGGGGGTGGGGAGGCACAGTCCCCGGGAGTGGCCTGGTTCTCCCTCTGGCTCCCAGGTCAAGGCACTGGGCGGCCAGGTGTGAGGTGAGCCAGGCATCGCGCCCACTCCCCAGCTGTTCGTAGTCAGCATTGGGTGTGGCGGCCGCACACCTGCTGCTCAGATTCAGGGGCAGCGGGGAATTCTGGGTAGCTGTAGGAGCCTGGGGTCCTACACCCCGCCCTTGCCTGCCTGCACCTTGGCTGTGACTCCTCCCACTTCCTGCTATGTGCACCTTGGCTGGACCACCATGGGCACACCCCTGCCCTGGTGCCTGCTCCCTGCCCCGCCAGGTCTGGCCAGGCGCTGGCTCCGCTTGCGGTGGCAGATCCCGGTCCTGCCGTGTACCAGCGGGGTCCGGGTGCAGAGGCTCGGGGTTCTGCATTTCTGCGGACAGGCAGGCGGGTGCGGCGCCCCGCGGGGGCCGGGTTTGCCGGCAGCCTCTGGCATCCCCGGGCTCATGAGTCTCGGCCTCCATCCTCCCAGGGCGCTGCGCGGGGGCCATTCCATCTCCCAGTTGTGGGGGTGCCAGGTGTGATGGAGCAGGGCCCCAGCTTGGTTTGCCTTTGCCAACACTCACAACGCCGGGGCGAGGAGCCGGCTGTGAGCGGAGCTCACTCCCAGCCCTGCTGCCCCTCCTGTTGGACTTGTGTCTCGGGGCAGAGCCCTGGGCTCTACTCTGCCCTGACTGGGGCCCCTGAGGACAAGGCCAAGCCTCCTGATGGCTCTGTCCCGCCCTGGGGCTGGCCCAGGCGTGGGATGAGGTCAGCCCCCCTCCTGTGCCGCCGCCCCCTGACGACTCTGCGCGTGTTCAGGGCAGTGGCTGGCGTCCACACGTCCTGTGGCTGTGCGGGGGCAGTGAGACAGGACCCTAGGGCCCCGGTAGGGGGCGGAGTCATGGCTCAGAGACTGGCTGGGGTCCCCACGGAGTGCGAGATCCCCAGGCAGCACTGGGGCCGGGAGGTGAGTCAGGGTCTGGAGGCTGCCATCTAAGACTCGGCCCAGCTGGGCGGGCTGCTCATTTGTGCGAGGGCTGGGTTTTAGTGCCTTGGCTGGGTGACAGGGCCGCCCCTGGGGACCCCGGCAGCCTGCTCCCTTGCCCTGCCGCTGCCCCTGCTGCCCCGCGGGCCAGGGCGGCCAGCACAGGGGCCAGCCCTAGGCAGACTCCGCTGGGCCTGGGGAGACAAAGCCAGAGCCCAGCACCAGGGGCCAGAGCTCCACAAGGCCAGCCTGGCCACGCCACAAAGGACGCCTCCCAGGCTGGCCCTGAGGTCAGTGGGCAGGGCTGTTGGTGGACAGCACAGGCTCTGCAAACCAACGGTGGGGGCCTGGGCTGGAGCTGGCGGTCAGGGAGGCCCTCGGGCACCCCCACCCCCACCCATCCAGCTGCTGCCACACCTCTGTGAGCAGAAGGGCGGGGAGTCCCAGGGAAGGGCCCAGCTGGAGACCCCCGACCCCCACCTGTGCCAAGTCGCTCTTGTTCCAGCCCAGGTGCCTGGGTGGGCCCCGGGGGAGTAGGGAGGGGCGCAGCCACCCACGCTGCCTCTCCCTGCCGGGGGACACAGGTGCCCTCAGTGTGTCCGTCTGCGAGGCAAGGTCAGGCCAGGATGGAGCGCCAGGACGCGGGCATGACAGCCCCCAGGGGCAAAGGGGGTCCCCCGAGGCCACGAGTGGGAGGCCGAGGGAGGGTCACCTCAGGGCGTGAGAGGAGGAGGACCCCGCTGAGGACAGAGGATCAGGCTTGTCCCGGCCGTGGCCAGCCGCACCCAGTGGGCCTCCTGAGGTCGCTCCCTGAGTCCCGCTGTCCTGCTGCCTGGGGAGGACACAGAGCAGCTGGTCAGGCAGTGAGCCCGAGGCCTTCGTCTTCCTGTCCCTGTCCCCACAAGTTCAGGGTCCAGGGAGAAACGCAGGTGGGGCTCCCAGGCCTCCCCTGGGCCTTGTCTGCACCCCAGCTGGTGCCCCAGCGCTGGTGGGTGTGGGCGCAGTGCCTCCCGCTCCGCCTGGACAGGCGCCGCCCTGCTCCCCGGCGGGGACGTGTGCTTGGGATGCTCACCTTTGTGCAGGGGCCCCAGACACGAGGGCGGCCGTCGACCCATCCCAGGGCCCTGACCCCCCAGCCCAGCTCCCTCTGGAGTAGCTGTGTGTGATGTCCACGCGTGGCTCTGGGGGCCACAGGGAGCACGGGCCCCCCTCCCCCTGCCTGTGACCACTTGCCAGCCCTGGGGAGGAAGCGGATGCCACCTACAGCCAGGGTCGGCTCAGGTGCTCATGGCGCTCAGGACGCCGGGCCGACAGCCACGTCACAGGGACGGGGCCCCCACAGTCTCGTGTCCCTGCTTCTGCATCCTGACGTCCAGGGTGGGCGCCCCCTCTCCAGTGCATGTCCTGGTGCGGTTCAGACTCACTGGGGAAGCCACGCCCCGGGGGGAGGTTTAGGAGCGGCCGCGTGGGGCTTTTGCTGTCACAGTGGCGGGGGTGTGGTCTGGGGACCTCTTCAGAAGCAGGGGGAGCTGGGGCAGGGGTGGGAGGTGCCGGCCGCTCCGGAAGGGCAGGCAGGAGGGCGAAGGCGGGTCATTCCCAGCTGGGGTCCTTGGCTGAGTGCACGGCTGAGGCTGGGGGATAGGATTCGGGGAGCTGGTGGGCGTGGCTGACAGCAGGTGCACCCCCTGCTGTGACCTCTAAGCACACCACAGCCTCTCTTCCCTGCCCAGGGATGCCTCCTCGTCCCTTGACGTCCGTACTGTGCAGCTTTTGGTACCGCGTGCACCCTGTGAGATTCTCACCGAGCCATGCCCACTGCTGGGCCAGCGAAGCCGGTGTTCCTGGGAGAGGGAGGAGCTGCCCGTGTCCCCCAGGGGGTGTTTTGTATCAGAATGTGCTTCCTCCGCGATTTCACCCTTCCAGATCATCCTGAGCGGGGGCCTGCAGGCTCTGTGGATGCCCCGGGGGCCAGGGGTCAGAACACCCTGTGCCAAATACCGCGTGCGGCGACTGCAGGAGGGGGCGGGGCAGCGTCAGGGCTGAGGAAGGGGCTGGCCACCTGCCCACCCGGGGCGGGGCACGGTGACAGAGCACAGCCCAGGCCCAGCTCCCGCCGAGCCCCTACTGTGTGCGGGCCCCTGTCCTTGGTGCTGAAGCAAAGCCACCACCAAGGCACTCACACACTGTGCAGCCACGGACGGGGCCAGTGTCCGAGGGTCCACAGGCGCCGTGGCTGTGCTTAACCTCAGTGCCCAGCTGCTGCTCCTGTCCCTGGAGGTGAAGGGAGATGGCGTGCAGGTCCTACACGGGCTCACAGTCTCACCCCCGCCCAGGGCTGCACCTGCCAGGCTGAGGGGTGCAGGCACCCCCCCAGGAGGGCCCCTCCCACTGCGCACCACAGCCCTCCTTGCCCTGTGCTGGCACTGAGCTGTGAGGCTGGACGGCCATCTCCCCGTCCTGGTGCACGGCCCCGGACCCTAGGGCTTCTCCCCATTCAGGAGCCCAGCACCCGCCTTCTCCTGCCAGAATCTGCAGTCTGGGGCCCACTTGTTGGAAGGACCAGAGAGGAGACGGGGGCGGGGCAGACGAGGCGGACCCGTGCTCCTGTGTCTGCACGGCCAGAGGCGGAGGGCGAGGGCTGGGCAGAGCAGGTCGGCCAGCAGAGTGGGGGCCGGCACGAGATCCAGAATCCAGAGGGCCACACCTGAGCTGCTCTGGGGCGGCCTCCTTTGTCGGGTGCCCTCCGTGTGGGGTCTGGCCCTGGGCGGGGGTGAGCAGGGTGAGGGCGTGGTTGCTGGGGAAGGTGGGACACGGCATGGGGTCTCTGCCGGTCAAGTTTGAGGGGCCCAGGAGACCCCGCCTTCATCCCTCGCCATGCTCTGTGGCAGAGGCTGCTCTGGGCACCCAGACAGAGCAAGGCCCCGATCCTTCCAGAGCTTCTGATGGGGAGGGGGACAGTCCGAGGGCGGCCGGCCGTGGGGAGGGGGACGGTCCGAGGGCGGCCGGCCGTGGGGAGGGGGACGGTCCGAGGGCGGCCGGCCGTGGGGAGGGGGACGGTCCGAGGGCGGCCGGCCGTGGGGAGGGGGACGGTCCGAGGGCGGCCGGCCGTGGGGAGGGGGACGGTCCGAGGGCGGCCGGCTGTGGGGAGAGCCCAGAGCGGCCGTGGGAGCAGGAGCAGGAGCAGGCATGTGTTCCTGTACAGCCTGCTCCTCCACAGGGCAGCCTGCTGGGCACTAGGCCACTCCCCCGGTCAAGACAGTGGCCCTTCTCAGTGGCCATCATCCCAGGGCCCAGGAGCCCTGTTCCTTCCGTGCCAGGTCAGGTGCACCTGTCGACAGCGAGCCCTCATCCTCTCCAGCAGGCTGTTGAGGAGGGGAGGGCCGGCCACCGTCTCCGTGCCTGCTGGATGTCGGCCCCGGTGGTCTCTGCCCAGTGCCGGTGCTCCCGCTGGCCGGCCCCTCCTGAGCGTAGCCCACAGCACCGTGGTGGTGGCCGGCGAGGGCCAGCCTGGGCGATGGCAAGAGGAGGAAGCCTGCTGACCCTGGAGACCAGTAGGAGGGGACGGGGTCAGTACAGCTGCTGTCTCCAGGGGTCTCATGCCGCCATATCCTGGAGGTCCTATTACTGTCCCTCTGCCCCCTCCCCAGGATGGGACTGGCCCCACCCCCTGGGCCACCTGCCCGAGCATTGTACCCCACCTCTGCCCTCCAGGCCCGAGTCTGGGTGGAGACGGGGCAGGACCAGGACACCAGGTGCTTGGGGCCAGTTCCCACTGCCGTGGAGACGGGGTTCAGTCTGGACGACCCTGAGACCTGAGCAGGGGCCCAGGGGGGCTGCCCAGGGAGGGCAGGACCCAGGCATCTGCTCAGACTTATCCGGGCCTGAGCCCTCATCCCCGGGCTCAGCAGGGCTGGGGAGGGGCTGAGCTGTGCCCACCGCCCCACAGCCCTGACCCCGGGCTCTGGTTTTGCGAGAGCAGTCTCTTCTCCACACTGGGGCAGCTGGGCCATTTGGGGGTCCAGGGTGCCCTGGGTCCTGGTCAGCCGTGGACCCTCGTTTCCTCCAGGAGGCACTCGGGCCGGGAGGGAGGTCTGGGAGTGGGCGGGTCCCTTTCCTCTGTCTCCCCATCATGAGCTGGGTGTGCTGAGCTTGGGAGAGGCACGTGGCTCTCCAAGGAGGCTGGGGGCTGGGGAAGTGACACCACCTCCCCCTCCCGCAGCCGGGGCAGACCGGGAGCCACCCACAGGTGACAGTTGCTGTGGGCCGGGAAGCTCATTGGCTTCGGGCGGGGACCCCACACCTCATGAGGGGCTGCCAGATTTAGCACATAGACATCGGGCACCCTGGGGTAGGCACTCGATTGGGACTCCTGCATCCCGTCGGGAGCGCCTGGGCTTGTGTCCAGCGTCCTGCTGGTGTGCACCCTGGGAAGCAGCAGGTCCCTGCCCCCGACCCGGGAGACCTGGACGGAGTTCCCAGCTCTATCTGTCCCCACCTGCTGCAGGCATTTGGGAAGTGAACCAATGGATGGGAAATCAATCTCTCTCTCTCTCTCTCTCTCTCTCTCTCTCTCTCTCTCTCTCTCTCCTTTTCAAATATGTAATTTCTTGAAAACACAAAACACCCAGTTAAGTTAGTTTCAGGTGCAGACTCATTCTGTAGGTGCTGTTTCAAGCATTTTAATGTTTCAGTGTAAGTGTGTCTGCAGAGTCGTGTCAGGGCATGAGTGTGTCCCGTGTCCTTGTCCCGGGGGGCGTGGTGAGGAGGCCATTTGCTTGTGGTCCGGCGAGCACAGCACCACGTGTCCATCTTAACAACTCTGACGGGCACAGCTCTGCGCCCACCGCCATCACCCACCCCACACCCTCCCCATCCTGCTCCCGAAGCTGTGAGCTGGACTCCCCGGGGCCGAGCAGCACCTGTCTGTGGGTGCCTGGCTCAGGTCGCCCGGTACCCGGTCCTTGCTGTCTGGCTGTGTCCTGGCTGGGCTTAGGACTTCTCTCTTAGGGCCGGGCGGCCTGATCTCGGCTTGGCACGGCAGCTGTGCCGCCGGGGATGTGGGTGTGGGGGACCTCTGTGCTCCCTGCCGAGAGTGTGGGTGGGGGGACCTCTGCACGCCCCACTCACCATTCTGGACCAAACGTTTTAAGCTAAGAAACGATTCGTTGTGCATCTGAAATCCAGCGTCACTGGCACCCAGGGCTGTGTCTGCACCGGCTCTCAGTCCCGGGCGTTGGCTCTGTCGGGGGAGAACGAGCCCTGCAAGGCTGAGAGGGCTCGGGACCGTGGACTGTGGCAGGGCTGAGCCTCGTGGCTATCACAGCAGGGGCGCAGGGTCCCCGTGCCACGCGGCGCCTCTGGGAGAAGGCACCGGCCTGTGGAGAAACTGCCGGCCATGAGTGTGGGCAGTCGGCCCCTCTCCCAGGCACACCTGCTCCCTTAGCGCCAGGTCTGGCACAGGTGCTGGGCAGTTAGAGGTGGGAGAAAGGGAGTGGAGCCTCCCCCCACCCGCATAGCTGCCCTCCTGGCCATGGCCCCCCAAGCCTGGGGTCCCCTGCATCTTCAGCATTGGCCATGGCCACTGAGCAGGCTAGGGGCGTGGGGAGACCGCTGGACGGATGGCCTTGTTCTGCCGCACCAAGGCCCCACACCTGGTGTCTGCAGGCAGGGCCCAGGCAGCTGGGACTGCAGCCGCCCCCCCCCACACACACCTGGTAAAACCCTTCCTGGAGGGTCGTGGATGCATGTCCTGCCCTGGCAGGGTCCACCCCAGCAGGCCTGTGTGTCCCCAGGTGCAGGACCTGGCCGCGGGGCACAGAGGGTGACGGTGAGCCATGTCGCAGGACTCACGGCTGGACAGGGGCGGCTTGAGTGATGCGGGTGCCCAGCGGGAACTCGGGGTGCGGGCCCGGGCGGAGAGCGGAGCAGCCCCCGCAGGGCAGGTGGGCGCCGGCCGGGTACGGGGGCGGCGCCGCGCGGCGCGGCAGGAGCTACGCGAGGGGGCAGGCAGACTTGCCGGGAGCCGCCCTCGCCGTGCGCGCCGGGGCGGCCGCAGCACTGCCCGGTGCCGGAGCCGCAGAGCCCGGGGAGCCCGCGACGCCGCCCAGGGCGCACCGCAGCTGGAGATGCCGCCGACCCCGGCCCACCGGCCCCTGCCCCGTTTTCCTCGCTCCTCGCTGCCATCCACACCCGCAGCCCTGCCCTTTGGGACCCCCACCCATCCATCATCTCCCCGCCCCCCTCCTGCGGCAGCCCCCTCCCCCGCCGGCCGCGCCCACTGCGGCAGCCCCTGCGCCGCCAATCGCGCGCCCGCGCCCCTCCCCTCGCCACGGCTGCCGCAGCCCCCGCCCACTGCGCCAGCGCCCCCTCCCCGCGCGCCGCCCGCGCCGCTCCAGACCCCTGCGCTGCCCGCCGGCGTGCGGTCCTCGGCGGGCGGCTGGCGACCCGCACCTGGCGGACGCGGTGGAACCTTTGTTCTGCTGCCCGCGCAGACCCGGCTGGCGGGGGGCGGCGGCGGCCGGAGCGCGGAGGAGTGCGGCGGCGGAGGGTGTCGCTTGGGTGAAACGGCTGCGGGGCTCCGGGTGGGAGGTCGCGGGGAGTCAGGGGAGCCGGGCTGTGGTTGCCGTGGGCACGGAGTGGACCTGGGGAGGGGTCGCGGAGCAGCTGCTCGGGTTCGAGCCTGTACGGGGACTGACAGCCCGGGGGGCTCGCCTGTCGGCTGGAAAAGCCCCCTGTGGGCGGTGGGGAGGGCCGGGGGCGGCACTGGGCGTGCGGGGGGGCGCTGGGACTGTCGGAAGGGAGCACCTGCCAAGGCTCCCGGCGGCCAGTCTGCGGGGCTCTGCAGTCTCCTTGGGACAGCTGCTGGGGGGGAGGGGGGCGCTGTGAAGGCGGGGGTCTTGCTGCCGCTTTGGCGGGGGCTGCTGTGCGGCTGTGCCAGCAGGTGGCAGGAGGGCTGGCACCTGACTGAGCCACTGCTGGCAGAGGCTGAGTGGGGGAAGGGCCTCTGCGGGGGGGGGGGTGGAGACCGTGAGTCCACGCATTGGGGGGTTTGGGCCTGGGGGCCCTGGGGTGGCCCAGCCTGCCATGAAGTGAGCACCTGGAGCCGCTCCCCCGTGGTGGGGGTGGAGGAGGGGGTGCAGCCCCTCCCTCCGTTGGGACGGGGTGAGAGGAGGGAGAGGCACGCACCCCCACACGGCTACCCCTCCTGGCCTGAGGCCCCTTTCTCTGGGTGTTGAGCCAGAGAAGGGAGGTGCTTGGTGTGGAGGGAGGGCCGGAGGACAGAGTGCAGCTCTGTGGGCCAGACGGTGTGCCCCCCCCTCCAGGCAGCCCCCCACCATGCTCCCAGGAGGGGCCGGCTTGCAGGGCCACCCCCACCCCTGAAGGCCAGCACCAGCAGAGCCGCCCAGAGGCAGGAGTTGAGCTGGACCAGAGCTCAGCAGCTGGGGCTCTGACCTGCACCAGGCCTCAGGGGCTGCCCTGCCCAGCCTGCCCAGGGCTCTGACCTGCACCAGGCCCCAGGGGCTGCCAGCCCAGCCTGCCCGGGGCCCTCGGGCCAGCGCCCAGGCTCTGGCTCCGTGTCTTCACTCCCGTGTTTGTCCGAGGAGGGAGGGAGGGACGGGGGCTGTGCTGGGGCTGCTGGAATAGCACAGGCCGCCGGGCTGGCTGGGCAAGGTGGCCGGGGGGTGGCTGGGGGCGCCGTGGCCTCTGTCTGCACCGCGGAGGTGGGGACTGGGGGCCCGAGCAGGGACGTGCACGGCGGGAGTGGCCCTCAAGGTGGACCCCTGGCCTGAGGAGACTGGGCCCGCCTCTGTGCACAGCAGCATGGCCGGGGGCCGTCATCACCTGCCCCCCAGCCTCTCCCAGCTCTGTGCTGGCCTGGCCTGCTAAGGGACGGGGTTGGGGCAGCCGCTCGGCCCCTTCCCCGCAGGCGGGCCTGGCCCTGTGGAGGACCTGGTGGGGGAGGGGTCCACCTCCGGACAGTGCGCCCCCCCCGGGAGAGCGGGGGAGCCAAGTGAGGGGGTGCAGGCGGGTCCTCTGTCCCAGCCCTGGCTGCCAGGCCACTGCCCACGAGGGCAGGATGGGGAGCCCAATCTGCCAGGCTAGGCGTCTCTGAGCCCTGGCCTAGGACAGGCATGGTCCCCACCCCCAGCTGCCCCCCAAGGCCCTCCCTCCTGGAAAGAGGCTGGTTCCGACCCGGTGCACCACAGCCACCTGCCCTGCTGGGTCCAGGATGCACGGGGCTGGCTTCTGGGTCAGGCTCCACTGACACACCCAACGGCCTCTCACAGGGGCACCTCAGGCCATAAGGCGGAGGCTGGGGAGGGCTCAAGCCTCAGAACATTCCAGAACTGAGCCCCCCAGGCCCGGACCCCAACCTGAGAAAGCTCCCCTCCCGACCCCGGCCTCTCCCTGGTGCGGGGGTGGGGGGCATTGGCCCCTGGCCCGCCTGCCGCAGGCTCCATGGATGTGGCAGGTCCACCCCTCCCATCAACAAGACGGGCAGAGCTTGGCGGGGCCCAGCCAGGGGCTCCAGGCCTCCCCACCCACAGCTGGGGCTTACATCCTGCATCCCACCAGGGGCTCCGGGCCCTTCTCACTGAGCATGTGGGAGGGACTGCCCCGCCCAGGCCGTCCCCTGGGAGGCGGGGTCTGGCCTGGGAGGAGTGGGACCTGGGCGGGGAACAGGGACGACAGACCTCCGCTCCCTGGGCCTCAGCATGCTGGTCTCTCGAAAGCTTTCATCGGAACGTGATTGGCACCTCTGAGCCCATGGCGCCCTGGGCGGGGTGCACGGTGGGCGGGGCCCGGCCCCAGGCCCCAGGGCGCCGGCTGCTCCAGGGCCTGTGCGCAGAGTCCTGTGGAGCCGTGTATGGCTCCTGGCTGGGCACCCACTGTGGGAGGTGGGTGCCTCGCCCCCTGGTGCCGGTGTGGGGCGGAGGAGGCCTGCACTCCCTCCTCTCCTCTACCCAGCTCCGGGCCCTGGGCCAGGGGCACCTGCTAGGCCCGGAACCCATCGCTTGGAGCCTTGAGACTGCGGCCCCCTTCCCACCCCACACGAACCCAGCCCTGGCTCTGCTGGGCCCAGGACAGGCGCCCTGCCATGTCAGGCGGCAGTGGGGCCAAGCTGGGCTGGGAGTGGCTGTGCTGGGAGACACCCCTGCCTCGGGGCAGAGGGCTGGCGCTCTGTGCTGGCTCCCAAGCCTCCGCCTCCCTCATGCCGGCCCCTCCCCACAGGCGAGCACCTGCGGATCTGCCCTCACGGCTACACCTGCTGCACCAGTGAGATGGAGGAGAACCTGGCGAACCGCAGCCGCGGGGAGCTGGAGACGGCGCTGCGGGAGAGCGGCCGCGGCCTGCAGGCCATGCTGGCCACCCAACTGCACAGCTTTGACGGTGAGCGCAGGCCATGGAGGCCCCGTGGGGCCCGCAAGGGTGGGGTGAGCGCTTTGGGGCTGGGGCCCGGGTTGAAGGCACAGCTGGGACTTGGGGGATCGCAGTGGGCAGAGGGTGAGCCGGGCACCGGGGAGCTGGAGCTGGAGCCCCTACCCCACCCAGGAGGCCACCCTTGACCCTGTGGAGCCACAGGCGGGGGGACGCTGGGGGTCCTGCGTGGCCCCTGCAGCCTCAGGCGTGGAAGTCAGCTGTCTTCTTGGGGTCATTGACCCCTCAGTCCTTCCTGGGGCCCCACACAGGTCCTGGCCTGAGGGTGCCACGGAGGGGACCTCATCATGCCCCCGGTCAGCCAGCGGCACAGCCTGCGTGCCTCAGACAGTGATGCCTGGAGATGTGCTGGGGCGGGGGCGGGAGGTGTTGAGGGGGCTTGGCCAAGGCTGCTAGGGGGTCTCTTGTCCTAGCCAGGCCCTGGGAGTCGGTGTGAGGACTCGGGCCTGATGCCCACTGGGCCTCGTGCCTTAGAGGCCCTGGTGGCCCAGGGTCCTGGGGACGCCGTGGGTCTGCCCCAGTCACCGGGCGGCGCTGGGCCTCCGGGCAGGGGGCGGGGGGATGTCTGGGGCCGTGGTCCAGGCCCAGGGCCTCACGCCGCCGGCCCGCCTGCAGACCACTTCCAGCAGCTGCTGAACGACTCGGAGCGGGCGCTGCACGCCGCCTTCCCCGGGGCCTTCGGGCCGCTGTACACACAGAACACCAAGGCCTTCAGCGACCTGTACGCCGAGCTGCGCCTCTACTACCGCGGCGCCAACCTGCACCTGGAGGAGACGCTGGCCGACTTCTGGGCGCGCCTGCTCGAGCGCCTCTTCCGGCAGCTGCACCCCCAGCTGCTGCTGCCCGACGACTACCTGGACTGCCTGGGCAAGCAGGCCGAGGCGCTGCGGCCGTTCGGCGAGGCCCCGCGCGAGCTGCGCCTGCGGGCCACCCGCGCCTTCGTGGCAGCCCGCGCCTTCGTGCAGGGCCTGGGCGTGGCCGGCGACGTGGTCCGCAGGGTGGCGCAGGTGCGTCCGGGGACCCTAAGTCCTGCCCCCAAAACCCAGCTCCTCCGAACCTTGCAGTGACCTGGGCAGGAGACAGAGCAGCGGGCTGGGGGCACCTGAGGCCAGGCCCCCTGGGGTAGGGCATGAGGAGGGGCTCAGCCTCCAGCCCCCACCAGCCAGGGTTCCTGGGAAGTCGCCCAGCTCCCAGCTGCATGGCCCCTGGGGTTGGAGATAGCAGGGTGCCGACAAGCCCCAGCCTGTGGCTCTTGTCAGTGTCCCCAAGGCTGGCTGGGGCCCAGGCCCCTCGGACTGGTTGGGGTGCCCCGTCCCTGGCAGGGGGCCCGGCTCAGACTGCCTGTGCTCCCCAGGTGCCCCTGGGCCCCGAGTGCTCCCGGGCGGTCATGAAGCTGCTGTACTGTGCGCACTGCCTGGGGGTCCCCGGCGCCCGGCCCTGCCCCGACTACTGCCGGAACGTGCTCAAGGGCTGCCTGGCCAACCAGGCCGACCTGGACGCCGAGTGGAGGAACCTCCTGGGTGAGCCCCCCCACCCGCCAGGGCTGCCCGGCAAGGGGCACGCACACCAGGGCCGGCTCCGGGCGGGCTGTGGGTCAGGGCACAGATTTCTGTCTGTTTGCCCGAGTGGTGCCAGGAGGAGTCCTGGGGGCCGTGGTTCTTTGTCCTTCCCCACCATGACACAGACACGCACTGAGAGCTGGCAGGCCGGCTCACGTGCAAGCTGGTACGTACTGATGTGTACCTAGTGCGCGTGCGGTACGTACTGATGTGTACCTAGTGCGCGTGCGGTACGTACTGATGTGTACCTAGTGCGCGTGCGGTACGTACTGGTGTGTACCTAGTGCGCGTGCGGTACGTACTGGTGTGTACCTAGTGCGCGTGCGGTACGTACTGATGTGTACCTAGTGCGCGTGCGGTACGTACTGATGTGTACCTAGTGCGCGTGCGGTACGTACTGATGTGTACCTAGTGCGCGTGCGGTACGTACTGATGTGTACCTAGTGCGCGTGCGGCTGTCAGGTACGTGTGCAGCTGTGAGATGGGTCAGCGTGCGTGGTGTCCAACATGAAAGTGCTCACGTGTGCCTAGGCCAAGACATGGTCCCCAGCACACATGATGTCCGTGGGAAGGTATGTGGTGAGCCAACGAGAAAGCTTGTCGACACACGTGAGCCTTGCAAATGCTTGTGCACACGGGAGAGGTGGCAAATGCACAAGCAAACCGTGTGGCTCGCGTGTTCACGAGCCGTCACACCTGCGTGCATGTGTGGACGTAAGGGGGCCAGCAAGCGTGTGGGGTGTGACCACCCTAAGCCGGGCCAGCTGCACACGTGCTCCTGGGGTCCCCGTGGTGCTGGCTTGACGGACGTGCACACGTGTGTGCGTCACGTGACGTGTGCGTGTTGGCCCGTGGCAGACTCCATGGTGCTCATCACTGACAAGTTCTGGGGCCCCTCGGGCGCGGAGAGCGTCCTCGGCGGCGTGCACCTGTGGCTGGCAGAGGCCGTCAGCACCCTCCAGGACAACAGAGACTCGCTCACGGCCAAGGTGCGAGCGGGCGGGGCCGCGGGGGCAGGGGCCGCTGTGGCCCCGTGCGACCCCTCCAGGACCCTGTGGTGTCTTCCCAGGTCATCCAGGGCTGTGGGAACCCCAAGGTCAACCCCCAGAGCACTGGGCCCGAGGAGAAACGGCGCCGGGGCAAGCTCACGCTGCAGGAGAAGCCTCCGTCAGGCACGCTGGCCAAGCTGGTGAGTGCCCCCCACCCAGGCGGCTGGGGCCTGGCCAGGGCTGGGGGTGCTGAGTGCCCCCCCACAGCTGGGGCCTGGCCAGGGCTGAGTGCCCCCCCTGCTCCGCGGCTAGGGCCTGGCCAGGGCTGGGGGTGCTGAGTGCCCCCCTCCCCCGCCCCGTGGCTAGGGCCTGGCCAGGGCTGGGGGTGCTGAGTGCCCCCCTGCCCCACGGTTGGGGTCTGGCCAGGGCTGAGTGCCCCCCCCCACCCCACCACGGCTGGGGCCTGGCAGGGAGGTAGTTGGAGGGGAGGACAGGCCACCCAGTGGCCTCACCACTGCCCGGCAGGTCTCCGAGGCCAAGGCCCAGCTCCGCGACGTCCAGGACTTCTGGATCAGCCTGCCAGGGACGCTGTGCAGCGAGAAGATGGCCGTGAGCTCTGGCAGCGACGACCGCTGCTGGAACGGCATGGCCAAGGGCCGGTAGGTGCCGCTGGCCGCTGACCGTCCTGCCCACGTATCCCGGCTGGGCCCCAGGCCTGGGCCGTGTCCTCCACGTGCCGCACTGTGGACACGTGGACATGGGAGGCTGGAGTGGGAGGCCTCCCTCCTGGGGGCCATGGGGGGTCCCGGGCACAGCACAGTGACCCGAGGCCCCGCCCCCAGGTACCTCCCCGAGGTGATGGGTGACGGCCTGGCCAACCAGATCAACAACCCCGAGGTGGAGGTGGACATCACCAAGCCAGACATGACCATCCGCCAGCAGATCATGCAGCTCAAGATCATGACCAACCGGCTGCGCGGCGCCTTCAGCGGCAACGACGTGGACTTCCAGGACGCCAGTGAGGGCGGGCGGGCGGGCGGGGCAGGGCGGGGTGGGCTGGCGGGCGGGGCAGGGGGGCGGGGGGCCCCCAAGGCTTCGTGCTCCCCCCGTGGCGCCAGGGGCCCTGCTGCTGCCTGGGCGGGGACACCAAGCCCCCCTTTCCCCATGGCCCCGGGGCACCATTGAGGCCTGGCAGGGGTGGGGCACTGACAGGGGCCCACTGCTGTGGCCCTGGACCCCTGCACGTGACGGGCACCGGGGTCCCTGGGCAGGGCCGGACCCACTGAGCCTCCTGTCCCCCTCCCCAGGTGACGACAGCAGCGGCTCGGGCAGCGGCGGTGGCTGCCCGGAGGACGTGTGCGGCCGGAGGGCGGGCAGGAAGAGCTCGGGCTCGCGGACGCCCCTGACCCACGCCCTGCCTGGCCTGTCGGAGCGCGAGGGGCAGAAGACCACAGGCGCCGGCTGCTCCCGGCCCCAGGCCTCGCTGCTCCTGCTCCTGAGCCCGGTCCTGGCAGCGGCCGGGCCCCGGTGGCGGTAACTGCCCCCGGCCCAGGGACGGAGGCCAAGGACAACTTTGCCAAAACACAGAACAGATACTCGACTCCCCTTGGCCGGGGGTGGGGCACAGCGGCTCTGACCCCACGGCCTGGCCTCCGCCTCCGCCCTGGCGCTCAGTTTGTGCGAGACCCTCAGGTCAGCGGGGAGCCTGCGCTCTCAAAAGCCATGCATTTCAGGGACCTCAGGGCACCCGGCTGCCCCCCCGCTCCCCCCCGAGGCCTGCAGAGGAGGTGGCCGGAAGCCACGCCTCACCGGAGGCCACGAGTGGCCTGTGCCTTCCTCATCTTCCTCCTCCCACTGGGGACGTGCTGCAGGGCAAAGCCGACAGCCTCCCCCAAGCCCCGGGGAAGGCGGCTGGGGTCTGCGTCGGCTCTGGCGGGTCTTCCCAGGCCGCGCACACCCCCTCCACCTCGGCGAGGGCTCTGAGCCACACCCCCCCTCCCGTGCCGGCTGGCCCTGTCCAGCGGAGCCCTCAGATCCACAGTGAGGGGTCCCCCGGAACATGGATGCGGCCACTCTGTCTTCTCTTCCAGAGTGGGGTGCTGTCCCCAGCCCCGAGGGAAGCAGCACCGACCCCCCCACCGCGGACAGGAGCCAGGTCCCAGGTCAGGGCGTCCCTGGCCACAAGGGATGTGGGGTGGCTGGGGAAGCTTCAGCTCAGATCGGACGCCCGGTCCCTCCCTGGGCCCGGCCAGCTGTGCGGAGGAGGAGGGCTGTGGCGGCCACGGGCTGCTGTGGACAGGCTCAGCCTGATCCTGCTCACCAGGCCCCTCCCACCATCTCCCAAATGGCCTTGGAGGGACCCAGAACCACCCTGGGCCCTGGTGGCCATCCCTGGTCCCAGGCCCTGTGTCTCCCTAGCTCACCCAGCAGTCAGGGCCGCTGCCCCCAGGCCAGGGATCGGGACGGCGAGGGTCTGGGGGTGCCGAGCCGCCGTGGCCAGGGGTCATCCGGGAAGGCCGCTTAGCCCTTCAGATTCCCACTGGGGCCCGGAGGCCTCCGGACAACACCGCGGGCTGATGTTTGCTCACTGCTCCACCAGGGCGGCCCACAGCTGCCCCCCCCCCGCACAGCCCTGCGCATGCCAGCCAGGCAGGGGTCGTGGCAGGAGCTGGGCGTGGGCCCTGGAACAGCAACCACCCAGGTACCAGGGTGGCAGCACCCAGGCTGCCCTGCAGGGGGCGCTGTGCTGTGGCCTGCCCGGTCCCTGCCATTCGTGTGACCCTCGAGTCCATGTGTGAATAAAAGGCTAGAGACCCACGGCACAAGGCCTCCTGCCATCCCTCCTTCCTGCCTCTTGCTCAGCCCTGCGGGGCCTGGCCCAGGGTGCACTGGGAGATGGGGAGGGGCTTCAGCACGGATCGTCCCCAGCCAGCCACTCACAGGGGCCTTGGGCAGGCTCCGGCTCCTGGTAGGTGGCCTGAGGCCAGGGCACAGGGACCAGCACTGCCCCTGGCCAGGCTGGGCCTGGTGTGACCCGAGGGGCGGGGGATCAGTCTGTCCCCAAGCCAAGGGCCCTGCCGCATCCTTAGGGTGCCCGTCCCTGCAGGCTCACGCGGTGGTGGGCTCCCTGGTCAGAGGAGCAGAGCCCACACGGACATGGCAGCCTGGGCCCTGCACGTGCTTTATTCGGGAGCTGCACTCCGCAGCCCCCACCCAGGCCCTGAGTGCTGGGGCCCGGCAGCTCCCTGGGTCCAGCAGAGCTCCACGTGGGCCTCCTCCAGGCCCCTCCCCGCCCTGCCCGGTCACCGCAGCGTCCTCGCCCACTGCCCCTCCACGGTCCCAGGGAGCCGAGCGCCTGGTGGCCCAGCTCCTTCCCTGCGAGCCCGGGCCAGCCCCAGCCTGGGTGGGCCAGGACGCAGCCGCAGCAGCTCCCCGTGGTCACTGCGCGCCGTAGCCAGAGTGCACGTGCTTCGGATGGCCCCGTGGCGTCCTGGTGCTCTCCGTGTCCTGAGGGGCCCCCTTGTTCGGCTCTTTTTGCAGCTTCCGGAAGCTCCGCGTGAGCCAGGAGGAATAGTGATGCTCCCTGGCTGTGGGGAGAGGGTGCAGGTCAGACTGGGGGGCAGACGGGGGGCAGGTGGGGGAGAGGGTGCGGGCCAGATGGAGAGCTTGCGGGGCAGGTGGGGGGGCAGACAGCTCGCAGGGCTGATGGGAGAGCGCAGGGCAGACGGGGCGGGGGGGGCAGATGGTGAGAGGGAGAGGGTGTAGGTCAGACGGGAGGGGGCAGGTGGGGGAGAGGGTGCAGGTCAGGTTGGGGGAGGGTGCAGGGCAGATGGGGGTCAGGTCGGGGGCAAACGGCGAGCGCACAGGGTAGACGGGGGAGAGGGCACAGGGCAGATGGGGCAGGCGGTGGCAGATGGTGGGGGGCAGACAAGGGGAAGGGCACAGGGCAGGTTGGGGGGAGGGTACAAATGGGGAGAGATGGGGCAGACAGGCAGGTAGGGGACATGTGGGGGGCAGGGAGCAGGTGGGAGCAGACAGGGACATGGGGGTGAGTAGCAGGTACGGGCAGACGGGGAAGAGGTGGGGGCAGGCCGGGCACAGACAGAACGGTCACCCGCCCGCCCGTCTCAGCCTGGGCCTGCCCTCCCGCGAGCCAGAGAGAGGCCCTCCTTGCCCTCTGCTTCCCTGTGGGGCTCCAGGAAGCCACAGATGCCGCCGGAGCCACACTGCGGGCAGAGGGCGGCCTCCTGACCCCCAGCGGTGGCCCCCAGCCCCTGTGGACAGCTCTGGCGTGCCAGTGCAGGTATCAACAGCTCACACGAAGGCACAGGCGTGTGCATGCTCCTACAGGCGTGTGCGTTCCCATGGGGACCCCATGTGCGCCCTCCCCCAGGGCCAGGCCCTGTGAGAGCTGCATCTGGGACCCCGCTGCCCCTCAGGGTCAGCAGGTAAGACTGAGCCCCACCCCCAAGTCCACCTCTCCAGCCTCAGGGCAGCGCGGGCTCCAGGAAGGACCAGACCGGGGCGTCTGCTGGACACTGAGGACAGGGCCAGTGTAGGCCAGAGCGCTAAAGCCAGGCAGCACCTGGGGGAGGAGGGGGACCCCAGGGCCATTCAGCGAGGAGTTGGGAGACCCCACCCCCACCCCACAGAGAAACGAACCCGTGGCTCTGCCAGTGAGCACCAGTGAATCCAGACGCTTCCTCCGCGGGCACAGCCTTCCCAGCTCCCAGGCCACGCTTCTGAGCCCAGTGTGGGGAAGCAGAGACCCCAGGACGCGCCAGGCAGACACACGGTTGGGCCTGCCGGCCTCCCCCCCCCCCCCCAGGACACGTGGCCGCCCAGGGAGGGTCTGGTTTGGAAAGGTGGCAGCGGCTCAGGCAACACCCTTGACACATCTCCCACCCTCACCTCCACGTCCCAGTGTGAGCAGACCCCAGACCCAGCTTCTCACCGAGTAAGCTAAACACACAGGCCCTCGCCAACATGGATGGAAGCCCCACGGCCTCTGTGGGCGGTGGTGGCGGCTCCCACACCTCCGGCAGGGGCTTGTGTGACAGGTGCACCTGGCAGCAGGGGGGCTGCAGCTGGAGCTGAGACCAGCTCGGGGTGAGAACAGGACTCTGCTCTCTGCAGACGGGGCTGGGCTGGGAGGGCCAGCAGGGAGAGGGTGTCTTCGACATGGACACACCGAAGTGGGGCTGGAACCAAGACCTGGCCCTGCCCCCAGAGAGCAGAGAGCCCACTCCTCCCACACAGGCTCTCAGCCTGAATGGAGCCCTGGGCACAAAGACCCGGGCCCCAGACTCCGTGAGGACGACTGGAGAGACAGCAGCAGAGAGGAAGAGAACTGAACTCGGGCCAGGACCCCCGCACGCCACAGAGCAAGGGCGTCTGCGTCCCAGGACCTCCACCCTCTGCTGCGGGAACAAGGAGCGGAAGGCGGCTCTGCCATGTCACCGCTGAGCAAGCCGGCCCAGAGGGCAGGTTCCCGGCTGCACGCACGACGGGGCCACATGAGAGGGACCACATGAGGGCCTCCCACACGGACACGGCGGGGGACACGTGAGGGCCTCCCACACGGGCACGGCGGGGGATATGAGAGGGACCACATGAGGGCCTCCCACACGGACACGACGGGGGACACGTGAGGGCCTCCCACACGGGCACGGCGGGGGATATGAGAGGGACCATGTGAGGGCCTCCCACACGGACACGGCAGGGGATACGTGAGAGGGAGCACGTGAGGGCCTCCCACATGGACACGATGGGGGACACATGAGAGGGACCACATGAAAGTTTCCACCGGAACATGACAGGAGACATGTAGAGGGACCACGTGAGGGCCTCCCATGCAGTCATGACGGGGGATATGTGAGGGCCTCCCATGTGCACACGCCAGGGGACACGTGAGGGCCTCCCACGTGGACATGACAGGAGAGCCAAGGCTACACACGCACACACACGGCGTACACAGACGGCGACCACTGCAGGGAGAAATGCCCACTGCATTGTCTTCCACTCTAGAGGACTCTTAACTGGGCAGCAGTAGTGCCCGCCACATGGGAGGTGACGGGCAGCTGCCAGCCCAGCTCCAGGGCGGGGCGAGGCGAGGGGCCCAGGCCCCTGTGGCCCCCCGGCGTGGCGTGGTTCTAGTTTTAATACCGCACAGGGGATCCGCATCCCTCGAGCCTCTGTGAGGAGCACACGCCCCGCACAGCGGGGAGGAGCAGGAGCGGTCACTGAAGGCAGCCAGGCCTGGGGCTGTGGCGGGAGGGGCACGGGGACTCCGTGGGGAGCGGGCTGGGCCCTCAGCTGCTGCCTGTGCCTCCACAGAGCGCGGGGCTCCGGACTCCCGCACATTCCGGGCCCTTTGTCTCATCACAGCCTTCTGGGCCGGAACCCGAGCCCCACCCCGGCCTCCCCCCCCCCAGACTCCACACCTGCTTCCACTGCCAGCCCCCGCTGATGGCCACCTGGCCAAGCTCCAGGCAGCTGCCCACGCCCCAGAAGGGCGGCCCACCCTGCCCCAGTCTGACATGGGGCTCCTCTGCGTGGGGCCCGTCAGCCCCTCGGCACCCATGGGTCCCCGGCCTGCCTGGCCCTTGTCTCTCGAGGGCCTGTCCAGCTCGGACACCGCTGCCTCCCCCTGCCTGTCCGCAGCCCCTCACCTGGCTTCCCTTCCGAATCGGATCCGCACTCTGCAGCACACGCCTGACATCCTGCCCTCTGCCCTCCCCAGCCAGCCTCACCTCACGGACACCATGGGACTGGGCAGGGGGCCCCGCCTCCTCCCCAGACTGGGGGGGGGGGGCGTGAGCTGGTGCTGAGCCCGGCCCCCCAGGAGAGGACCCGAGAGTCCAGGCACGGCGGCTGGGGAGGAGCAGGGCAGACAGCAGAGGGCCGGGGGGCAGACTGCTGGCCTCAGCCTGAGGGAGGGGACACCAGGTCCTCCCGGCAGGGGCAACCTCAAGCCCCGGCGCCCCAGCGTCTCCACCTCAGGGACTCCCCGGCCGGGTGTGTCCGGGGAGGGCAGAAAAGGCCCCGGCATTCCTGCTTCTTCCTGCAGAGCCAGGACGGGCCTTGGGGCAGAAAAGGGCTAGGCACCCACGAGAGCCACAGGCCGGGCCGGAGAGCCCCCAGGACACACGTGGGGGAGGGAGAGAAGGAAGCAGAGCCCAGGGCAGGGGCTGGAGCAGCGGCCGGGCAGGTGGTCCACTCAGTCCTCCAGTGCTCGGCGCAGGAGCAGCAGAGAACTTTCTGGAAGGGCAGGGTCTGGGGTGGTAGCCCAGGGCTGGGTGCCCCGGGGAGGCCGCCCCTTGCTCAGAGCACTCTGGGCGCTGGACTCCGACAGCCTGGTCCGTAGAGGGGACGCTGACCACAGAGCCGACGACACCCGAGGCTCTACCAGACCCAGCTGCTCCCCGACTTGGGCACTGCTGGCCTCTCCCACACATGAGGCCTGGCATGCACACAGCGGGGGCTGGGGGTCACACGTCCCTCTACCTTCCCCAGATGCTGCGGTGACTGCCACGACTCCGGGAGAGCTGGCCATGTTCTGGAATATTCTGAAGATGGAGGAAACCAAATCCCAGGCAAACTGGATGCTCCAAGTGAGCAAAGAGGAAGAAGAGCTTGCGGCCGGAGCCGTCAGAGGTCATGGGTTGCGAGAGTGGAGCGGGGGCTGGGCAGGAAGACGCACCCTGGAGCCAGCAGGCAGGGACCAGGCTGGGCGAGGGCAAGGAACAGGCAAAGGTTCCCGGGCCAAAAATGCAGCCACACTTATAGAATGACCGAAGAACAAACGTGGAAGTTCAGTCATCTATGGAGAGGCGTGAGCGCCTTGTGTCCACCTGAGACAGTCACTGTGTGCCCACAAGGCCGTGAGTGCCCACCACTACCACTGTCCCCTCCGCCACTGCCACCTAAGGCTGCCGGGCCGAAGGACGTGCCATCTCCACCTGCAGAGACCGTGGCAGCCACCACAGTGGCCACCGGTGCAGGTCTTCTTCACCACGTGGGGGGACAATGTGGTCGTCACGTGACCATGAGAGGGACGGACCTCCCTGTGGAGCCACCTGTCCACCAGGGGATGTGGCCTCTTCCGTGCGGGCCACTGAGTCAGCAGCTGGGCCCCCGCCCTGAGCCAACAGCTCCTGCCTGGCCGTCAGGTCAGAGGCAAAGGCCTCCAGCTGCTGACAGTGCTGGACTCAGTCCCAGCCCCGCCCCACACCCTCCTATCCAGCAACCCCCGCCCCACACCCTCCTATCCAGCAGCCCCACCCCACACCCTCCTATCCAGCAGCCCCCGCCCCACACCCTCCTATCCAGACGCCCCACCCCACACCCTCCTATCCAGACGCCCCACCCCACACCCTCCTATC
This sequence comes from Lepus europaeus, assembly GCF_033115175.1. Taxonomy (NCBI): domain Eukaryota; kingdom Metazoa; phylum Chordata; class Mammalia; order Lagomorpha; family Leporidae; genus Lepus; species Lepus europaeus. Next base: position 183,016,476 of record NC_084827.1, read on the forward strand.
CAGCAGCCCCCGCCCCACACCCTCCTATCCAGCAGCCCCACCCCACACCCTCCTATCCAGCAGCCCCCGCCCACACCCTCCTATCTAGACGCCCCCGCCCCACACCCTCCTATCCAGCAGCCCCACCCCAAACCCTCCTATCTAGACGCCCCCGCCCCACACCCTCCTATCTAGACGCCCCCGCCCCACACCCTCCTATCCAGACGCCCCCACCCACACCCTCCTATCCAGCAGCCCCGCCCACACCCTCCTATCCAGCAGCCCCGCCCCACACCCTCCTATCCAGATGCCCCCGCCCCACACCCTCCTATCCAGCAGCCCCCGCCCACACCCTCCTATCCAGCAGCCCCCGCCCACACCCTCCTATCCAGACGCCCCCGCCCACACCCTCCTATCCAGCAGCCCCCGCCCCACACCCTCCTATCTAGACGCCCCCGCCCCACACCCTCCTATCCAGCAGCCCCCGCCCACACCCTCCTATCCAGACGCCCCGCCCACACCCTCCTATCCAGACGCCCCCGCCCACACCCTCCTATCCAGCAGCCCCGCCCACACCCTCCTATCCAGACGCCCCCGCCCCACACCCTCCTATCCAGACGCCCCCGCCCCACACCCTCCTATCCAGACGCCCCGCCCCACACCCTCCTATCCAGCAGCCCCCGCCCACACCCTCCTATCCAGACGCCCCGCCCACACCCTCCTATCCAGACGCCCCCGCCCACACCCTCCTATCCAGCAGCCCCGCCCACACCCTCCTATCCAGACGCCCCCGCCCCACACCCTCCTATCCAGACGCCCCCGCCCCACACCCTCCTATCCAGACGCCCCGCCCCACACCCTCCTATCCAGCAGCCCCGCCCACACCCTCCTATCCAGCAGCCCCGCCCCACACCCTCCTATCCAGCAGCCCCCGCCCACACCCTCCTATCCAGACACCACCACCCCACACCCTCCTATCCAGACACCACCACCCCACACCCTCCTATCCAGCAGCCCCGCCCCACACCCTCCTATCCAGCAGCCCCCGCCCACACCCTCCTATCCAGCAGCCCCACCCCACACCCTCCTATCTAGACGCCCCCGCCCCACACCCTCCTATCCAGACGCCCCCGCCCCACACCCTCCTATCCAGCAGCCCCCGCCCACACCCTCCTATCCAGCAGCCCCGCCCACACCCTCCTATCCAGACGCCCCCGCCCCACACCCTCCTATCCAGCAGCCCCCACCCCACACCCTCCTATCCAGCAGCCCCCACCCCACACCCTCCTATCCAGCAGCCCCCGCCCCACACCCTCCTATCCAGACACCCCCACCCCACACCCTCCTATCCAGACGCCCCCGCCCACACCCTCCTATCCAGACGCCCCCGCCCCACACCCTCCTATCCAGCAGCCCCCACCCCACACCCTCCTATCCAGACGCCCCCGCCCCACACCCTCCTATCCAGACGCCCCGCCCACACCCTCCTATCCAGCAGCCCCCGCCCACACCCTCCTATCCAGACGCCCCGCCCACACCCTCCTATCCAGACGCCCCCGCCCACACCCTCCTATCCAGCAGCCCCGCCCACACCCTCCTATCCAGACGCCCCCGCCCCACACCCTCCTATCCAGACGCCCCGCCCCACACCCTCCTATCCAGCAGCCCCGCCCACACCCTCCTATCCAGCAGCCCCGCCCCACACCCTCCTATCCAGCAGCCCCCGCCCACACCCTCCTATCCAGACACCACCACCCCACACCCTCCTATCCAGACACCACCACCCCACACCCTCCTATCCAGCAGCCCCGCCCCACACCCTCCTATCCAGCAGCCCCCGCCCACACCCTCCTATCCAGCAGCCCCACCCCACACCCTCCTATCTAGACGCCCCCGCCCCACACCCTCCTATCCAGACGCCCCCGCCCCACACCCTCCTATCCAGCAGCCCCCGCCCACACCCTCCTATCCAGCAGCCCCGCCCACACCCTCCTATCCAGACGCCCCCGCCCCACACCCTCCTATCCAGCAGCCCCCACCCCACACCCTCCTATCCAGCAGCCCCCACCCCACACCCTCCTATCCAGCAGCCCCCGCCCCACACCCTCCTATCCAGACACCCCCACCCCACACCCTCCTATCCAGACGCCCCCGCCCACACCCTCCTATCCAGACGCCCCCGCCCCACACCCTCCTATCCAGCAGCCCCCACCCCACACCCTCCTATCCAGACGCCCCCGCCCCACACCCTCCTATCCAGCAGCCCCCGCCCACACCCTCCTATCCAGCAGCCCCCGCCCACACCCTCCTATCCAGACGCCCCCGCCCACACCCTCCTATCCAGCAGCCCCCGCCCACACCCTCCTATCCAGCAGCCCCGCCCCACACCCTCCTATCCAGACACCACCGTCCCATGCAGCTCTCCCCCCAGCACGCGGGCTCCTGGGCAGCAGGGACAGAGGACGGGCTTCCTACAGGTGTGGCCCAGAGAGGAGACGGGAGCAGCAAGGGGCAGGCCGCTGGGCCGGGCCTCATGGGCAGCAGGGCACGGTGGTTGCAGGGAGGCCCCGGGCCCAGCAGGCAAGGGTGGGAGGAGCTGCCCTGGAGCCGGCAGGGCTGTGAGACCACAAGTAGGACAGGGGTGGTGAATGGCAGAAGGTTCTAGAAGTGGCTGGACTGAGCGGGTGTTGGGGGCAGAGCTGTGCTGAGTGCCTGGTGAGGAGGACGAGTGATCTCTGACAGCCGAGGAGCCAAGCATGGTCCTGCCTCAGCCCCAGGGGCCGGGACCTGGGGGCCCCGGGCACCCAGCCAGCCCACAAAGAGCACAAAGTCCCCAAGACATTTCTGGTCTTGACAATCACTAATTCATTGAAAAGAGTGGTGGTGGCTGGTGCCTTTTGGGGGCCCTGAGGAGAGGGAGGTCTGGCCAGCAGGTGCACAGCCACAGGGGCACCTGCAGCACCCAGGACAGAAGCACGTGTGGCCCAGGGAAGGGGCACCCAGTCCACTGCCCATCTGGGGGAAGATCTAGCGAGGAGGCTCTCGTGCCTCATGAGCAAGACTATCGCAGTCATGCACAAAGCAGCTGTAAAGACCTGGGCACACAAGGCCGCGAGTGCCCGCCACTCCTCGTCCACCCCGTCCCTCGGCAGGTCAGGGTCCAGGGACAGCTCAGAAACGCGAAGGAGAAGCACTCGGCACAGCCAAGTTCTAGCTGCCGGAAGGTTCTGCCCATATGAGGCAGGAAGGGCTGCTACCGTTTGGAGAGCCATCTCAATGCCGGGAAGCCAAACTCGCCAATGAAAGGGAATGGGGGGGCGGGTGTCGTCTCTGCACGGGGACAAAGCTGTGTGAAAGACACAGCTCAGCAGTGAGAGGTGCAGAGGGACCCTCGCCCGCCCCCTGAGCCTCAAAGAGCACTCTGAGAGCACAGTCCACCACACTGCTAACGCTGACTTATTTCACAAAGGGCACAACAGACAGGAGATGGAGCGTGTGCACACTCTTTACGGTGTGAAGACAAATCATGGCATGCCTACAACCAGGCACCACGCTGGCTAACACACAGTGTAAGGTAGGCGGCTGACAGAAACCAGTCAGCAGTGTCCAAAGTGCTCATGAGAAACTACGGGGGTGCAGCTGTGTGAGCAAGTGTGTGAGGATGTGTGTACGTGAATACATGTATGTACAGATGTGTGAGGATGTGTGCATGGGAGAGTACACATATGTGCAGGTGAGGATGTGTACATGAGAAAGTGCACATGTGTGCAGGTGTGAGGATGTGTGTGAGGATGTGTGCATGGGAGAGTACCCGTGTGAGCATGTATGTGAGGATGTGTGCATGGGAGAGTACACGTGTGTCCAGGTGTGAGGATGTGTGCATGGGAGAGTACACGTGTGAGCATGTGTGTGAGGATGTGTGCATGGGAGAGTACACGTGTGTGAGCATGTGTGTGAGGATGTGTGCATGGGAGAGTACACGTGTGAGCATGTGTGTGAGGATGTGTCCATGGGAGAGTACACATGTGAGCATGTGTGTGAGGATGTGTGCATGGGAGAGTACATGTGTGAGCATGTGTGTGAGGATGTGTGCATGGGAGAGTACACGTGTGTGAGCATGTGTGTGAGGATGTGTGCATGGGAGAGTACACGTGTGAGCATGTGTGTGAGGATGTGTCCATGGGAGAGTACACGTGTGAGCATGTGTGTGAGGATGTGTGCATGGGAGAGTACATGTGTGAGCATGTGTGTGAGGATGTGTGCATGGGAGAGTACCCGTGTGAGCATGTATGTGAGGATGTGTGCATGGGAGAGTACACGTGTGAGCATGTGTGTGAGGATGTGTGCATGGGAGAGTACATGTGTGAGCATGTGTGTGAGGATGTGTGCATGGGAGAGTACACGTGTGTCCAGGTGTGAGGATGTGTCCATGGGGAAGTACATGTGTGAGCATGTGTGTGAGGATGTGGGCATGGGAGAGTACACTGTGAGCATGTGTGTGAGGATGTGTGCATGGGAGAGTACACGTGTGAGCATGTGTGTGAGGATGTGTGCATGGGAGAGTACACGTGTGTGAGCATGTGTGTGAGGATGTGTCCATGGGAGAGTACATGTGTGAGCATGTGTGTGAGGATGTGTGCATGGGAGAGTACACGTGTGAGCATGTGTGTGAGGATGTGTGCATGGGAGAGTACACGTGTGAGCATGTGTGTGAGGATGTGTCCATGGGAGAGTACACATATGTGCAGGTGAGGGTGTGTACATGAGAAAGTGCACATGTGTGCAGGTGAGGATGTGTACATGAGAAAGTGCATGTGTGTACAGGTGAGGATGTGTACATGAGAAAGTGCACGTGTGTGCAGGTGAGGATGTGTACATGAGAAAGTGCACGTGTGCAGGTGTGAGGATGTGTACATGGGAGAGTACATGTGTGAGCATGTGTGTGAGGATGTGGGCATGGGAGAGTACACGTGTGAGCATGTGTGTGAGGATGTGTGCATGGGAGAGTACCCATGTGTCCAGGTGTGCGGGTGTGTACATGAGAAAGTACATGTGTGTGCAGGTGAGGATGTGTACATGAGAAAGTACATGTGTGTGCAGGTGAGGATGTGTACATGAGAAAGTGCATGTGTGTGCAGGTGAGGGTGTGTCCATGGGAAAGTACACATATGTGCAGGTAAGGGTGTGTACATGAGAAAGTGCACGTGTGTGCAGGTGTGAGGATGTGTTACATGGAAAGTGCATGTGTGTGCACACGGTCCAGCACAGATTAAAGTCCATAGGCTCAGAATTCTTGTCTTTGAAGAATACTTCATTTTGTCTTTTATAAACAATAAGCCTATACTGCCTACATAATCAAGACTTTAAATAAGCGCTTTTAATTTAGGGAAGATGTAGAAACATATTTAATGGCAGAGGGTTTTCCAGGCCTAGCTGAGAACACACAGGGGTGGTCCTCCTGGCGTTCTCACGCGTGTCCGTGTGTCCTTGCCGTGTTCTGTGTGTGTCCGGGTGGTGCAGCTGCGCTTTGCATGTGCTGTTGGGCTGGCGGGCATCACTCCCTCAGTGACTCCTGCTTCCTTTGCTGGCTGCACACTCTCTAACCAGGACAGTACCAGCAAGGCAGGGGCGCTCAAACTTCATGGAAAACGCGCATTGTGAAGAAACGAGACGGTGGCCAGGCTGCTCGCACCCCAATAAACTCAGCTTCCAATTCCACCTCCCAGAGTTTCTGCAGCGCCCTCGTACCCCTTTCCCTTTCCACCAGACGCCGTGCAAGCTGGGGCGCCCACATCCACCCCTCCCCGAGCCCCTGCACCCAGAAGGGCAGGGGCCCAGCTCACCTCTGGGATGACCTGTAGCCAGCGCCTGGCCCATACTGGGGTACAGAGGCCCAGCCCTGCGCCCAGGGGGAGCCCCTGGAAAGCCTGGCACCCCTCATGTGGGAACAGCAGGGAGCTCCACCAGGACCACAGCTGCAATCCACACCTCCCCACCCTGTGTCATCCCCCCTGTCAGTCACATGACCCCTCCCCCAGGACCCGGGGGGTGGTACCAAGTAAGCATTCCTCTTTCTGACCTCGTGAGAGGCCAGCGACGGGGAGGGGCTCCATCTCCTGCCGAGGCTCGGAGGCTCTCTCCCTCCCCCACCCCTTCCTCTCCCTCCCCCACCCCCCTTCCCTCCCGTGCCCACTCTATTCCTGGGCAAGGCCCACACACGTGTTTCCCTCTCCTCCCTCTGAGCACGGTATTTGTAAAATGCAGGACCTGGGATGGGGACGTGGACCCCACCTTGCCCACAGCACCCTCCCCCGGCGCGGAGCCTGGGAGCGTCGGAGAGCAGGGGTCAGGTCCATCACTGTGTCTGCCCCAACCGGGCTCCTTCCCGGTGCCCTGTGCCCTCCCACTGAGTGCTGTGTCCATGGCCCTCCAGAACACACCGGCACAGGGTGGACACTCACACGGCACACACATGTGGAACACGCAAACCTGAGGTCTGCGGGCGGGCGGCAGCAGGGAGCCGTTAGCCCGAGGGAAGGTAGTGGCTGGAGCCGCCAGGGGCGCAAGGCAGAGGTGGAGCCAGCACACAGTGCACAGAAGTTCTAGAAGCTGGAGGTCTGTCCCGGGGTGCAGATGAACGCACACCCTGGGGGCCACTTTATTGCGAGCTCAGAGGGAGACTCCGAGCCGGGCTGGAGGTGGCCGCCAGGTCCAGCAGCCGAGTGGTGGCCCCAGGGGCAGGCGGCAGGCAGGGGGCGTGACCCTGGGCCCCTCCCCTGGCCATGGGCCTCCAGCGCTGCTCCCTCCTCTATCACAGAGATCCTTCCACCTTCCAGAGCTCCGCCTCGGGAGAGGGCCCTGGGGGAATGGGCGTGGGGGAGGGGAGGGGGAGCCTAAAGAGGAGGCCCTGGTCCTGGCCGTGCAGCCGTGGAGCCCCAGGCCCTGGACAGAGCGCTCCTGCCCCAGCGCAGCCCCAGTGGTGCCGGAGCCCCACCCCGAGGGCTGCAGCCCCTGGTCCTGGCCTCGCGATGCCCAGTCCACAGGAGGCCCCAGTGTTAGCTGTGAGCACGCCTCGGCAAAGGGCCGCCTGCCCCAGGGTCTGCGGGCCAAGGGGCTGTGACCAGTCAGGGGTGCACACACGGCAGGTGTCTGCCGGTGAGAACCCGCTTCACCAGGACAGAATGTGGGTGACGGGCAGGCACGGCTTCCTGGGCACAGTGCAAGGGCAGCAGCACAGCGAGAGGGAGCCCAGGAGGCCCTGGGCTCCTCTGCACCCCCACCTGGGACCCGGCACCCACAAAGGCTCAAGGCGGAAGCCACCCACAGCTTCTACACCCAGGCTCAGGCATCTCCTGCCTCGAAGGAGCCCAGGAACAGCACCTCTGGAGGTCCACCATGACACAGGACAGGGGTAGGCCGAGAAGAAACCCCCAGAAGCAGCCCCAATGCCAAGTGCCCAGAGGTCAAGGGGCAGGGGTGTCCAACAAAGAGCCCCCAGGTATGAACAGAGCCCATAGGAGGAAGGCAGCCCGGGCACCAGTGCCAGCTCCCTGGGCACGGCTGTCACACGGGGCAGGGCCCCACAGCCCAGCCTGGCCACTTGGGAAGTCCTAGAGGAAGCGTGGAGGCCGCAGGCCCGGCCGGCGCCGCCCCGACCTACCGATGGCCACCAAGCCGCCGCAGTCCTTCCTGTGGAACTCGGCCCAGGCCTTGGTCTTGCAGTGTTTGCTGCACGTCAGGATCCCGTAGCAGCGCGTGCAGGGCGAGAGGCGGACCCCGATGGAGCGGCCGCAGTGGTAGCAGAACTTGAAGAAGGGGATGCTGCAAGGCAGGCGCTGGGCTCAGTGAACCTGCGCCCCACCAGGGGCTGCCTGGGACCCGCGTCCCGAGCAGCGTCACACAGAACGCACTGTTCTGCTCACTGCTGTGGTCCTGTGCCACAGTTAGCAAACCACACTGGCCATACACCAGGACACAGGACACAGGTCAAACTCAGCCAAGCACACACAGCTCTGAGAGCCCTGCAGACGGCACTGTGCACAGCTCTGAGAGCCCTGCAGGTGGGGCTGTGCACAGCTCTGAGAGCCCTGCAGGTGGCGCTGTGCACACACAGCTCTGAGAGCCCTGCAGGTGGCGCTGTGCACACAGCTCTGAGAGCCCTGCAGGTGGCGCTGTGCACACACAGCTCTGAGAGCCCTGCAGGTGGCGCTGTGCACACACAGCTCTGAGAGCCCTGCAGGTGGGGCTGTGCACACAGCTCTGAGAGCCCTGCAGGTGAGACTGTGCACACACAGCTCTGAGAGCCCTGCAGGTGGCGCTGTGCACACACAGCTCTGAGAGCCCTGCAGGTGGCGCTGTGCACAGCTCTGAGAGCCCTGCAGGTGGCGCTGTGCACACACAGCTCGGAGAGCCCTGCAGGTGGCGCTGTGCACACAGCTCTGAGAGCCCTGCAGGTGGCGCTGTGCACACACAGCTCGGAGAGCCCTGCAGGTGGCGCTGTGCACACAGCTGCCATAGTCACTAGCTCAGGGCCTATTAAGGAAAGGAGCAGAGAATTCTCTACAGAACCAGGGAACCAGGGAAGGAAACGTTTTTATGTCATATCAGTGTGATCAGGGCTGCCTGGTCAGGGCCCAGCACTGCAGGGTCAGACAGGGAAGCTGTCCTGTGTGGGGGTGGGAGAGGGGAGCCCCAGGCCCCAGGCAGCACTTGCCTCTCCGGCTCTTCCATGCTCAGCGTCTTGGGCAGGCTGGAGTTCCTCTTCCTCAGCCTGTGGCTCGAGACCAGCTCCGCTGCAACAGACCCACGTCAGCGAGGGGCTGGGGGCCAGCACAGTGGACGCCACCTCCCTGGGCATCAGTCACGCCCCCCTGCACTGCGGGCAGGCAGGCACCGCAGCAGGAGCACGGAGGCAGAGTGGGGTGGGCCCCAGCCTCCAGGGAAGGGGCTCAGCCCTCAGGCTCCCCCCACACCCCCACCCACGCCCTCTTATCTGCAGCCCCCCGGTCAACCTGCACTGGCCATCCACGCCCCACCCCTGCAGTGCACCCCCTGGCCACCACACTAGCTACGCTCAGCCTTGCCCAGCTCACAGCCCCTCTGCAGAGGGGACACGCCTGGCCCTGCTCTCCGGCAGCTGGTGGCAGGGGCACAGTGGCCAAGAACCCCCAAGCAGTAACTTCCACAGAACCACACAGGGTGCCATCACATGCCTCGGCTCCCTGTCCTTGAACACCGTGTCAGCCACCACGAGAAGGCTAGTGTCCACAGGCCTGCTGCCCCTTAGACGCAGGAGCCTCAGAGACACAGCGGCCAGCCCGGAGTGAGACGGTGGGAGCCCCTCGCTCCTCGCCCAACCCTCCCTGCCCGCCCAGCACCCAAGGCCACTCCCCTCACTGCTGTGGGACAGTGCAGCCACAGGACAGGGAAATGCTTCTAGCCTGGTCTGTGACAGTGGTCGGCTGTCAGTCACTACTCCAAAATCCAGGCGTGTGACAATGGAGAGAGGGACTTCTGTGTGCTACCGAGGAGGGACTGTTATCAAAACTCCACTTTATGGCGAGATCACTCAAAGCCCCCGTGTCAATGAACAATGCCACGGCCCCCTGTGGCCAGCACCAGCTGGGGAACAGGCCAGCACCCAGAACAAAACCTGGCTCCCGACCCCCGGCCCTAAGCAACCACGCCTCCCTCTGCCTCCACAGCACCTCTGCTGTTCCGGGCCTTTCCCATCAACAGAATCACAACATGCGGGGGCTTCCACCGCTGGCGCCTTCCACCAGCGCTGATGCCAAGGCTCGCCCGCTTGGCAAGCGAGGGCCCGTGTCCCACCTCTGCGGCGGAGTGACACGCCGACCCACGAGGGACCCCAGCTTCTTTGTTCACCGGTTGCTGGGCACGTATCATTTTCCACTTGTGATTCTGCACGGATGGATGTCTTCGTCACTGTGGCTAACGCCGGCAGAGGAGGGAATGGCTGGGCCACGGACTGGCTCCATGCGTAACGTCCCGAGGCGCAGCCGGGCCACCCCCAAAGCATTACAGCCTTTTCCACAGTCACCAGCAAAGGACGGGGCTGCGGCTTCTCCAGAGCCTCAGCCACACCGAGCACTGCGACTCCCTGAACACCTACGAGTGCTTCCTGACTAGAAGACCCTCGGCTGGGCAGGGGCTGCGCCTGTGACGGCCGTGAAGGCCGTGTTTGAGGGGCAAGGCAGGAAGCGTGTGGGGGGTGCATATGTGTTTGTGTGAGGGGTGGGTACATGTGTGTGTGCATATGTGTATGTGTGTGCATATGTGTGTGGTGCATGTGTGGGTATATGTGGGGGGTGGGAGTGTGGGGGTGTAGGTGTATGTGTGTGTGTGGAGGGGTGGAGGGTGTTGGTGTGTGCAGGTGTGGGGGGATGAGTGGGTGTATATGCGGGGAGTTTGGATATGGTGTGTGTATGTGTGTGGGGGTGTGTGTGTCTGTGGTGGTGGGAATGTGTGTATGTGTGTGTGCAGGTGCATATGTGGAGGGTGATATGTGGGTGCGTATGTGAGTGGTGTGTGTGTGTGGCAGTGTGTGTGTGTGTGGTGGTAGGTGTGTGTATGTGTGAGTGTGTGTGTGGTGGTAGGTGTGTCTGTCTATGTGTGAGTGTGTGTTGGTAGTGTGTCTATGTGTGAGTGTGTGTGTGGTGGCAGGTGTGTCTATGTGTGAGTGTGTATATGGCAGTGGGTGTGTCTATGTGTGAGTGTGTGTATGGCAGTGGGTATGTCTATGTGTGGTGTGAGTGTATGTGTGTGGGTGTGTATGTGTGTGTGGTGGTAAGTGTGTCTGTCTATGTGTGAGTGTGTGTTGGTAGGTGTGTCTATGTGTGGTGTGTGTGTATGTGTGTGGGTGTGTATGTGTGTGGTGTGTATGTCAGTGTGTCTATGTGTGAGTGTGTGTGTGGTGGCAGGTGTGTCTGTGTGAGTGTGTGTGTGGTGGTAGGTGTGTCTGTCTATGTGTGTGTGTTGGTAGGTGTGTCTATGTGTGAGTGTGTGTGTGGTGGTAGGTGTGTCTATGTGTGAGTGTGTGTGGTGGCAGGTGTGTCTATGTGTGAGTGTGTATATGGCAGTGGGTGTGTCTATGTGTGGTGTGAGTGTATGTGTGTGGGTGTGTATGTGTGTGGTATGTATGTCAGTGTGTCTGTCTATGTGTGAGTGGGGGTGGTAGGTGTGTCTTGTGAGTGTGTGAGTGTGTGTGTGTCTCTTCTGAGTGCAAGGCCCCAGCTCCAAGCCCCACATACAGACTGAGTGCCTGACAGCGGGGCCACACCCCACCCGGGGCGAGGTGATGGCTCAGTGCAGTTTGTGCAGCTCCAGTGACTCAGTAGTGAGCATCTTTTTTGGCCATCAGTTTTTTGGCCATCAGTCTTTTTTGAAGAAATTTCTACTCACACTCATATGCACGGCCATTTTTTGCACCAACATGAGCGTATCTTTTAATTGCACTTTGCGTTAGCTGCGTGAAGTCCCTGCCACCCTCTGTCCATTCTGAGGCCTGGTTATTTGCCTTCACCTGGGAGGCACACAGGTCTCTGAGTGAGGAGCATGGCTGGCACAGGCCCCCTCTCTTCACGGGGGCTGCGTGGACTGTGCTTGCAGTCTCTGCACAGTGGCCTTTGACATACAAAAGGCTTTCATTTTGATCATGTGTGCGGTCCAAGCTTTCAGTATCAAACCCAGGAACCTGGCCAAGTCCAGGGTTGAGAGCTCTCCCTCCAACGCCCCCTACACTTAGGTCTCTGATCCAAGGTCAGCCAGCTGTGGTGGGGGCGAGGAGGAGGGTGGCTGGTGTCGCTCTTCTGCCTGTGGATGCCTGTTGCTGTGGATTCGTTCTGAGAGGAGAAGCGTGGTGGGGGCAAGAGGTGCAGAGTCACCACACAGACCCCGGGAGTTGGGTGAAAGCGGGCCAGAGGCAAGCAGCCCACAGACTCATTTATTTCAGTTGGTGTAGCAGCTTATATAGCCAAGACAGCCAATCTGGTCAAGGGGCGGTCTATGCCCTAACCAATCGCAGCCTGTTGCCAGTTGGGCTCCATTGTCATGTGGTTTCCAAAGCCATCCAATCACAGCCTGTTGCCAGGCAGGCTCCATTGTCAGTGGCCATCTTGGCATGGCCTTCTCAATCCACCACAGACGCCCAGTTGCCCCAGCACATGTCCTGTCTTCATCCCACTGTGCGGTGTCAAGGCCCTCACTGAAAACCAGCCGACCACGGAAATGTGTGCTTACTTGGGGGCCCTCTGTTCGCTCGGCTGCTCTGCTCTGTGCCCTCATCGACTTCGTCTGAAACTGGAGGGGGACTCCAATGTTGATCTTCCGGCCCGAGGTCGCTGCTGCCATCACGGCGCCTGCAGCCCCACGTGAATGGGAAAGAACTTGAAGCTGAGATCCTGCAGGAGCTGTGCTGAGCCTGCACTTGTCTGGGAGCAGTTCCCTTGTTAACAACGGTGAGTTTTCAGTCTGTGATCATGGGCTGCCTTTCCATCTACTTAGATCTTCTTTAACATCACTCAACAGTGTTTTGTAGCGTTTGAAGTATATGTACTGGAAGAATCAATACCATCACAATGTCCAGCTACCAAAAACAATTTACAGATTTGATGCTATCCTAATCAAAATACCAACAAAATTCTTCTCAGATCTAGAAAAAATGATGCTAAAATTCATAATGAAACACAAGAGACCCCAAATAGCTAAAGCAACCTTATACAACATGGAGGCTTCACAATACCAGATTTCAGACATCCTAAAGGGGAGTTATCATCAAATCAGCCTGGTACTGGCACAAAAACAGATGTGTAGACCAACGGAACAGAATAGAAACCCCAGAAGTCGGCCGGCGCCGCGGCTCAATAGGCTAATCCTCCGCCTATGGTGCCGGCACCCCGGGTTCTAGTCCCAGTTGGGGCGCAGGTTCTGTCCCGGTTGCTCCTCTTCCAGTCTAGCTCTCTGCTGTGGCCCGGGAAGGCAGTGGAGGGTGGCCCAGGTGCTTGGGCCCTGCACCCACATGGGAACCAGGAGGAAGTACCTGGCTCCTGGCTTCAGATCAACGCAGCACGCCGGCCGTAGCAGTCATTTGTGGGGTGAACCAACAGAAGGAACGCCGGCCATAGCGGTCATTTGGGGGGTGAACCAACAGAAGGAAGACCTTTCTCTCTATCTCTCTCTCTCACTGTCTAACTCTGCCTGTCAAAAAAAAAGAGAAAGAAACCCCAGAAGTCAATCCACACATCTGCAACCAACTTATCTTTGACAAAGGAGCTAAAACCAATCCCTGGAGCGAGGACAGTCTCTTCAACAAATGGTGCTGGGAGAACTGGATTCCACACGCAGGAGTACAAAACAGGACCCCACCCTACACCTTACACAAAAATCAACTCAACACGGATCAAAGACCTAAATCTACAACCTGATAGCATCAAATTACTAGAGAACACTGGGGAAAATGCAAAGACACTGGCACAGGCAAAGACAGTGGAAAAGACCCCAGAGCACAGGCAGCCAAAGCCAACACGGACAAATGGGATTACATCAGGCTGAGAAGCTTCTGCACTGCACAAGAAACACTCAGCAAAGTGAAGAGGCAACCGACAGAATGGGAGAAAATATTTGCACACTAAGCAACTGATAAAGGGTTAATATCCAGAGTCTACAAAGGGATCAAGAAACTCCACAACAACAAAACAAACAACCTGCTTAAGAGATGGGCCAGGACTTAAACAGACATTTTTCAACAGAGGAAATCCAAACGGCCAAAAACATTTTCATGATCACTAGCTGTCAGGGAAATGCAAATCAAAAACCACAATGAGGTTTCACCTCACCCTGGATAAAATGATTCACATACAGAAATCAACCAACAACAGATGCTGGCGAGGATGTGGGGAAAAAGGGACACTAACCCACTGTTGGTGGGAATGCAAACTGGTAAAGCCACCATGGAGGACAGGATGGAGCTTCCTCAGAGGAGATTCCTCCTGAGTACAGACCTGCCACACGACCCAGCCATCCCCCTCCTGGGAATTTACCCAAGGGAAATGAAATCAGTATCTCAAAGAGCCATCTGCACCCCATGTCCACTGCAGCTCAATGCACAATCGCTGGGTCCTTCCTCGGCCCGCCCACCTCTCTGCTCGGGCACAGCGCCCTGGCGTCCCACCAGCCCGCCCACCTCTGGGCTCAGGCACGGCGCCCTGGTGTCCCGCCGGCCCGCCCACCTCTCTGCTCAGGCACGGCGCCCTGGCGTCCCACCGGCCCGCCCACCTCTCTGCTCGGGCACGGCGCCCTGGTGTCCCGCCGGCCCGCCCACCTCTCTGCTCGGGCACAGCGCTTTGGTGTCCCGCCGGCCCGCCCACTTCTCTGCTCGGGCACAGCGCCCTGGTGTCCCGCCGGCCCGCCCACCTCTCTTGCTCAGGTACAGCGCCCTGGCGTCCCACTGGCTCTCCTTGGCGAGGACAGCTAGGCGCAGCTGGGTGCCCATGTGCTCCAGCAGCCTCTTCCGGGCCAGCAGTGTCTCCCGCTCTGCGGGCATCAGCGCGTGGTAGGGGCAGTGTGCGATCTTCCGGTCCTGTGGCCAGCCGGAGGGTCACTGGGGATGGGGTACCGCCCCGCCTGACCCAGCCCTGCCACTGTGGCAGTGACTGGGATGCTGGGCACCAACCCCCCCAACCTCAGGGCTGACCTGGAGGCGGATGGAGGCAGGTACAGCCACCCTAGCATAGGACAGGGCTCTGCTATGACAGGGCGGGGCCTTAGGGGGCACTAGGCCCCCACCAGGGTCCTGCTCGGGACAGCAACACACTCAAGGCCATACCTGGAAGAACTTGAAGTAGCCGTAGTCCACAGCTGTGCCCACAGCCACCTTGTCCCCCTGTGTGAGCGTCACCGGCTTCAGGATGTCGGCCCCATGGTGAATGAGCTCGTCTACCTGTGCGGGACGAGGCACATGGGAGGCACAAGGACACACCCCCAGCAGGGGGCACAGGGGCCTCCCGGGCTCTGTCCTCGACACAGGCCTGTGGACACAGCGGCCTGAGGACACCACCGCGGGAGGGCAGGTGCTGCCCGGACACTGCCGTCGCCCATGCTCACTCCCTGAGACGCCAATCACAGACACAGGGTGGGGCAGCCAGGGGCAAGAAGGTGCCACTGAGCTGTGTGGTGATGTCAAGGCTCCCCACTGGCACCACACAACCGAGAGGGACAGATTAGATGTCTTGGAAAGGAACAGACAAAACGCCACTACCCTCTGCCATCTAGAAACTTCCAGAGGGCAGCAGGGAGACTCTCATACCACCCAGAGTTCCCGGTGGCAGTCAGCAGGCCACGGACTCTGGTGGGGGCAGCTGGGGAGACACAGTGGTGGTGCACAGGGACAACCTTGTGCACTCACGTCTATAACTTGCCCTGCTCTGTGTGATGAGAGGTTCTAGCCATGGCCCTCTGTGGTGGAACGAGGAGGTGAAAAGGTCATGCCAAGATGGCTGCTCACAACAGAAGCTGCCTGGCAACAGGCCGTGATTGGATGGCTTTGGAAACCACATGACAACAGAACCCAACTGGCAACAGGTTGTGATTGGATGGCTTTGGAAACTGCCTGGCAACAGGCTGTGATTGGTTAGGGCCTAGACCGCCCCTTGACCGGATTGGCTGACTTGGCTATATAAGCTGCTGTAGCAACTGAAATAAAAGAGTCTGCGGGCTGCTCGCCTCTGGCCCGTTTCACCCGACTCCCGGGGTCTGTGTGGTGACTCCGCACCTCTTGCCCCCACCACACTCCTCCTCTCAGAACGAATCCTCTCAGAAATCAACAGCAACAGTCCTTGTGCACTCATGTCTATCACTGGCCCTGCTCTGTGCCCTGTGTGATGAGAGGTTCCAGCCATGGCCCTTGTACACTCACGTCTATCATTGGCCCGGCCTGGGCTGTGTGTGGTGAGAGATTCCAGCCACGGTGATGATTGGCTGTGAGGTCGGCCCACACTTCTGGAATGGCAGGCGGGTCTCCTGCCTTGGTGCACAACGTTCCAGAACTGGATAGAAGGCCTTCACCCCGGCCTCTCAGGCAACCACTGAGGCTGGGGACTGCCTGTGAGGGCCGCCCGGTGCTGGACAGGGAGAGCCCAGGTGTGTTCCACGTGGCCGGGCAGGAGCCCCACGCCTGTGCCCCCAGGCCACCAGCAGTATTCATGGCCCCTCTGGGGCTCCGGCAAGAACTTCCACAGGTGCTGAGTTCCACAGACCCCACCAAGGGGCTGGATTCTGCCACTGCTCATGGCGGGGGTGGCGGGGGGTGAACCAGCAAGACCAAGTGCTCAGGGCAGGGTCTGAAGGCCTGCAGGTGGACGGCCAGCAGAAAACCCAGGCTGGGCTGGTGGCTGCAATGAGGCTTGGGAGGGGTGGGGGGCTGTGCTGTAACCAAGCAGGAGACAAGGCCACTTCAAAATGTCCGTGAAACCTGAATTAGAGCCCAAATCGATCTGGGCAAGACGGGGAGCTTCCTAAGGCCGCTCTGCAAGTAGGGGGGCCCTGCCCTGGGACACTCGGGTCCCAGCTGCACCTGCCCTGGGACACACATGCCCGGGTGGTGGGCGAGCTCCCAGCCAAAGCGTGAGACGGGGTGAGGGTGGAGTGAGATGGGTCGGGTCAGAGGTCGGGCACTGGAGATGCTGAAAGAGGGGCATGGACTTCTTGCACTGCTCTCTCAACTCCTCTGTGAATTTCTCTTCTTATTTGTTTATTTATGAGAGAGAGAGAGAGAGAGAGAGAGAGAGAGAGAGAGAGAGAGAGAGAGAATCAGCCGCTGGCTCACTCCCCTAAATGCCCGCGACGGCCAGGGCTGGGCTAGGGTGAGGCTGGGGCCAGGAACCCCGCCCAGGTCCCACTGCCTGCCCCTGACTGCTGCTCCCAGGGCCACATCAGCAGGAGGCTGCAGGTGCAGGCGCAGCCCAGACTCAAACACTGGCCCTCGCGTGGGCTGTGGGCGTCCCCAGTGGCATCGTAACCACGGCACCCAATGCCTGCCCCAGTCTGCAGGGCTTTTCAGAACACGGTGCGCAGGGACATCTGTCTGCATCACGCAGCCAGGCAGCCATCGGGGCAGGCGCGTGCCAAGGCCAGGGGTCGGCATGGAGGCTTCCGCTGGCCAAGGCAGGCAGCTGACGGGACAGGACAATGGCCCCTCCCCCGTCCCGGTATCTGCTGGACGCGCTCAGCGTGTTGGGGTCAGGCGGTCCTCTCAGGCACCAGGCTCACCCCACGGACCCGGCGGCATCTCCGTGCCAGCCCTGCCAACAGGGAGCCCGATGCCGAGCTGCGGCTCCTGCGGGCCTGGCCCTCACTCACACCCGGTCTTGCCAAGACAAACTTCCTTCCCGGGCCTCCTGACTGGTTTCTCCACATCACACTTCTTTAAGGCCCACAAGACATTAAAGGCAAGACAACATTTTATCTTTTCTCCATGATTTAGGCCTTCAGGCTTGGGGAGCCCAGAGCAAGTTGACACAAATGGTTTCCACTGCCAGAAACAGGAGTCCAAGGACCGGCCCCCCACCCCAGACACCCCTTCTTCCTCAGGCCTGGGCTGCCCCCGGCTCACCAGGGCCCCCCACACACACCCAGGCTCACCTGCCCCTGGCTCACCAGGGCCCCCCACACACACCCAGGTCCACCTGCCCCCTCACAAGGGCCCCCACACACACACCCCCAGGCCCACCTGCCCCCAACTCACCAGGGCCCCCCACACACACACCCAGGCTCACCTGCCCCTGGCTCACCAGGGCCCTCCCACACACACCCAGGCCCACCTGCCCCCTCACCAGGGCCCCCCACACACACCCAGGCCCACCTGCCCCCGGCTCACCAGGGCCCCCCACACACACCCAGGTCCACCTGCCCCTGGCTCACCAGGGCCCCCCACACACACCCAGGTCCACCTGCCCCCTCACAAGGGCCCCCCCACACACACCCCCAGGCCCACCTGCCCCCGACTCACCAGGGCCCCCCCACACACACACCCAGGCCCACCTGCCCCCTCACCAGGGCCCCCCCACACACACACCCAGGCCCACCTGCCCCCAACTCACCAGGGCCCCCCACACACACACCCAGGCCCACCTGCCCCCTCACCAGGGCCCTCCCAGACACACATACCCAGGCCCACCTGCCTCCTCACCAGGGCCCCCTACATCCCCTCCAGGGCCTGCCTTCTGGCTCACCAGGGACCACCTGCTCCCCCCAGGACCCCCCACACCCCTCAGGGCCTGTTGCCCCTCACCAGGGCCCACCTGCTCTCCCTAGAGCCCTCCTGCCCCTCATCAGGCCCCCTACCCACCCAGGTCCCCCCACGCCCCCGAGCCCGCCCCTCCCCAGGCCCCCACCCCCGAGCCCACCCCTCACCAGGGCCAGCCTGCTGCTGGTGCTCCTCAGCTGCTCATAGGCGATGTCGCAGACCACGCACAGGGCGCTCCCCAGGCCTCTGCTCAGGGGCAGGTTGGGGTCAACCCCGCGGGACAGGAGCTCCTTCACGATCTGGACACAGACAGCCTGGTCAGCGGCCACCACATCGCCTCCCGAGCCCGAGCTGCGGACAGCTGTCCCCGGGGGCCACCGCTGGGCTCCCGCGCCAGGCAGCTGTCCCCAGGGGGCCACCACATCGCCTCCCGAGCCCAAGCTGCGGACAGCTGTCCCCGGGGGCCACTGCCGACTCCCGCGCCAGGCAGCTGTCCCCGGGGGGCCACCACATCGCCTCCCGAGCCCGAGCTGCGGACAGCTGTCCCCCGGGGCCACCACTGGGCTCCAAGCTACAGGCAGCTGTCCCCAGGGGGCCACCACATCGCCTCCCGAGCCCGAGCTGCGGACAGCTGTCCCCCGGGGCCACCGCCAGCTCCCGCGCCAGGCAGCTGTCCCCCGGGGTCACCACTGGGCTCCAAGCTACAGGCAGCTGTCCCCCGGGGGCCACCACATCGCCTCCCGAGCCCGAGCTGCGGACAGCTGTCCCCGGGGGCCACCGCTGGGCTCTCGCGCCAGGCAGCTGTCCCCAGGGGGCCACCACATCGCCTCCCGAGCCCGAGCTGCGGACAGCTGTCCCCGGGGGCCACCGCTGGGCTCTCGCGCCAGGCAGCTGTCCCCAGGGGGCCACCACATCGCCTCCCGAGCCCGAGCTGCGGACAGCTGTCCCCGGGGGCCACCACTGGGCTCCAAGCTACAGGCAGCTGTCCCCAGGGGGCCACCACATCGCCTCCCGAGCCCAAGCTGCGGACAGCTGTCCCCGGGGGCCACTGCCGACTCCCGCGCCAGGCAGCTGTCCCCGGGGGCCACCACATCGCCTCCCGAGCCCGAGCTGCGGACAGCTGTCCCCCGGGGCCACCGCCAGCTCCCGCGCCAGGCAGCTGTCCCCCGGGGTCACCACTGGGCTCCAAGCTACAGGCAGCTGTCCCCCGGGGGCCACCACATCGCCTCCCGAGCCCGAGCTGCGGACAGCTGTCCCCGGGGGCCACCGCTGGGCTCCAAGCTATAGGCAGCTGTCCCCAGGAGGCCACCACATCACCTCCCGAGCCCGAGCTGCGGACAGCTGTCCCCCGGGGGCCACCGCTGGGCTCCCGCGCCAGACAGCTGTCCCCAGGGGGCCACCACATCGCCTCCCGAGCCTGAGCTGCGGACAGCTGTCCCCGGGGCCACCACTGGGCTCCAAGCTACAGGCAGCTGTCCCCAGGGGGCCACCACATCGCCTCCCGAGCCCGAGCTGCAGACAGCTGTCCCCAGGGGCCACCGCTGGGCTCCCGCGCCAGACAGCTGTCCCCAGGGGGCCACCACATCGCCTCCTGAGCCCGAGCTGCGGACAGCTGTCCCCCGGGGCCACCGCCGGCTCCTGCACCAGGCAGCTGTCCCCAGGGGGCCACCACATCGCCTCCCGAGCCCGAGCTGCGGACAGCTGTCCCCGGGGGCCACCACTGGGCTCCAAGCTACAGGCAGCTGTCCCCAGGGGGCCACCACATCGCCTCCCGAGCCCAAGCTGCGGACAGCTGTCCCCCGGGGCCTCCGCCAGCTCCTGCGCCAGGTACTGCTGCCCCGTCTGCCGAGGGCCTCAGCGGGGGGGCTGGCTCCCCAGGGCCCCTCCAGGCCCGGCCCTGGTGCAGTGAACACCGCCCATGCAGAGAAGCCCTTGGCGGGCCCGCGCCGTGTCCCCAACACCACCAGCTGCCGCAGGCCTCTGCTGAGACGCCTCCCGGCCCGGCCGTCCCCCGCCCCACCCCGCCACGCTCACCAGGTCATTCCCACTGGCGATGGACAGCGACAGTGGGGAGTGCCCACTCCACAGTGTGTTAGGATTCGCCCTGTGGGACAGAAGGAGCCGGACTACTTCCGTGGCACACTGGGCGGGACAGAGGCAAGAGCACAACACGTCAGAGGCACACCCCAGCCCCGGGGCACCTGCTGGTGCGCAGCAATCAGACGTCACACAGGCAGCGTGGGCACTCGAGTACCCTCCACGCCACACCCGGCCTGGCGCTCTGAAGGCGCTCTCAACAGCGGGCGGACAGGCGGGTGGACACACAAGTGAGTGGATGGACGGTGGGTGGATGGACGGATGGAGATGGTCGGGTGGGTGGATGGACGGATGGACGGGTGGACAGACAGGTGAGTGGATGGATGGGTGGGTGGATGGACGGATGGAGACGGTCGGGTGGGTGGATGGACGGATGGACAGGTGGACAGACAGGTGAGTGGATGGATGGGTGGGTAGATGGACGGATGGACAGGTGGACAGACAGGTGAGTGGATGGATGGGTGGGTGAATGGGTGGAGATGGACAGTTGGGTGGGAGGGTGGACGGTGGATGGTGGGAAGGTGGATGGGTGGGTGGACAGATGGACAGACGGATGGATGATAGATGGGTGGGTGGGTGGACAGAGATGGACAGTTGGGTGGGAGGGTGGACAGGTGGGTGGATGGATGATGGGTGGGTGGATGGAGATGGACAGTTGGGTGGGAGGGTGGACGGGTGGGTGGATGGTGGGAGGGTGGATGGGTGGGTGGACAGATGGATGGATGATGGATGGGTGGGTGGGTGGACGGAGATGGACAGTTGGGTGGGAGGGTGGACGGGTGGGTGGATGGTGGGAGGGTGGATGGGTGGGTGGACAGATGGATGGATGATGGATGGGTGGGTGGGTGGACAGGTGGGTGGATGGTGGGAGGGTGGATGGGTGGGTGGACAGATGGATGGATGATGGATGGGTGGGTGGGTGGACAGAGATGGACAGTTGGGTGGGAGGGTGGACAGGTGGGTGGATGGATGATGGGTGGGTGGATGGAGATGGACAGTTGGGTGGGAGGGTGGAGATGGACAGTTGGGTGGGAGGGTGGACGGGTGGGTGGATGGATGATGGATGGGTGGGTGGGTGGACAGATGGATGGATGATGGATGGGTGGGTGGGTGGACGGGTGGGTGGATGGTGGGAGGGTGGGAGGGTGGACGGGTGGGTGGATGGATGATGGGTGGGTGGATGGAGATGGACAGTTGGGTGGGAGGGTGGATGGGTGGGTGGATGGATGATGGATGGGTGGGTGGGTGGACAGATGGATGGATGATGGATGGGTGGGTGGGTGGACGGGTGGGTGAATGGTGGCAGGGTGGATGGGTGGGTGGACAGATGGATGGATGATGGATGGGTGGGTGGGTGGACGGAGATGGACAGTTGGGTGGGTGGGTGGACGGGTGGGTGGATGGATGATGGGTGGGTGGATGGAGATGGACAGTTGGGTGGGAGGGTGGACGGGTGGGTGGATGGTGGGAGGGTGGATGGGTGGGTGGACAGATGGATGGATGATGGATGGGTGGGTGGGTGGACGGGTGGGTGGACAGTTGGGTGGGAGGGTGGACGGGTGGGTGGATGGATGATGGGTGGGTGGATGGAGATGGACAGTTGGGTGGGAGGGTGGACGGGTGGGTGGATGGTGGGAGGGTGGATGCGTGGGTGGACAGATGGATGGATGATGGATGGGTGGGTGGGTGGACAGAGATGGACAGTTGGGTGGGTGGGTGGACGGGTGGGTGGATGGTGGGAGGGTGGATGGGTGGGTGGACAGATGGATGGATGATGGATGGGTGGGTGGGTGGACGGGTGGGTGGATGGTGGGAGGGTGGATGGGTGGGTGGACAGATGGATGGATGATGGATGGGTGGGTGGGTGGACAGAGATGGACAGTTGGGTGGGAGGGTGGACGGGTGGGTGGATGGATGGGTGGGTGGGTGGACGGAGATGGACAGTTGGGTGGGTGGGTGGACGGGTGGGTGGATGGTGGGAGGGTGGATGGGTGGGTGGACAGATGGATGGATGATGGATGGGTGGGTGGGTGGATGGAGATGGACAGTTGGGTGGGAGGGTGAACAGATGGATGGATGATGGGTGGGTGGGTGGGTGGACGGAGATGGACAGTTGGGTGGGTGGGTGGACAGGTGGGTGGATGGTGGGAGGGTGGATGGGTGGGTGGACAGATGGACAGATGGATGGATGATGGATGGGTGGGTGGGTGGACAGAGATGGACAGTTGGGTGGGAGGGTGGATGGGTGGGTGGACAGATGGATGGATGATGGATGGGTGGGTGGGTGGACGGAGATGGACAGTTGGGTGGGTGGGTGGACGGGTGGGTGGATGGTGGCAGGGTGGATGGGTGGGTGGACGGAGATGGACAGTTGGGTGGGTGGGTGGATGGGTGGGTGGATGGTGGGAGGGTGGATGGGTGGGTGGACAGTTGGGTGGGGGGGTGGACGGGTGGGTGGATCGATCCTCAAACTGAGAAGCTGTTTTCCAAACATTCCTGGTTTGCAGATGGAGAACAGGAGGCCTTGGATGTGTAGTTGACTTAAAGCTGGTGACGAACAGGGAGCGGTGAGGCCAGCTGAGCGTCACAGCAGGGCCAGGGAGGCTGCCCCACCAGGACCCCAGGACCCGAGAGGAGCCCGGGACCCAAGAGGACCCATCTCTGGCTGGCAGGCCTTGCGCACTGCCGGGTGCCCTGTGCTGGGCCCCTCTGCCCCTGTGCTGCCCAGAGCCGCAGCAGGCTTGCTCCTGTTCACCACACGCCCATTCCTCTCGCGACGTCCTCCATTCAGTGTCCACAGGCAGCGGTCCCAAGCTCCGCCTTCCCCAGAGCAAGGACCCTCCTCAATCTGACGCGGCACTGACCGCTCTGCTGGGACTGCTCCCCTCTGGAGTGGTGGACCCCAGGGCCTCCCAGCCCGACCTGCAAGGCCACTGCCAACGAGTCACCAGCAGATGACTGCTGACGGTGTCCTGGGACAGCGTCCCTTCCTTCTTCCTCTCCCTACTGGAATGCAGACGTGATGGCTGGACGGCTGCAGCCTTCAAGTCTTCAGCACGGCGAGCTGCCCTTGACTGCTGCTGTCACACTGAACGCCTCCACACTATCACCCCTTAACTTCCGAGTCAGAACTCAGTACGAGCACGCGTGTGTGAGTGCCCAGGCCAGGTCCTCGCTGGCTGGGGGCCATGGCCAGCCTGCTCCCAGGAAGCCCCAGTCCCGAGTCCTAGCGTGGATTCTTGGAGGCTCTGCCCAGGGCTCTGCTCGGGCAGTGCCCTCGCCCAAGGCACACCCACCCCTGCCCACAGAGGGAGCACCGGCCAGTGGGCTGTCCCTCCCCGCCCAGAGTGGCCCGTGCATCCGCTCGCACGCACGACACTCCCTCACCCACAGCCCCACGCCTGCACGTGGCAACCAAACTGCCTGCCTCAGGCCCAGGGGTTGGCCCTCAACTCCTTCCCCAGGGCGTAAACGGCCTCGGCGCGCTGTGTGCTCCCTGGCGAACCGGCCTGGGCCGCCCTGGCCACCGCACGGCAGGCCCAGCACTTGGCTTCCCAACCGGCCCACCCCCACCGTGGTCACCCCTGAGTGGCGTCCACCCCGCCTGCTGGGCACCTGCCCCGCCTGGCAGCAGACACGGCTCAGAGGCTGGGACGGCCCCCAGGGCCCGCGGCAGAGGCAGGCTGGGGTGACAGAGGGGGTCTGCAGCAGGAGACAGAGCCCAAGCCGGCAGCTCCCAAACGTCTGACCGCGTCCCACAGGAAGACACTGCTCAGGGCCACACTCAGGAACACACAGCACAGTGTACTAACAATGACACACATGTGCACACATCACCCGTGTGCACACACATGCCAGCACCCACACATGCGTACTAACAGTGACACACATGTGCACACATCACACACGCCAGCACCCACACATGTGTACTAACACACACATGCCTACATTACCCATGTGCACACACGCCAGCACCCACACATGTGTACTAACAGTGACACACGTGTGCACCCATCACACACGCCAGCACCCACACATGTGTACTAACAGTGACACGCATGTGCACCCATCACACACATCAGCACCCATACATGTGTACTAACAGTGACACACACATGCACACATTACCATGTGCACACACACGCCATCACCCAAACATGTGTACTAACAGTGACACACGTGTGCACCCATCACACATGCCAGCACCCATACATGTGTACTAACACATATGTGCACAATCACCCGTGTGCACACACACCAGCACCCACACATGTGTACTAACAGTGACACACGTGTGTACCCATCACACACACCAGCACCCACGCATGTGTACTAACACACATGTGCACAATCACCCACATGCACACACGCCAGCACCCATACATGTGTACTAACAGTGACACACATGTGCACCCATCACACACACCAGCACCCATGCATGTGTACTAACACACATGTGTACAATAACTCGTGCACACACGCCAGCACCCACACATGTGTACTAACAGTGACACACGTGTGCACCCATCACACACGCCAGCACCCACACATGCGTACTAACAGCGACACGCGTGTGCACCCATCACACACACCAGCACCCATGCATGTGTACTAACACACATGTGCACAATAACTCGTGCACACACGCCAGCACCCACATATGTGTACCAACAGTGACACACGTGTGCACCCATCACACACGCCAGCACCCACACATGTGTACTAACAGTGACACACGTGTGCACCCATCACACATGCCAGCACCCACGCATGTGTACTAACACACATGTGCACAATCACCCATGTGCACACACGCCAGCACCCACACATGTGTACTAACACACATGTGCACAATCACCTGTGTACACACACACCAGCACCCACACATGTGTACTAACAGACACACAGACACACACACCCATGTGTGCACAACAAAGCCCTCACACATGCAAACAGCTCGCTGCCTCCAGTGCCGGGGCCCCCGTCCCTCTGTCTTGGGCAGGGCCGGGAAGCAGCCCCGGGGCCCCCGTCCCTCTGTCTCGGGCAGGGCCGGGAAGCAGCCCCAGGGCCCCCGTCCCTCTGTCTCTGGCAGGGCCAGGAAGCAGCCCCGGGGCCCCCGTCCCTCTGTCTCGGGCAGGGCCGGGAAGCAGCCCCGGGGCCCCCGTCCCTCTGTCTTGGGCAGGGCCTGGAAGCAGCCCCGGGGCCCCCGTCCCTCTGTCTCGGGCAGGGCCGGGAAGCAGCCCCGGGGCCCCGTCCCTCTGTCTCGGGCAGGGCCGGGAAGCAGCCCTGCCCACACTGACCTGGTCATTGTCCTGGCGCTCACAGGCCACGTGCAGTGCCGTCCTGCCCCCCTCGTCCGGGACGCTCGTGTGTGGGCTGTAGTAGGTGCTGGGCGGCCCGGGCTCATTGCTCAGCTTCAGGCTTGAGGACTGCAGGTCCATCTGTGGGCAGACAGAACCACGCTGGGGCCCAAGCACCCCCTGGTGCCACGTGGCCACGGCCAGGCCACGGCAGCAGAGCCCCACAGAGCCAGGCCTGCCCTGTGACAGCAGCTGATGCCACCACTGGGGCCCGGGCCAGAGGCAGTGGGGGCGGGGGTCCTGTGCAGGACAGTCACAGCCCAGGCCACAGGCCACGCCCGGCTGCACAGGCTCAGTGGGGCAGAGGAGGGACTGGGCCCTCACGGAGCATGTGAGGTGCAAACAGCCCACGGCTGGAGATCTCTCAGGGCCTGCAAGGGCAGGTGGCCCTGCGGGGAGGGGGCTGTGGGTCCGGCCCTGCTGTGGAAAAGGCAGCGGCACAGCGTGAACGGGGGACACAGCCCCAGCCGCCACCAACACCCTCACGGTCACACGCCTCGTCGGCCCCCCAGGTGACAGAGCCCATGCCCACCTCTGTTCTCCCAGAACCTGCTGCAGCAGCTCCCAGAGTAGGCCTGCCCTGCAGCCGGGGTGGGGGTCCACCTGGCCCAGCCACAGCCCGGGAGCACTGGGCACCTGGACTCCCACGGTCCCTAGGTCCCGGGGCCCTGGGCAGTGCCAGCCATGCTGTCCACGTGAACACAATGCCCACTGATGGAAGGAGCCAGGCCTGGCCACAGCCTCTCCCTGCAGAGTGGAGCCCAGGGCCCCTCAGGGTCCTGGCTTCTCAGAGAGCAGTGGGCAAGAGCCCAGGGGGCAACGAGGGGCCATAAGAGGCCCGTGCTTCCGCCGAGGAATGGCCATGAGGCGGACGGGACAGCAGCAGGGCCAGAGCAGGGCCCTGACCCAGCGAGACCGCCAGGCTCCTGTCCTGGGGACACAGTGGGGAGGGTCTCTGCCTCCCGGATGTGGGGGCTCACGGGCCCCCTCTTCCTAACACGCCCCCCGTGCTGCACTGAGCTACGTCAGCACACAGCTTCTTAGCTCACCACGCCAGTCAGTCATTCCTGCTGGTTGGCATGGAAACAAGCCGAGCTTGCCACACTGCTGGCTTTTTGGGAGCCAGTGCCGCCCGTCTCCACCCGCGGCTCCGAGAGGGAGGCCCTCCAGGGATGCCCGCCGCCGGGCAGCCACACACCTTGCTGGGCTTGTACACGTGGTCCTGGTCGGCCGCCTGGGCGTCCACGTCGGTGATGGAGTGCAGCAGGAGCTCGGTGATCTTGACGCCCTCCTCGCCAGGAAGGGCGGCAGCAATGTGGAGCGGGGTCAGGGCCCCCAGCTGCCGAGCAGGCACGGCGGGTGAGGCCCCTGGCCCAGACCGGGGGCCCCTGCCTGGCCTGGCCCCCGGCCCACACCAGGGACCTCGCTGCCCGGCCTGGCCCCCGGCCCACACCAGGGACCTCGCTGCCCGGCCTGGCCCCCGGCCCACACCAGGGGCCTCGCTGCCCGGCCTGGCCCCCGGCCCACACCAGGGGCCTCGCTGCCCGGCCTGGCCCCCGGCCCACACCAGGGGCCTCGCTGCCCGGCCTGGCCCCCGGCCCACACCAGGGGCCTCCTTGCGCAGCCTGGCCCCCGGCCCACACCAGGTCGACGTGAGGCCCCTACATGGTGGGCTGGGCCGCAGGCGGACCCTCACCCCTCCTCCCCGAGACGCTTGCTCAGACCCTCAGGAGGTGCTTGAAAAAGTCACAAACAGGTGACAACGTGAAAGTCAGTGAAACTGTGCGGCCAGGCTCCGCCCCCAGCTGCCCCAGCCACAGACCCAGCGGGAAGCCCAGGCAGACCCAGGGCGGCCAGAGCCCCTGCCCTACTCCCAGCCTGAGGCCGGAGGGAGGGGCTGGGGGAGGGGGCTCTACCCAGGCCCACCCCCGACCCAGGCCGCTCTCCCCACCCACCCCTACCTGCCGGGGGAGCCGGATGTCCGTCCTGGCCCCCTCTCCCCCACCCACTCCTACCTGCTGTGAGAGCCGGATGTCCATCCTGACCCCCTCTCCCCCACCCACCCCTCCCTGCCGGGGGACCCGGATGTCCGTCCTGGCCCCCTCTCCCCCACCCACCCCTACCTGCCGGGGGACCCGGATGTCTATCCTGACCCCCTCTCCCCCACCCACCCCTACCTGCCGGGGGACCCGGATGTCTGTCCTGACCCCCTCTCCCCCACCCACCCCTACCTGCCGGGGGACCCGGATGTCTGTCCTGACCCCCTCTCCCCCACCCACCCCTACCTGCCGGGGGAGCCGGATGTCCGTCCTGGCCCCCTCTCCCCCATCCACCCCTACCTGCCGAGGGAGCCGGATGTCCGTCCTGGCCCCTCTCCCCCACCCACCCCTACCTGCCGGGGGAGCCGGATGTCCGTCCTGGCCCCCTCTCCTCCATCCACCCCTACCTGCCAGGGGAGCCGGATGTCTGTCCTGACCCCCTCTCCCCCACCCACCCCTACCTGCCAGGGGAGCCGGATGTCCATCCTGACCCCCTCTCCCCCACCCACCCCTACCTGCCGGGGGAGCGGATGTTGGTCCTGGCCCCTCTCCCCCACCCACCCCTACCTCCCGGGGGAGCCAGATGTCTGTCCTGACCCCCTCTCCCCCACCCACCCCTACCTGCCGGGGGAGCCGGATGTCTGTCCTGGCCCCCTCTCCCCCACCCACCCCTACCTGCTGGGGGAGCCGGATGTCCGTCCTGGCCCCGCTCTCCAGGAGCAGCTTCACTGCGTGCACGTCCCCGGCCTTGACCGCCAAGAACAGGACCTGCACGGGCACGCGGCACAGGTTGGGGTCCGCACCTCGGTGCAGCAGCAGCTTGATGGTCAGCCACCTGTTCCTGTGCCTGCAGGGGCAGCACAGCACGAGCCCCGTCAGGGCAGGGCAGGGCCCAGCGGCCGCACCGCCGCGGGCTCCAGGGCCACGGCGCTTCCCGGAGACCCCACCCCTGACCTGACCGGGCACAGTGCTCCCATCGCCAACCCACCCTGCGCAACCCAGCCCCCCACGCTTAGCCTCCCGGAGTCGCCCACCAGTGCGGGGAGGGAGGCGGCACCCCTCCCTCCAGGGACGGCTGGGGAACAGGGCTGGGCTCAGCCCCCAGCCTGCCGAGACGTTAGACCGTGCGCCCACGGCACACCACACACACGTCACACACCCACGTCACACACCCACGTCACACACACATCACACCCACACACACCCACACACACACGTCACACACATACACACACGTCACACACACACCCACACACACGTCACACACACATCACACACACACATACACACACGTCACACACACCCACACATATCACACACACGTCACACACATCACACATGTCACACACATCCACACACACGTCACACACATACCCACACACGGCACACACACCCACACACGGCACACACACACGTCACACACACCATACTTATCCCACCACACACCCTCACCACACATGTACCACATTCACACATTGCACACAACTGCCACATACACATCACACACATCGCACTTAACCCGCCACACACACGCACCACACTCACATGTCACATACATAGCACATACTACACACACATCACACCTATCCCACCACACATTCACACACACACTCACCTCACACGCACCATATACACACATTCCACACTTACACACATACTACATACACACTGCACACATCACACCATACCACACACTCACCACATGCACCACACATACAACCGTACACTCACCACACACACTACATACATACCACACACATATCCACACCACACATATCCACACACCACATATACCACACACCACACAAACACGGTACACACACACCACACACCCAGCCCCCAGCACACCACAGAGGCTGTGCTGCCCCATGCAGGAGAGCCCGGGGGGCAGGTGGGGGGCAAAGGGGAAGAGGAGGGAGGTGAGGAGCGGGGCCAAGAGGCGGGCGGTGGGCAGTGGCCGGCACGACCCCGCTGACCACAGGCAGGGACCAAAGGTAGTAGGGGTTCTGTGCCAGCCTGGAGCCCCAGTCCCCGAGCTGCCGGGTCTGGGACCCCCGCTGAAATTCTGTGAGCCCCTCCGCCCTCGCCTCGGGCTAAAACTGAGACGTCCCCGGGGCGCCTGGCAATCCATTTATAAAGCTAACGAGCCCAGCGTGTGGACAAACAGCGCTTTCAGAGAGAAAGGCCCGCAGTTTCCAACACAACACCAGTCAGAGGGTGGCACGGTCCACTGCCGAGCCCCTGCGTGTCTCCACTGGGGAGGGACACGGCGCTCCACTCACCACCGCGACCCACCCCGCGGGCGGACCTCAGACCCATGTGTGAGACGCGGACTCGGCCCTGGCGGCCTGCCCACACCGGAAGTGCCCTTGGCGGCAAATCCCCTCAGAGTGCCGGATGGGCTGCCTGTGCGCCCGTCCTCACCGTGCCCGCCCTGGAGAACCCGGGCCGGTGCTTGGAGGCGCCTCCCACCTCGTCCCGGGCGTCAGAGGGCTCAGTCATTTCAACCGCCTCGTGGACAGCACCTCTGAGTGGCCCGGCAAGGACTGGCCACTTGACGGGGCGAGACCCACTCCGCCGTGTGTGCGCCCCCTGCTGGTGTCGGCCCCACGAGGCGCTGACCTGAGACTCGCTTCCAGGTCACAGGTTCGCTGAGGGGGTGGCCCACCAGGGTGTGAGGACCCCATGCGGGAAGAGGGGTGGGGAGTAGAGCCTGCCCGGGGCTCGGACCCCGGCAAGCACTGACGAAGATCCCACACAGCCACAGTCGAAGGCCCTAGAAGGCAGGGGGGCCCGTGGGGGTGCCAGACGAGAGACCTGGCTCTGGGGATGTCACCTCCTGCAGGGGCAGGGAGCCCACGTGGGACCCCTAGGGGCCCTGTGACTTACTCCACCATGGACAGCGCCATCTTCCTCATGGTCCCTTTGTCCCTGGCCGGGGGCGCGGGCAGCATGCTGTGGGCCTGCGCGCCCATCTCCAGGATGTCCTGCGAGACCTCGATGCAGAAGTTGTGCACGCAGAGATTGGACTCGAAGTGGGTCTCGTTGCTGTACAGCGTGCACTTGTCCGGGCTCGCCTTGTCTGTGTCCCCAGCGCTGCCCTTCACCAAGGGGCAGTCCTGCTCCTGAGCGCAGGCCATCGGCACGGTGGCCTCTGGAGACTGCTGGGGGCCTGGACCAGGGCTGCCCTCGGCATCTGGGGCCTGCAGCGGCTGCGGCTGCTCAGAGCTGTCCTGCATGGGCGCCGGCCCCTCGTCCCCAGGCTCCGCGTCCATTTTGTCCAGTGAAAACGTGAGAGTTGGAATGCCTTGGGGTTTGGGGAGCTCCTTCGGAAAAACCCAGAAAAGACCGTTAGAAGGAAGCGGCGGGCAGTGACGCCCACTCCACCGCCTCTCCCGCAAGGACCGACGCGCGTGGCTTCCAGCAGCCAGCAGAGCGCCTGGGCCGCCAGGGCAAAGGCAGTGCCACACGAGCTCCTGGTCCCAAAGTCTCAAAGAGGGGACGCCTGCAAGGCCACCACACGCAGACCTGAGCTGGGTGGGCCACGTGCCGGGGGCTGCACGGCCCCAACACCACCCATCCAGAAGTGAGGTGCACTGGGAGTGAAGGGGAGACCCGGAGCAAAGGCCAACTTCCTCCAGCCCTGTCCGCCACAGGCCCCACTCCATCACACACCCCACTGTCACACGTCCCCACCCACTGTCACATGTCCCCACCCACTGTCACATAGCCCCCCCACTGTCACACGTCCCCACCCCACTGTCACACGTCCCCACCCACTGTCACAAGTCCCTACCCCACTGTCACACGTCCCCACCCAATGTCACACGTCCCCACCCCACTGTCACACGTCCCCACCCACTGTCACATAGCCCCCCCACTGTCACATAGCCCCCCACTGTCACACGTCCCCACCCACTGTCACACGTCCCCACCCCACTGTCACACGTCCCCACCCACTGTCACATAGCCCCCCCACTGTCACACGTCCCCACCCACTGTCACAAGTCCCCACCCACTGTCACATAGCCCCCCCACTGTCACACGTCCCCACCCCACTGTCACAAGTCCCCACCCCACTGTCACATGTCCCGACCCACTGTCACATGTCCCCACCCACTGTCACACATCCCCACCCCACTGTCATACGCCTCCACCCCACTGTCACACATCCCCACAGTCACACATCCCCATCCCACTGTCACACATCCCCACCCAATGTCACACGTCCCCACCCCACTGTCACACGTCCCCACCCCACTGTCACATGTCCCCACCCACTGTCACATAGCCCCCCCACTGTCACACGTCCCCACCAAACTGTCACACGTCCCCACCCACTGTCACATGTCCCCACCCACTGTCACATAGCCCCCCCCACTGTCACACGTCCCCACCCTGCTGTCACATGTCCCCACCCCGCTGTCACACGTCCCCACCCCGCTGTCACACGTCCCCACCCAATGTCACAAGTCCCCACCCCATTGTCACACGTCCCCACCCACTGTCACACGTCCCCACCCACTGTCACATGTCCCCACCCCACTGTCATACGCCTCCACCCCACTGTCACACATCCCCACAGTCACACGTCCCCACCGTCACATAGCCCTCCCACTGTCACACGTCCCCACCCCACTGTCACATGTCCCCACCCACTGTCACACATCCCCACCCCACTGTCACATGTCCCCACCCACTGTCACACGCCCCCACCCCACTGTCACACATCCCACCCCACTGTCACACGTCCCCACCCCGCTCTGTCACATGTCCCCACCCACTGTCACACGTCCCCACCCCTGTCACACGTCCCCACCCACTGTCACACATCCCCACCCCACTGTCACATAGCCCCCCCACTGTCACATAGCCCCCCCACTGTCACACGTCCCCATTGCACTCCGTCCTGCTCCACCACACAATCAACTGCTTGTATTACAGATACTTGAGGTTATGTAAGTTATATATTGTTAAAACCTAGTTTACCAGATTAAAGAAAATGTGAGAGGCAGAGAGAGACAGCTCACAATACTGGCTTGCTTTCCTAACTGCCCACAACGGCCAGGGCTGGGGCGGGGCTGATGCCAGGACTCAGACTCTCAATCTGGTCTTGCACATGGGTGACAGGGCACCCACCACCTGAGCCATTTCATGGGTGACCGGGCACCCACTCTGGGTCTGCCACATGGGTGGCAGGGCACCCACTCCAGGCCTGGCACATGGTGACAGGGCACCCACCACCTGAGCCATTTCATGGGTGACAGGGCACCCACTCCAGGCCTGGCACATGGGTGGCAGGGCACCCACTCCGGGCCTGGCACATGGGTGGCAGGGCACCCACTCCGGGCCTGGCACATGGGTGGCAGGGCACCCACTCCGGGCCTGGCACATGGGTGGCAGGGCACCCACTCCGGGCCTGGCACATGGTGACAGGGCACCCACTCCAGGCCTGGCACATGGGTGGCAGGGCACCCACTCCAGGCCTGGCACATGGTGACAGGGCACCCACCACCTGAGCCATTTCATGGGTGACAGGGCACCCACTCCAGGCCTGGCACATGGGTGGCAGGGCACCCACTCCAGGTCTTGCACATGGTGGCAGGGCACCCACTCCGGGTCTGGCACATGGGTGGTAGGGCACCCACTCCGGGTCTGGCACATGGTGACAGGGCACCCACTCCAGGCCTGGCACATGGGTGACAGGGCACCCACTCCAGGCCTGGCACATGGGTGGCAAGGCACCCACTCCGGGTCTTGCACATGGGTGACAGGGCACCCACTCCAGGCCTGGCACATGGGTGGCAGGGCACCCACTCCGGGCCTGGCACATGGGTGGCAGGGCACCCACTCTGGGTCTGCCACATGGTGGCAGGGCACCCACTCCGGGCCTGGCACATGGGTGGCAGGGCACCCACTCCGGGTCTGGCACAAGGGTAGCAGGGCACCCACTCCGGGCTTGGCACATGGGTGGCAGGGCACCCACTCCGGGTCTGGCACAAGGGTAGCAGGGCACCCACTCCGGGTCTGGCACAAGGGTAGCAGGGCACCCACTCCGGGCTTGGCACATGGGTGGCAGGGCACCCACTCCGGGTCTGGCACAAGGGTAGCAGGGCACCCACTCTGGGTCTGGCACATGGGTGGCAGGGCACCCACCACCTGAGCCATTTCCTCCGCCTCCCAGAGAGCACGCTGGCAGGTAGCCAGAGTCAGGAGCAGCGTCAGCATTGACCCCAGGAACCAATGCGGGGCGCAGCTGTCCTAACGGGTCTCAACCACTACTCCAAACCCACCTGTCTGACCTTTTTTCTTAATGCGATTATCAAAAACCTTAAGTTACGCATGTGGCTTACAATATCTCTGCCAAACGACACTTCTCACTTCTGTTTGAGCCAGGGTTCTCCAAGTGTGGTGCCTGGACCACGGCATGCCTGCCACCACAAACCTGTTGGAGACGCACGTTCTCGGGGCCCCCCCAGGCACCTTGTGGGGGATCCTTCCTCTCTGTGTGGCACCCTCTCCTGCTCTCTGTGGCACGGCCGGCCCCAGGACCCCCAGCTGCTGGGCACGTGGCTTGTAGGGAACACACGCCCGGGCGTGCCCAGGCTCCATCCTTCGGATACCTTCTACAAGGCTTTCTCTGTGAACTCACTCTCTGAGCCTGGTGCACACCACAGGGAGGTGGCTGGGGGACACGCAGCGGAGAGCTGGGCGGTGCGTGGTGCTGACCTGGGGCTCAGGCAAGGTCCTCTCGGCAATGTTGGGCTTGAAGGACTTGGCAGGGTAGTGGAGGAGGAAGCACATGTTGAGTGGCGTGACACCCTCGTCTGTGCGCTTGTTGACGTCAGCCCCAAAGTCCAGAAGAAGGTTGACGACGTCCATATGACAATGAACCTGGAAGAAGAGAAGGCCAGGCTCCTGAGGACAGCAGCTGGCCCCACGCCAGGGCTGAGCAGGGCGGATGCCAGGTGTGCACAGAGAACGAAAGATCACCCTGCCCCAGCCTGCCTCTTCCATCTGACTGTGAACGCCACCCTGAGGTGGCGGGTTTATGTGTAGACACCAGCAAGGCCGTGTACCTCCATCCTGTGCCTGCAGAGGCAGAGTGCAGACCTTCACCCACAGGAGGGACCTCACAGGTAAGGGACCCTGCGGGAGCCTGCCGGGATGGGGTGGGGCTTACGGCAGCTGCAGCCAGCACGGTGTAGCCCTTGGCATCAGCCACGTTAGCGTTGGCAAGATTGTCCTTCAGGATCCCGGCAATCCAGTCGTGGTCCCCTTCCTCGGCCTTTAGGATCATCTCCCGGGAAAGCTGCTCCTTGGGCCCGCAGTGTGCAAAGCCCTCACGGTTCCCCTCCAGGATGGCGCCCATGTTCCAGCTGCTGTGAGCTTTCTTGTTCCTGGCGACACAGCAGGCTTCAGAGACGTTGGACCAAACACCAGCCCAGCGCCTCCCGCAAGGAAGGGCACAGGCGACTCCTCCTCTCCCATACTGTTCCCCAAAATCCACCCCTGGGGCACCCTGAGCCCTAGAGCCCAGCTGGTGTGGGCAGTGTAGACATGTGCAGTGGTGGGGCCATGTCCCCTGCAGGGCAAGACTCAGGGCAAACACCTGCCCCCGCAGGAATGAGCTGGCTGTAGCAGACCCAGTGCACCTTGAACTCACCCCAGCGAGTGCACAGTCTCTGGGAAACGGCGCTCAGAGCAGGCGCTCCAGGCAGGAAGAAGGCCGGCACACACACAGCTCCACAGCTCGGCCCCAAGCTCCCACATCCTGCACGCTCCTCTGCTCGTTCACTTTTGCTCAAGTAGAGAGTAGGCATGGCCATGGCCCATTCACCACACAACACTGAGCCTACTGTGTGCATATAACCCCACTTCCTGGCCAAGAACCCATGGATTTATGTCAATTTCTATACTCAACAGCCATCAACAATTAGAACCTCAGCTGATGTTTGCATGATGATGGTTATGTGGATGGGTGAACAGGTGGATGGTTACAAGGATGGATGGATGGATGGATGGGTGGATAATTGGAGGGTTACATGGATAGGTGGGTGGGTGGATGGACGGATTTATGGTTACATGGATGGATGGTCGGTTGGTTTCACAGTTTCATGGATGGATACATGGATGGATGGATGGATGGATGGATGCTCACATGGATGGGTGAATAGGTGGGTGGATGACTACCTGGATGAGTGGAATAGAATGGGATGGACTGATGGATGGATGGTTACATGGACAGGTGGATGGATGGATGGGTGGATGGTTACATGGACAGGTGGATGGTTGGTTACATGGACAGGTAGATGGATGGATGGGTGGATGGATGGATGGATGGATGGTTGGTTACATGGACAGGTGGATGGACAGGTGGATAGATGGACGGTTACATGGACAGGTGGATGGATGGATGGGTGGATGGATGGGTGGATGGTTACATGGACAGGTGGATGGATGGGTGGATGGATGGTTACATGGACAGGTGGATGGATGGTTACATGGACAGGTGGATGGATGGATGGATGGATGGGTGGATGGACAGGTGGATGGATGGGTGGATGGATGGTTACATGGACAGGTGGATGGATGGATGGATGGATGGGTGGATGGACAGGTGGATGGATGGGTGGATGGATGGTTACATGGACAGGTGGATGGATGGATGGATGGGTGGTTACATGGACAGGTGGATGGATGGTTACATGGACAGGTGGATGGATGGATGGGTGGATGGTTACATGGACAGGTGGATGGATGGATGGATGGACGGTTACATGGACAGGTGGATGGATGGATGGATGGACAGGTGGATGGATGGGTGGATGGATGGTTACATGGACAGGTGGATGGTTGGATGGATGGATGGTTACATGGACAGGTGGATGGATGGGTGGATGGATGGTTACATGGACAGGTGGATGGATGGTTACATGGACAGGTGGATGGATGGTTACATGGACAGGTGGATGGATGGATGGATGGACGGTTACATGGACAGGTGGATGGATGGATGGATGGACAGGTGGATGGATGGGTGGATGGACAGTTACATGGACAGGTGGATGGATGGTTACATGGACAGGTGGATGGATGGATGGATGGATGGACGGTTACATGGACAGGTGGATGGATGGATGGATGGATGGACGGTTACATGGACAGGTGGATGGATGGGTGGATGGTTACATGGACAGGTGGATGGATGGATGGATGGACGGTTACATGGACAGGTGGATGGATGGTTACATGGACAGGTGGATGGTTGGATGGATGGATGGTTACATGGACAGGTGGATGGATGGGTGGATGGATGGTTACATGGACAGGTGGATGGTTGGATGGATGGATGGTTACATGGACAGGTGGATGGATGGGTGGATGGATGGTTACATGGACAGGTGGATGGATGGGTGGATGGATGGTTACATGGACAGGTGGATGGATGGATGGATGGACGGTTACATGGACAGGTGGATGGATGGGTGGATGGTTACATGGACAGGTGGATGGATGGATGGATGGACGGTTACATGGACAGATGGATGGATGGGTGGATGGTTGGTTACATGGACAGGTGGATGGACGGTTACATGGACAGATGGATGGACAGATGGATGGATGGGTGGATGGATGGTTACATGGACAGATGGATGGGCGGGTCTGTGGTTGCATGAATGTTATATGGATGGAAACATTCTCCTGTACTCAGAAAGTAGGCACATGCATTCTAAAACAGTCCAGTGTGGCTGGGCTTACGGAACAGCTGGCTGCTTCCGAGGCAGCAGAAGCTCAGCAGCTGAGGAGGCTGGAGACGCCTGACACCCTGCACTCACGCAGGAGACAAGACGAAGCTCCTGGCTCCCGGCTGCGGCCTGGCCCACCCTGGTTGTTGCAGCCGTTTGGGGAGTGGACCAGTGGATGGAAGCTCTGTCTCTCCCTCTTTCCCTGTTGCTTTGCCTTTGAAATCAATCAATCGATCGATCAATCTTAAAAAAATAAGCAGTGTAGTGACATCTGCAGACAACGTTCAGGAGAGCGAGCGAGAGTACTGTAAACAGCTCGCCTTCCGTGGCTGCTGTCTCCTTTGCTGCCGTGGTGGGGTCTGTGGGGACCATCAGAGCCGCTCCGTCTTCTCACGGCTATCCCTGGAGAAGCCAGAGGCCCCCAGCCCACAGGCCCCAGGGGTGCTCTGCACCCTCCTGCGGCTCTTGGCCGGAGCCAGCACCTGACCACACAATCTCAGCACAGACGGGTCACGGTGCAGCTCAGGGGGGCACTGGCTCTCACCGCCACAGGTCCCAGAGCCAGGACTCGCCCTCAGCTCCCCAGCTCAGGAATGGGAGCCGTGTCCCCTCACAACCTGGTGGCAGCCCTGACCTCGTGCTCACCAAGAACCTCTTGTTCCCGAGGGTGCAACATCCATTTCCTGCCCAGACGTAGTTGGCCCACAACCCTGCCTGGGTTCTCTCCCACCTGTGCACTCTCCCACCCTCCTGTGCGCTCTCCCACCCACCAAGCCCACCCGTGCTCACAAGCCCGGCAGGGGCTCCCCTCTCCCAGGACCCTCGGGCTACGTCAGTCACTTAAACAGAGCAGCCTCTCCCCACTGAGCCATCGCTCAGACCCTGACAGCAGCAGGGGACACCTGTCCAGCGAGGGCACTGTGGGTCACCTGAACTTGTAGGCTTGCTTCTGGATTTTGACCAACAAAGGGGTCTCATTTGCTATGAGCCAGGGTTCCTCATCCTCCACATACAGGGGGATGTCGTCCAGGAAGATCTGGGCGTCCAGCTCTCTGCGGAAGGCGCTCGTCATGGGCAGGTGGCAGTGGTCGGTGGAGTAGATGTACATGTCGGGCGGCAGCGTCAGCTCCTCGTGCAG
The DNA here is from genome assembly GCF_033115175.1 of Lepus europaeus. NCBI lineage: Eukaryota > Metazoa > Chordata > Mammalia > Lagomorpha > Leporidae > Lepus > Lepus europaeus. The sequence continues at coordinate 183,055,097 of NC_084827.1, forward strand.
AAGAAACCGCTTGTACTCGTAGAGAAAGGGGTCCTGCGCCTGCTGCGGGCCCCACTCCGCCCTGCCCTCCTCCGAGAGGCTGAGTCTCGCCCTAGACTGCTCGGAGAAGCGGGCGAGCTCGGGGTGGTGGAGCAGGGAGAAGCCGCTGGGTGTCTCTGTGCACAGCTTGATGAGGTGCTCGCGGAACCACAGCCCGACGTCCTGGCTGCCGTCGGGGTAGGTCTCCACGCCTGGCCCAAACCGCTCGTCCGCCCTGTACAGCCCCTGCAGGAGAAGCTTCGCTGGGGCCGAGCCGGGGAGGGGGCTGCGAGCTCTGCGGCCGGTTCAAAGTCAGAGGAAGAAAGCATATTCCCAAAAACACACCAATGTGGCCGTGGCATGCGCCAAGCCCTGGGCTGACACCGACCTCGCCTGGGGCAGGGGCCGGGTGCTCTGGGGAGCAGGCGCTAGGGAGACAGCAGGGAGGGGCGTGGCCTCACAGTGAGTGTGTGGGAGATCCTGCACAGAGGACTCACTCCAGGCAGCTTCCTGCAGACCCGACCCTGGGGCTGGCCAGGCACCCCGACAGGCTGGGGTGGGCAGTGTGCAGGGTGGGGCTGCCGGGCACAGGACTGGACAGACCTCGCAGGCCTGACCGAGAGGGGCAAGGAGGAGGAGGAGAAACAATGGTGAAAGGAGGAGGAGGAGGAGCATACAGTTTCCGGGTGCACCTCCCCCCCCCCCCCCGGAGGATACTCAGAAAGACAGAGCCAGGAGGGCCACAGCCAGGAGACATCCTGCAGCAGCTGTCACGGGAGGTGTCCGGGAACAAGTGACAAGGGCAGGTGCACTGCCAGGTGCCCACTCCCTGGAGGAGGGGCCTCTCCCTGGACATCCGGAGGCCACCGGGAGAGCAGAGGGGACACACAGGCAAAGCAGGGAGGCCTGAAACGGGGTTGGGGGGGGGCTTTCCCTCCCTGGAGCCTCCACAGGTCTTTTGCTCAGAGCCCTCCGTGTGCTGGACAGTGGCTGAGGCCAGGCTGGGCGCTGGGCCCCGTGGGTCCAGGGTGCTCGGCACTGCCCCCTACAGGACGCTTGCAGTCTGCAGCAGGAGGCAGAGCTGGAGGGGGCTGATTACAGAGCCTGCAGGGGGGGGGGGGGCTGTGCGGAGCAGTGAGCGGGGAATGCGCGGCCTCGGGCAGGCCAGGGGCCCTGGAGGCTTCCGAGAGGCACTGAGCGGCGTGAGGCACAAGGGAGAACTTGGGGTGCAGCTGCTGTAGATCGCGTGGAGTGAAGGGGCTCACGCCCTCGCCCCACAGCGCTACCCACGGGCCCAGAGTCACAAAGGCACCGTGTCCACCTCCACGGTGACCCCCACAGCAGAGCCATCACTGGCTCCCGGGGTCGCCCATGGCTTCCAGATCCAACTTTGGAGCGATGTAGATGTTTTACATAATTAAGCAAAACTCCAGAAAGACCCTGAACACGCGCTCTTTAAAAAGCAGGCAAAATAAAGCCAGGGACCAGGAGGTGGACCGAGCGAGGCGGAGGACCTGTCCCCATCCCTGTGGGACGACCCCAGGCCGACAACGGCCAAGAAGCCTCCCAGCAGTCCCAGAGCCCGTCACGCTGCTGTGGCTCGGGAGCCACGGAGCACGGCAGTGAGGAATCGGGCCAATGGTCAGAAACCAGGATTTTTAAGCCCAAGAGGACAGAATTACAAGCATAAAGTCACAGATGCCAAGTAAGACCCCTGTGTGCCTGGGTTGAACGGGAGATGTCAGTGTGGAACAAAGATAAACAAAAGGACGCTCTAAGTCTCTCTGGACAGGCCCCCAAGTCGTCAGGAACCAGAGCAGTGGCAACAAGCACCCAAGCTGTGGCCGACAAGGACCACGGAGCCAGGCTCACTGGGAAGACAACTACAGGCTTCTACTGCTTCATTTTGTGGATTTATTTGAGAGGAAGGACAGAGACAGAGACGTGGAGATGAGGGGGACTCCCACCCATGGTTCCCGCCCCAAATGCCCACAAAAGCTGTCGTAACCACGTGGACTGAAGCACATCAAATATACTAAAAATCCAAGCGTCTGTAAAGACACTTTATAACCAAACCCGGGGCTGTGCCGTGGCGCAGTGGGCCGAGCCTCCACCTGCTGCTCCAGCGTCCCGTATGGGCGTCAGTTCAAGTCCCAGCTGCTCCACTTCCGATCCAGTTCTGCTCGTGCACCAGGGAGAGCAGTGGAGGATGGCTCAAGTCCTGAGGCCCCTGCACCCACGTGAGAGACCTGGAGGGAGCTCCTGGCTCCCGGCTTCAGATCAGCCCAGCTCCGGCTGTCGCAGCCACTTGAGGAGTGAACCAGCAGATGGAAGACCTCTCTCCCTGTAACTCTGTAACTTTGTCTCTCCCTGTAACTCTGCCTCTCAAATAAACAATTAAATCATTTTAAAAAGTGTGCTTTTCAGGGGCGAGCGCTGTGTCGCAGTGGGTTAATCCTCCGCCTGCAGCGCCGGCATCCCATGTGGGCGCCAGTTCTAGTCCCGGCTGCTCCACTTCCCATCCAGCTCTCTGCTGTGGCCCGGGAGTGCAGTGGAGGATGGCGCAAGTGCTTGGGCCCTGCACCTGCATGGGAGACCAGGAGGAAGTGCCTAGCTCCTGACTTCGGATCGGTGCAGCACCAGCTGTTGCGGCCATTTGGGGAGTGAACCAACAGAAGGAAGACCTCTCTCTCTGTCTCTCCCTCTCACTGTCTGTAACTCCACCTCTCAAATAAATAAATAAAATCTTTTTTAAAAATGTGCTTTTCAAATGACACTCTTAAGAAAATAAACCACAAGCCTACCATGAGAAAACACCTGTAACTCGCATCACCGAGCGGCGCTCGTGTCCAGAATGAGCGCCAAGACTGCGCTCATCGCACAAGAAGCCCGGTACGGCAGTGCGGTAAGCTGAGCAGAGACCTCGCGCAGGTCTGCAAGCAGCAAAGAGGCAGAACGTGTGTCACCAGGGTCGTGAGGGTTAGGACGAGACACCACGACGCTCCCGCAGGAGCGGCTCAACCAAGGACAGCGACAGCCAAGCCCCCGGGGCGTGGAGGAGGTGCGGCACTCACACGCTGATGCCATGCAGAGAAGCCGGCACCGCCGCTGGCAAGCACCCTGGTCGTCCCGGTGGTGCCGCGGCCGTGGCCTTCTCCCCAGACTCACTGACTCGCTCGCTCAGCTGTTCACTTCCACCTCCATCACCCTGGCCCCAAACACACAGAGAGAGACCTACAGAACCACTCCCCTGGGAGGACAGACTCGCCAAGGCCCAGAGTGGATCCGACAGGTGCACCTGGACTCCCAGAGACAGGGGCGAGAGAAGAGGAGCCACAGGCAGACGGAACCTTCCGGGTCCCAAGCAAGACACGGCCGGGACAGAAGACGGGAGGGCCGGGACAGCATCCAGAGACAGACTCTGTGCCGGGACAGAAGACGGGAGGGCCGGGACAGCAGCCAGAGACAGACTCTGTGCCGGGACAGAAGACGGGAGGGCCGGGACAGCAGCCAGAGACAGACTCTGTGCCGGGACAGAAGACAGGAGGGCCGGGACAGCAGCCAGAGACAGACTCTGTGCCGGGACAGAAGACGGGAGGGCCGGGACAGCAGCCAGAGACAGACTCTGTGCCGGGAGCAAGACCCAGCTGCTCCTCAGCCACAAAAACGGAGCCAGGAACAGAGCGGAACCTGCTGTGTTCAGGGGAAACCGGGAGACTGGGACAGAGCGGAACCTGCTGTGCTCGGGGAAAACTGGGAGACTGGGACAGAGCGGAACCTGCTGTGCTCAGGGGAAAACTGGGAGCCAGGAACAGAGCGGAACCTGCTGTGTTCAGGGGAAAACTGGGAGACTGGGACACTCTGTGTCCTGCTCTCCACCCTCCCCACCCTGCTGCAGCCCCTCGCACCTCACCACACACGCCCACCCACGTCCGTCCCCATTCCCAGCTGCTGAGCCGACCACAGTCTGAGTGTGTGGTGGCACAGCCCCTCCCTGGACACCCAGGGCCCCGCCCCTCCTCACCTGGACACCCAGGGCCCCGCCCCTCACCTGGACACCCAGGGGCCCATCCTCTCACCTGGACACCCAGGGGCCCATCCTCTCACCTGGACACCCAGGGCCCCGCCCCTCCTCACCTGGACACCCAGGGCCCCGCCCCTCCTCACCTGGACACCCAGGGCCCCACCCCTCCTCACCTGGACACCCAGGGCCCCGCCCCTCCTCACCTGGACACCCAGGGGCCCATCCTCTCACCTGGACACCCAGGGCCCCGCCGCTCCTCACCTGGACACCCAGGGGCCCATCCTCTCACCTGGACACCCAGGGGCCCATCCTCTCACCTGGACACCCAGGGCCCCGCCCCTCCTCACCTGGACACCCAGGGCCCCACCCCCTCACCTGGACACCCAGGGGCCCATCCTCTCACCTGGACACCCAGGGCCCCGCCGCTCCTCACCTGGACACCCAGGGGCCCATCCTCTCACCTGGACACCCAGGGGCCCATCCTCTCACCTGGACACCCAGGGCCCCGCCCCTCCTCACCTGGACACCCAGGGCCCCACCCCTCCTCACCTGGACACCCAGGGCCCCGCCCCTCCTCACCTGGACACCCAGGGGCCCATCCTCTCACCTGGACACCCAGGGCCCCGCCGCTCCTCACCTGGACACCCAGGGGCCCATCCTCTCACCTGGACACCCAGGGGCCCATCCTCTCACCTGGACACCCAGGGCCCCGCCCCTCCTCACCTGGACACCCAGGGCCCCGCCCCTCCTCACCTGGACACCCAGGGGCCCATCCTCTCACCTGGACACCCAGGGCCCCGCCGCTCCTCACCTGGACACCCAGGGGCCCATCCTCTCACCTGGACACCCAGGGCCCCGCCCCTCCTCACCTGGACACCCAGGGCCCCGCCCCCTCACCTGGACACCCAGGGCCCCACCCCTCCTCACCTGGACACCCAGGGCCCCGCCCCTCCTCACCTGGACACCCAGGGCCCCACCCCCTCACCTGGACACCCAGGGCCCCGCCCCTCCTCACCTGGACACCCAGGGCCCCGCCCCTCCTCACCTGGACACCCAGGGCCCCGCCCCTCCTCACCTGGACACCCAGGGCCCCGCCCCTCCTCACCTGGACACCCAGGGCCCCATCCTCTCACCTGGACACCCAGGGCCCCGCCCCTCCTCACCTGGACACCCAGGGCCCCGCCCCTCCTCACCTGGACACCCAGGGCCCCACCCCCTCACCTGGACACCCAGGGCCCCACCCCCTCACCTGGACACCCAGGGCCCCGCCCCTCCTCACCTGGACACCCAGGGCCCCGCCCCTCCTCACCTAGACACCCAGGGCCCCGCCCCTCCTCACCTGGACACCCAGGGCCCCGCCCCTCCTCACCTGGACACCCAGGGCCCCGCCCCTCCTCACCTGGACTCCCAGGGCCCCACCCCCACACCTGGACACCCAGGGCTCCGCCCCTCCTCACCTGGACACCCAGGGCCCCACCCCCTCACCTGGACACCCAGGGGCCCATCCTCTCACCTGGACACCCAGGGCCCCGCCGCTCCTCACCTGGACACCCAGGGGCCCATCCTCTCACCTGGACACCCAGGGGCCCATCCTCTCACCTGGACACCCAGGGCCCCGCCCCTCCTCACCTGGACACCCAGGGCCCCACCCCTCCTCACCTGGACACCCAGGGCCCCGCCCCTCCTCACCTGGACACCCAGGGGCCCATCCTCTCACCTGGACACCCAGGGCCCCGCCGCTCCTCACCTGGACACCCAGGGGCCCATCCTCTCACCTGGACACCCAGGGGCCCATCCTCTCACCTGGACACCCAGGGCCCCGCCCCTCCTCACCTGGACACCCAGGGCCCCGCCCCTCCTCACCTGGACACCCAGGGGCCCATCCTCTCACCTGGACACCCAGGGCCCCGCCGCTCCTCACCTGGACACCCAGGGCCCCACCCCTCCTCACCTGGACACCCAGGGCCCCGCCCCTCCTCACCTGGACACCCAGGGGCCCATCCTCTCACCTGGACACCCAGGGCCCCGCCGCTCCTCACCTGGACACCCAGGGGCCCATCCTCTCACCTGGACACCCAGGGGCCCATCCTCTCACCTGGACACCCAGGGCCCCACCTCCTCACCTGGACACCCAGGGCCCCACCCCCTCACCTGGACACCCAGGGCCCCACCCCTCACCTGGACACCCAGGGCCCCGCCCCTCACCTGGACACCCAGGGCCCCGCCCCCTCACCTGGAAGACCCTTGTCTTCATGTACATGGTGCCGTAGCCTTCCCGGCAGCTGAGGTAGAACGTGCCTGTGAAACTGGAGCCATCCGGCCACACGTAGGTGCCCAGGCCGTGGCAGTGGTCCCGGTAAAACTGCCCGCGGTAGGACTGCGGGGCAGAGGCCGGTGAGGAGTGAGGAGCCTGCCCTGCCAGAGGCCACGGGGTGGGGGGCACTCTGTTCACCCCTGGGCCCCACCCCCCAGGCTGTGACCCCACTTCCTCCTCAGAAGACCCTGGCCAGGTCCAGTGCCCAGAGCTGAGCCCAACAGACCAAGCAGGTCAAGCAGAGGACGCCTTGCCCAGTCCCCAGTTTGATGTGGGCTTAGCCACACCACCCACCAGGCGCTGGAACAGGGCGCCCCGCCCACAGCCCACCTGCTCCGCCCCTCGGCCCTGCCCACAGCCCGCCTGCTCCGCCCCTCAGCCCTGCCCACAGCCCTCCTGCTCCACCCCCTCGGCCCCGCCCACAGCCCGCCTGCTCCGCCCCTCGGCCCCGCCCACAGCCCGCCTGCTCCGCCCCTCGGCCCCGCCTACAGCCCGCCTGCTCCGCCCTCAGCCCCACCCACAGCCCGCCTGCTCCGCCCCTCGGCCCCGCCCACAGCCCGCCTGCTCCGCCCCTCGGCCCCGCCCACAGCCGCCTGCTCCGCCCCTCAGCCCCACGCACAGCCCGCTCCGCCCCTCCCAGCCCAGCTCCCCCTCCCACCGCCCCTGCCTGGGCTTGGTGAACACAGAAGTGGCCGCAGCTGCTCGGGTGGGCATGGCCACGTGGGGGCGAGAGACTCCAGCTCCTACTGCGTTTCCGGTGGAGGGGCGGGGCCCGGTATCAGGGCTGCTCGGTGAAGGGGACGGAGCACTGGGAAACCTGCAGAGCCCAGCGGCCGGCAGGACCAGGGCACACCCCGCGGGGCCGCTGCCCCAGCAGGGACCCCAGGAGCGGGGACCCCAGGCCTGGCCTCAGGGCGGGCGCGGGCAGGTGTTTTCTCTTTGCCTGTGTCTGCGGAGACTTCAGCCCCAAGCTGCCCCGCAGGCCCCGCTGCCCCCGGCCAGGGAGGGTTACCTCGCCCGTGGGCCAGGAGAACTCGCCGAATCCCAGCTTCGTGTTCAGCCCAAACTGCCCCCGGTACAAGCAGCCGTCCTGCCAGCGTTGCTCGCCCTCCTCCAGGCAGCCCTCCGAGCCCTCCGCTCCCTCCTCCTGCTCCTCCTCCTGCTCCTCGGGGCCCATGGGGGCTTCCCTGGAAGGCAGAGCAGAGGGGCAGTGAGGACGCTGTGGGGGTCCTGGGAGCGGGAAGCCCAGGCCCTGCAGGAGCCCACTGCAGCCCCCCCCCCCCCCCGGCAGGAAGCAGACTGAGCACCCAGGCGCGAGGGCAGCGGGCCTCTCTCCGGCTCTTGCTGGGTGTGCGCGCTAACTTCAGTGCCCCCACCCCGGCCGGCCTCACACGGGCTCGCCCGCTCGCTCTCTCGCTCTCCCGGGGACTCTCTGAGGACGCTGCGTCTGTCTCGGGCCTGCTGACCTGTCCAGCGTCCAGCTGACGGCCTGGCAGGAGCACGCGACCAGGAAGCCCTCACACCCCCACTGCCCCACCGGCCAGCCCAGCAACGCGGGCCGCAGCCCACAGACGCCGAGCAGCGCGCGTGTCCGTGGGGAACGCACAAGCCGGGCTCCGGTCCCCTGCTGTGAGAGGGGCAGCCGCCGGGGGGCGCAGCAACGCCCGCGGCCGGGGCAGCGCTGGGCTCCCCCTGCCCCGTGCGGCCCCGGGGCCCAGCCTGCAGGCCAGCGGCCGCTCAGAGCCCATCCACTAGAGGGCGCCGCAGCTCGCCGGTCCTCCGCGCCCCCCGGCGGCGGGCCCGCACCTCTGGGGGAAGAGGGCCGAGCTGTCTGGCGACGGCCGCGGGTCCCCGACGGCCGGGGGCGCGCTGGGCCTGCCCTGCGGCGGGGGCTGGGGGTCGTAGGCGGCGGCCGCCTCGTAGTCTGGGATGAAGGGGGAAAGACCACCTTCCATGGTCCGAGCCTCCGAACCTGGGAGCGAGAGCGGGGCCACACGCGCGCCTCAGGTCCCCTGGCCAGGGCCCGCCCCTGCCGGGCAGAGGCGCCCCCACCGCCCAGACGCCGAGTCCGGGGTCGCCGCCCCCCTCCCGGCCCCCCGAGGCCGCGGACAGCGCAGCGCAGACCTCGCCTGTCGGTCGGACTGCAGCGACCGAGCGCGGGGTTTCCCTGGAGACAGGCCCCGCCCACGTGCGCGGCCTCCGCCAATCCGCGCGCCCGGAGGCCCGGCCCCGCCCCCTCTGTGACCTCACTGCCCCGCGACGCGGGGCCGCCCGCCTTGGCCGCCGCCGTTCCCGGGGCCGTGGGGCTGAGGCGCCGGCTGCTCCCGCCCCGCGACCCACGGCACCGCATGATCGAGCCGGGATGTCCACGGCCGCGGTGCTAAGCCGCCAGCCCCCGGGAGACCGGGAGGGTCTCAGTGATGGGATCCGCGCTGAGGCGGGGCGAGCTAAGCCGCGGCCTGCGTGTGGGCGCCGGTCCGAGTCCCGGCTGTGGCCCGGGCCCTGACCCGCGTGGGCGCTGACCCCCGTGGCCCTCGCCCAGCGGATGGAGGACTCTGCCTCCCTCCAACTCTGCCTCTCCGATAAATAAATGTAATAAGTCTGGGTGGACTGGTAAGCGCGGCAAATCCAGAACCGGTCCTCGGGGTGACGGCTCTCGGCTGCCCGAGGCCGCTGCGGGCGGCGTGGACGCCCAGCAAAGTGCGGCCCCGCACGGAGCACCGCGACCCGACGGAGGTCCGCCCCAGGCGGGTGCCGGGCGCCGTCAGCCGGCCTCGGAGCAAAGCGCGTGGGGACGCGGGGCCGGGGCCGCTGCGCGGACGGGGGATGGGGGACACGGGGGCCGCCGCGGGGACGGGGACCGGGGGTGGGGCACGGGGGCCGCCGCGGGGACGGGGGGTGGGGGACACGGGGGCCGCCGCGGGGACTCGGGGCTGGCGGGGGCCGGGGTCGAAGGGGCGGCGCTGGCGGGAGCAGGGCTGCGCGGCCACCCCGGAGCTGCGACAGTAGAGCGCCGGCGGCCGTGCCCCCCGTGAGCAGGACCCGCGCAGGGCAGAGGGTCGGACACGGGCCAGGCGGCCGCGGGGCCCGTCCAGGGCGGCGCGGAGGCCTCGGCCGGGTGCGGACGGAGCCTGCGTCTGTGCGGGGCCCCTTAGCGCACCCGGGCGCCCGGCGCCGGCGTCCCCCGAAGTCCCCGCCCACCGGCCCTCCCCGCGGCCGCGGCGCCGGCCAAGGGCACCGCGGGGGACGCGGGCGGCCAGCCTCGGGGGACGCGATCCAGCGGGTCCGCCATGCGCCCGGCGGCCGCCCCGCCGCCGCCGCCGCCCCTGGCGCGCGTGGCCCCCGCGCTCTTCCTCGGGAGCGCGCGGGCCGCGGCCGCCACGGAGCAGCTGCAGCGCGAGGGCATCTCGCTGTGCGTCAACGTCTCCCGCCAGCAGCCCGGGCCGCGCGCGCCCGGCGTGGCCGAGCTGCGCGTGCCCGTGTTCGACGACCCCGCGGAGGACCTGCTGGCGCACCTGGAGCCCACCTGCGCCGCCATGGAGGCCGCGGTGCGCGCCGGCGGCGCCTGCCTGGTCTACTGCAAGAACGGCCGCAGCCGCTCGGCCGCCGTGTGCACGGCCTACCTCATGCGGCACCGCGGCCTCAGCCTGGAGCGCGCCTTCCAGGTGGGCGGGGCCTAGCCGGGCGGGGCCGGCGCCCAGGTGGGCGGGGGCTGATCTCAGGGGCGGGGCCTAGCCGGGCGGGGCCGCCGCCCAGGTGGGCGGGGCTGATCCCAGGGGCGGGGCCTAGCCGGGGGGCCGGTGCCCAGGTGGGCGGGGCTTATTGCAGGGACGGGGCCGGTGCCCAGATGGGCGGGGCTGATCCCAGGGGCGGGGCCTAGCCGGGGGGCCGGTGCCCAGATGGGCGGGGCTGATCCCAGGGGCGGGGCCTAGCCTGCCGGGGCGGCCCGGTACCCGGGGGACGGGGCCTAGCCTACTGGGGCGGGCCCGGTGCCCAGGTGGGTGGGCGGGCGGGCTGGCTCCCCGCAGCCGCTGAGACCGCTTACGCGACGCGTGGGCAACCTGACTTGGTTCCTTGGCTTCTTGGCAGATGGTCAGGAGCGCCCGCCCGGTAGCAGAACCCAACCCGGGCTTCTGGTCTCAGCTTCAGAAGTACGAGCAGACCCTGCAGGCCCGGTCCTGCGCGACCGGCGAGGCTCTGGCGACGACGTCCCTACCCCCGGAGGGGGCCGCCGGCGTGCAGCCCCAAGGGTCTCCCGACCCAGCGCAGTCGCCGCAGACCCGCACGCCTCCCTCCCCACCGGCGCACTGAGCCTTCGGGCCCGGTGAAGCGACCAGGGTTGGGGTAGATCCTCGTCCGCCCCAGCAGACTTTGGCCAGGAAAACCCAAGCTGCTGGAGAGGTTCGAGGCGGACAGAAATTCCGTGCGGGGAGATGGAAGCTGAGGGCGGGGGCCAGCCAGTGGGTGGCTTCTCCTGCGTCCCCCAGGCACACAGGGTCCCCATCCCAGAGCTGAACACTGACCCCTGCAGTGGTTGGGGCTCTGGTGTTGAGGCAGAGCCTCCTCCATGGGTAAGGGGACCCCCGGTCCAGCCTGCCCCCCAACGCCTTACCTAGCCTCCAGATTGTACCAGCATGGTGCCCCCACCTGCCCTTACCCGGCCTCCCCCCGTGGACATCCCATGCCCTAGAGACTTCTGGAAGATCCTCTGCTGTCAACATCCAGCAGCTCAGAGAGGGGAAGAGGAAAAGGGAAATTCAGAAGTAGTTGTCTGATCACAGGCAGTGGAGACACGGGTTAACACAGATACGGGGCCGGCAACGTGGCTGGCCGTGGCTGGTGGGTAAAGTCACTGCCTGTGGATGCTGGCCTGGTCCCACCTGTTCCATGTCTGATCCAGCTCCCTGCTGTAGTCTGGGAAAGCAGTGGAAGATGGCTCAAGTGTTTGGGCCCCTGCACCCACGTGGGAGACCCGGAAGAAGCTCCTGGCTCCTGGCTTCGGATTGGCACAGCTCCAGCCATTGTGGCCATCTGGGGAGTGAACCAGCGGATGGAAGACCTCTCTACCTCTGTAACTCTGCCTTTCAGATAACTAAGTAAATACATACACGTAACCTGAACAAGGAGCCCGGGTGGTGCTCATCTGCTCCTTCTCCCCCACCCTGGTGTCCCCCTGCCCCGGCCGGTGCCACCCACCAGGCACTGCCGGGCCCGGGAACAGCACTGGCCCTGCTGTCCTTTCCAGCCAGGCTGGGCCCGCCCAGCGGAGCAGCCGTGGTTCCCTGAGGCCCTCGGCTGGGGGCTCAGCCTCCTGTCCATCAGGACACCGTGGGCCTGGGTGGAAGCACACTCCCTAGGGACCTGGCCTCTGACTCAGCATCCCCTTGCCCCTGGCTGTGATGGGACACGTGGTCCTGCGTCAGAGCACGCGCTACACCCTGCGGGCTGTGCCTCAGCCCCGGCCCAGCCGCTGCTGCTCAGGGCCACCAAACCCCACTTCACCAGCCTCGGGCCTCCCCACCCCAGCCCCTAGAGAGCCTGTGCCTGGGCCCCAGCTTGGAGAGGGGGCTCAGCAGTCCATCCCAGTTTCCACCCAGTGCCTGCTCACAGGTGTAAAAGCCTCAGCGCGGGGCACCTCCCTGCTGGCCCTGGCCACGAGGGTGGAAGGACATCTGTGGGTCACACCCGCTCCAACCGCAGCTCCTTCGACCTCGGTCCAAACACCACCCCTTCCAGGGGGCCTCCCAGGTCAGGCCAGGAGTCCACCGCGCCTGGGGCACCAGCACACGGGAAAGGCGCGCCCAGGCCCTGTGGCTAGAAGGTGGGATGCAGGCAGATATGAGCGCTGCTTCCTCTCAGATGGCCAGAGGCCTGCGGGCAGAAACTGGGCTGCCAAGCCCGGGGCAGGCGCGGTGCTGGGAGCTCTCCAGCCGCCCCGCCTGGGGCGCGACGCCACCTCCTGCCGCCAGGGGCGCTCCAGGCGCCGGGCGGGGGTCTCCGGGGCCGCTGCCTGGGGGCTTGCGATTCCCACTGCCTGGGCTTCCCGGCCCACACGTGGTCCCGTGACCTGTAAGGGCGTTTGTGCCGGCTTCAGTGCCGCCGAATACCGAATTGCTCCCTCAAGACTCGCTGTGTCGGCTCCAGCATAAATGCAGGGGGGGCCGGCGCGCCCCCACGCCCACCCGGCTCGCCCCAGGAAGAGGGCCGGTTCCGCAGGGGCGCGAGGGGAGGGGCGAGACCCCGCCCACCGCTCCTCCAAGTCCAGAGGCCGAGGCAGCAGGTGCAGGGCCCCAACCCCGGGGGCGAGGACAGCGCGGCCGCCGCCGTGAGTTTTGAGAACCGACGTCCTTCCAGCATCCCGGGCCTGCCCGCTCTCGCCCCAAGTCCGGGGTGCAGACCCGAGCCCCACCTCCGGGGACGCCGCGGCGCTGCCTCCTATTGGAGTGCAAATGGCCAGCGCGCCCTCTCTGCCATCCGCTGGAGGGCCCCGAGCCCAGGGGGACAGCACTCCCCGGGGATGCGGCTGCCCAGGGGCCCCTTCCCCTGGGAATCGGAATTCTGAGGCGGCGACAGCAGCGCCCCGTGGTGCTCCCCGGCCTGGGCTGGCTGACCCAGGCGTAGGGCGCAGCCTTGCCTGCGGGGCCTCGGGACAGCACCGCCCGCCGACCTGCTGGGGCGATGTGCTGCGTCCACTGCCCGCAGCCCACACCTCGCACCCCGGGCCCTTCACGCGCGGCCGGCGCAGCTGCGCCCGGTGAGAATTTAAACGGCCACACGTGGACCGCGCTCCCGTATTTGACAGCGCAGCCGTGAGGCTCCCAGGCTGACCCACGGAGGCTGTGAGGGATCTCTGGGGCAGGAGGCCCACGGGCACACAGGCCGCGCCAAGAGGCCGCCGACCTGGGGGCCCGCGGGGAGCGGCCGTCCCGCCTCCCGGATTCTCCCTGGCGTGGGCCAGGCAGGCAGCGCAGAGCGCAGGGCTGGGGAGACCACTCCGCCACCCCGCGCACGACGCCCCAGGCTCCCAGCACGGCGCCTCGGCCCGCTCGGCGCTCCAGGCGCCGGCTCACCGCGCGCCGCGCGCCCGCGTCCCGGGCCACGACGCCCGGGCACGGCGGCCCCGACTCGCGGACGCCCAGGCTCACGGCGGCCCCAGCTCCCCGGCCCTCCCCGCCCGGCTCGCAGCGGCCCGGTCCCGCGCACAGCGCCCCCGGCGGCGACCGCGCGGAGCCCGAGCGGGGCGGCGCACGGCGCGGGGCCGGGCCGGGCGGCTCCCGGCGCGACTTCCTGTTGTGTCCGCGCCCCGCCGCCGCCGCCCGGCGCCCCTCTTCGGTCCCCGCGGCCCGGCGCGGCCGCCGCCCATGGATTTCACCTAGCGCCGGGGCAATGGCGGCGCAGTGCTGCTGCCGCAAGGCGCCCGGCGCCGAGGCCGCGCCCGCCCGCCCGCCGCCCGAGCCGCCGCCCGCCCTGGACGTGGCCTCGGCCTCCAGCGCGCAGCTCTTCCGCCTCCGCCACCTGCAGCTGGGCCTGGAGCTGCGGCCCGAGGCGCGCGAGCTGGCCGGGTGCCTGGTGCTGGAGCTGTGCGCCCTGCAGCCCGCGCCCCGCGCGCTCGTGCTCGACGCGCACCCGGCCCTGCGCCTGCACTCGGCCGCGTTCCGCCGCGCCCCCGCCGCCGCCGAGACGCCCTGCGCCTTCGCCTTCCCCGCCCCCGGGCCGGAGCCCCCGCGGCCCGCCTTCCCCGAGGCACCCGGCGCCGAGCCCGCCTGCTGCCCGCTGGCCTTCAGGGTGGACCCGTTCACCGACTATGGCTCCTCGCTCACCGTCACGCTGCCCCCGGAGCTGCAGGCGCACCAGCCCTTCCAGGTCATCCTGCGCTACACCTCGACGGACGCGCCCGCTGTGAGTCCGGCCGGGTGGGCCCGGGGCTGTGGGGCGCTCGGAGCGGCCTGGCACCCCCGCTGCGGGGGCGGTTAACCTGCACCGTGAGCCCGTGAGCCGGGGGCAGCCTCCCCGGAGCCAGGGCTGTCCAGGTGCCCTCAGTGAGTCCCAGCTGTTGCCTTGAGCCCTAGGAGCCTGCGTGGAGCTCCTGGTGCCAGGTCCAGGCCAAGTGGGCAGTGGAGACAGAGGACACATGTGACCCAGGAAGGCCCCAGAGTGGTGTTGTGTCTGCCCGGGACGGGGCAGCTTTGGGCAGGCACTGCTGAGCCCGACATCCAGGGGCTGGGTGGCAGGTGCAGAGGAGCCTGCGAGGGTTGAGCACCGAGCCCTGCTCTGCCGTGAGTGACACTTTGTCCCAGTGGGAGGTGAGGGCGGGCCAGGTAGACCGCGGTGCTTGGTGCCAGCTCACCCAGCTGCGACAGGCAGGTGCTGGCTCCATGCTGCTGACGCAGACCTGGGCTCTGCGGGGTTTGAGGCAGAGGGCTCCCACCAGCCCCAGGAGGCCCGGGTCAGGCCCTGTGACTACAGAGCCCCTCCAGTGGGGCTGGCAGGATGGAGCACGGCCTTTGTCACCACAGCACCGGAGCCCAGGAAGTTTGGAGGGCACACAGGTGACAGCCAACATACGTATGGAGCCCTCAGCTTTGGCGGCCCTGGGAGTGCCATCTGTCACTGCACGCAAGCACACAGGGTGGTGTAGAGGCCCAAGGCTGGGGGCCAGGCAGGGTCCACCCAGCTGACATCTGGACAGAAGAGCCCGGACCATGCAGCCTGTGGGTTTCCTGCACACTTCCCAGAGCCCTGAGCAAGGCCTGCCGCTCACCTTCCCGGAACCCCTGCTGCGGTGCCCGGGGACTGTGACAGGTGCACGGGCCTCCCAGCATGGCCCTGAGAATGGAGGAGCGACTCCTCCCTGGCCTTGACCTGTGACCTTGGAGCCCACGTGTCTGGTCCACCCAGGAGAGTGGCCGGCAGAATGGTGGGACCAGGGCCTGTGTCGCCCTGGGCTTCCCTTGGCCGGCTGGCTGGGCGCTGGCTGCTCCCCACCCGCTGCCTGGCTCCAGGACAAGGGGCTGGGCTGGGCGTGCTGGTAGCAGAAGCCAAGCGTTGGGCCTCTAACCCCTGGCACCCACTTTTGCACGTGGATGCTACAGGGCTCGGCCACCTCCCTAGACCTGGGCCTGCCCCAGGTGAGGGTGCAGTGGGTATTTCCTGGGGGGCCCCATGAGCAGGCGGGCCCACACCTGGGGGTGTCCTCACCCCTCGCACCCCAGTGCTGACCCAGCACCAGCACTCCTGCTGCTCCGAGTGTGGGCCCTTCCTCTTGCATCAGCGTGGTGCCCCGGCAGGGGCCCGAGACCCAGCTCTGGGGGTGGGAGGGGGACCTGCTGCAGCCCTCAGTCTGGGGGAGGGCTGGGCACGCCCCTGTCTCCAGGGACACTGCCAGCTCACTGAGGTGGAATGGGGCCAGGGAGAGGCTGGAGGAGGAACAGGTGTGAGTGCCCCCAGTGTGAGCTGAGGGCCACCTGCCTTGGCTCCACTCCGGGAGTGTCCTTGGTGTAAGACCGGAGCCCCGTGGACAGCATCTGCCGTCTGGGGCAGCCCAGAGCCCGGCAGGGGCAGGGGCAGGGCCACCAGGAAGAAGTGGGGGAGGGCTGTGAGTGCGGCCCGGCGGGTCTGCTGGGTCTGTGGAGACCCAGCACTGCTGGGCTGAGATCCGCTGGCCCTGCCAAGGTGGCTGTGGACAGTGGGCTCCAGATGCAACCTGGGAGGAGTGGCCAGACACAGACCTGGCCACTGGGGGAGAGGAGGCGCCACTGGGCTTCAGTGATAGTGTGACCAAGGGCAGGTGGGGGCCCGGGCCAACGGGGCCCGTAGCTATGCAGTCACAGACGGGCCAATCCCTCGCTCAGACCCCAGGCTTGGGTGAAAGGTGACAAGGGGAGGGGGAGGCTCTGCCCTGTGGGTGGGGGCTGGGAAAGCCCCAGCAGCCATTGTAAGGGCGGGAGGGAGGTGGGCCAACTGGCAACCTTGGCCAGAGGGTGGGCGGCCGGGTCCCAGCTGCCAGGGAGCCCGCCTAAGCCAGCCCGCTCCACCACCACCCCTGCCTCCATGCCTGGCTCTGCACGCTGCCCGCCTCCTCTGGCTTGGAGCCCGTCTCCCATCCCAGGCTGACCCCTCCCCGTCAGGTGGGATTGGCGGGAAGCTCTGTTTTTCCCATGGGTCACGTCACCAGATCGGTGCCACCCTGTCGGGACTGGGACTCGAGGTGTCCTGCTGTGCCTCAGTTTCCCTCGGGAAGCTCAGACGATGTCACATGGCTTTTTCCCTTGACTGCCCTGGCATGGGCCGAGAGCTCCCCTGGGCTGTCCCTCACCCCCACCCCAATGCACAGCCTCCCGCCTGGAGCCGGGGCTGGCCCTGCTGACCGGCGCAGGTCCAGCTGAAGCCCACAGCCCTTGCTGCCCTCCCACCCCGGAGAGCAGGATGAGGGCACGCCAGGGGGCAAGGTTAGCGGCCCTGGATGCACCGGTGAGGCCACCGGCCAGGTGGCCACCTGCTGACCCCCTGTCCCGCCCACAGATCTGGTGGCTGGACCCGGAGCTGACGTACGGCAACGCCAAGCCCTTCGTGTTCACGCAGGGCCACTCCGTGTGCAACCGCTCCTTCTTCCCCTGCTTCGACACGCCTGCCGTCAAGTGCACCTACTCCGCCGTGGTCAAGGTCAGGTTCCACCTGCCCCCGCCCATCCCCCACCCCTGCCTGACCCCCTCACCCATCCCTCAGCCCTGCCTGACCCCCTCACCCATCCCCCACCCTGCCTGACCCCCTCACCCATCCCTCAGCCCTGCCTGACCCCCTCACCCATCCCCCACCCCTGCCTGACCCCCCACTTCTGCCCCAGTCCTGCCTGCCCCCACCTCTGTCTGCGGCGGCTGTACCCCCAGTTCGCCCCAGGCCACTGTGCAAGCAGGAGCCTCCCACGGAGGGGGCTGCAGACTGAGGGTCTCACACCAGGCCCCTCTGAGGGGGCTCCAGACAGAGTTGCTGGGTCGCTGAGGGGACTCCGGGTCCCTGGGCCCGAGCTTGGGGCCCCCGGCCCCCCTCAGTGTGGGTTCCTTGCAGGCCCCGTCGGGCGTGCAGGTGCTGATGAGCGCCACCCGGAGCTCGTACGAGCAGGAGGAGGGCGTCTACCGCTTCCACATGGAGCACCCCGTGCCCGCCTACCTCGTGGCCCTCGTGGCCGGAGACCTCAAGCCAGCGGACATCGGGCCTAGGTAAGGCCCCGCCGGGACCCCTGGACACAGGTGCTGGGAGCCAAGCCAGCCCCCTGGTATTGACACCCCCTGGGGCCAGCCGGCCTAAGACCGCACGCCAGGGCCAGGGCGCAGCCCCCTGCACCTCCCCCACTCATGGGTCCCCCCGGCCCCTCTGCATCCCCCAGCCTTGCTGGGCAGGGAGAGCACCGTGGGGCGAGCTAGGCTGGGGCCGTGGGCCTCAGCCTCCCTGCCTGCCCCGTGACAGGAGCCGCGTGTGGGCCGAGCCGTGCCTCCTGCCCACGGCCACCAGCAAGCTGTCGGGCGCGGTGGAGCAGTGGCTGAGCGCCGCCGAGCGGCTCTACGGGCCCTACATGTGGGGCAGGTACGTCCAAGGCGGGTGCCCTGTCCCCGTGTCCCCTGGCTGCAGGCCCCCCCGGGGGGGTGTGGGCGACAGGGTGGAGCCTGAGCCTGCGGTGCCCGTCCCCCGCAGGTACGACATCGTCTTCCTGCCCCCCGCCTTCCCCATCGTGGCCATGGAGAACCCCTGCCTCACCTTCATCATCTCGTCCATCCTGGAGAGCGACGAGTTCCTGGTGATCGACGTCATCCACGAGGTGGCCCACAGCTGGTTCGGCAACGCCGTCACCAACGCCACGTGGGAGGAGATGTGGCTGAGCGAGGGCCTGGCCACCTACGCGCAGCGCCGCATCACCACCGAGACCTACGGTAGCCCCGGGGCGGCCAGGCGGGGCGGCGCAGGCCGGGAGCAGCACCGGGTGCTGCCGCAGGTGCTCAGGACGACGCCCCACCCCCGACCCGTCCAGGTGCTGCCTTCACCTGTCTGGAGACTGCCTTCCGCCTGGACGCCCTGCACAGGCAGATGAAGCTACTGGGAGAGGACAGCCCGGTCAGCAAGCTGCAGGTCAAGCTGGAGCCAGGTACCCGCTGGGCCTCCTTGCCTGCCTTCTGCTTGCGCTGGCCGGGGCGGCCCTGGCCCTGCCACAGCCAGGCCGAGTGTCCGGCCCCGAGGGTGGGCGGGGAGCAGGCCCTGTGCCCCCCACTCCCAGGTGCCCCTGCTCATCTGGACATGTGAGGGAGGGCCGGGGACCTGGACGAGCTGTCCCCTTGCAGGAGTGAACCCCAGCCACCTGATGAACCTGTTCACCTACGAGAAGGGCTACTGCTTCGTCTACTACCTGTCCCAGCTCTGCGGAGACCCCCAGCGCTTCGACGGCTTCCTGCGGGTGAGCGGCCCCTCTGTGGGGCAGGCCCGGCGCCCTGCCCTCCCCGCGGGGGCCCTGCAGGCCCGTTAAGCCCCGCCCTCCATGCAGGCCTACGTGGACAAGTACAAGTTCACCAGCGTCGTGGCCCAGGACCTGCTCGACTCCTTCCTGAGCTTCTTCCCGGAGCTGAAGGAGCAGAGCGTGGACTGCCGGGCGGGTGAGACGCAGGCCGGGGGCAGGAAGCACTGGCAGGGCCCCAGCTGGGAGGACAGGAGGGCCGGATGGGGCCTGGGGGGCTTCCTGGAGGCGGCAGTCAGGCTGTCTGAAGAGGGCTGAGAAACCAGGGCGTGTCCGGCACCTGGGGCAGGGGGGTTGCCCTTCGCGGGCCCTGTTTGTGCAGCACCCCCAGGGCGTCCTGAGGGTTTGGGACTCGGAAGGGACCGACGGTGACGAAGGCAGTGTGGGCAGCTGGGAAGTTGGTGAGGGACCCAAGGTCGGGGAGGCACGAGGAGGGCTCCGAGGATCCATGAGGAGAGGGGCAGACAGAGCCTGTCGACAGCTCCTGGCCCAGGGGCCCCTCCCTGGCACTTCATCGCCTTGCCCCTGGGAGGGGCGGGGAAGGGAGGGAGTCCCTCGGGCACCAGCCGAGCCTTGCTGGTCTCCCAGTGACCACCCGCTGCCCGCAGAGGTGGTGACCAGCCTGGCCCAGTGCTGGTCTCCCAGTGCCCTTCACAGAAGCCCCTGTGGGAGCCACAGGGGCGGGGCCCTGGCTGGGGCCAAGCTGGTCTCCCTGGGGCTCGTGGGGCGCCGGGGTGGGGTGAGGGGTACCCTGCGAGCAGCCCAGGCAGGGACTGCAGGCTCCTTCTGCCGCCAACAGGGCTGGAGTTCGAACGCTGGCTCAACGCCACGGGCCCGCCGCTGGCCGAGCCGGACCTGTCTCAGGGATCCAGCCTGACCCGGCCCGTGGAGGCCCTGTTCCAGCTGTGGACCGCAGAGCCGCTGGACCAGGCTGCCGCCTCCGCCAGTGCCATCGACATCTCCAAGTGGAGGACGTTCCAGACCGCCCTGTTCCTGGACCGGCTCCTGGATGGGTCCCCGCTGCCCCAGGGTGCGTCTCCCGGCCGGCCGTGGGGGTGGGGGGCCGCCAGCCCAGCCCTGACCACCCGCTGCCCTGCAGAGGTGGTGACCAGCCTGGCCCAGTGCTACTCCTCCCTGCTGGACTCCATGAACGCCGAGATCCGCATCCGCTGGCTGCAGATCGTCGTGCGCAACGACTACTACCCCGACCTCCACAGGGTCCGGCGCTTCTTGGAGAGCCAGGTGCGGCCACGCCCATCCCGCCCGTCCCCGCCCCCAGGCCCCGGGGTCGAGGTGCAGAGGGAGGCCTCTGGGCCCGAGGTCCCGGGCTGCCCTGCTCCCAGTCTGCACGGGGCCGGGGCGTGGGTGGCAGTGCCACGGCAGCCCACGGTGTGGCTGTGTGCCCGCAGATGTCACGCATGTACACCATCCCGTTGTACGAGGACCTGTGTACCGGCACCCTCAAGTCCTTCGCGCTGGACGTCTTCTACCAGACACAGGGCCGGCTGCACCCCAACCTGCGCCGGACCATCCAGCAGATCCTGTCCCAGGGCCTAGGCCCCAGCGCCGAGCCCGGCTCCCAGCCCGGCAAGGAGCCGGCCTCGGCCCCGCCGGCCCTGCTGCTGGGGGAGGAGGCCCCCGGCGGCGCCCTCGCTCTCAGGGACGTGGACGTGTCTGCCTAGCCCCCGCCCCTCCGACGACACGACTGTGCCTTCCGTGGTCCGGGCCGCCGTGACTGTGCCTTGGCTCTGGCCAGGAGCTCTGCCCGGGCCCTTGAGCCCCTGTCGTGGGCTCCCCCGGGCTGGGGTGTAGGGACGGGCGGGGGCCTCCTCACGTTCGGCAGAGGCCCGCAGACCCGGCCAGCCCCTCCCAGGTTTCTTGCACTGCAGGCCCCAGGCCGGCCAGCACACACCACGCCTCCGTCTCAACACTGACAACGTGCCACGCCCGGACACCAGCACCTGCCGGGCGCTGCCCCAGGAGCCACAGCGCCCACTCCCCACGGCCACCACCACACTGTGCCTTACGTCTGCCGGGAGCCCCAGCCTGCACTGTCCCCATGGAGCCCCACCCCTGCCCCCGCCAGCCCCTGGCAGAGGGACGAGGACACAGGCGTCCCCTCGGTGTGGGCAGGGGCTGCCAGCAGTGGGTGGATGTCCCCTCCAGGGCCCGGGGGGAGGTAGAGCCTGGACGGCTGTGGATGGCTGTCGGCCTGGGAGGCACGGGGTCTCCAGCCTGGGGCCGCTGCATGGGGGTCTCAGTGGTCATCCCATTAAACCTCCACCCTGCAGACCTGACCTGCCTTCCTGTCTGTCCCTCCTCTTCCTGGGCGCCCTGGCATGGGGCCGGCCCGTGGGCAGCACAGACCTGAGGACAGGCCCCGACCCCCCAGGAGCCCCCCAGCCCTTGGCAGACCTGGGCCCCTGAAGGAGGCCACGTGCCACCCCTGGCCCGGGCCCGTGCTCCGTGTCTCTGGCCAAAGCCCAGCCTGGACTGGAGGACAAGGAGGAGGTGTGGATGGCGGGCTCGAGCCTGTGGGACCTGTGGGACCTGTGGGATGGGTCCCGGGCGGGGGGGGGGTCACCATCAAGGACGGGGCTGTGGGGTGGATGGCAGCAGGACCCGGCTGTGACAGGGTGCTGGTGGTGCTGGGGAGGGGGCTGCATCTGGGGGCTGCACAGTCTCCCATATGAGCAATGTGCTGGGGGCCAGGAATTACCCCCAGCAGCACCCCACTTCCAGAAGCAAACAGAAGGCCCTGACACCACCACCATGCAGCCTTCCTGGCTGGGTCGGCCCTGTCTCTGTTTTTTGGTGACTCAGCTCTCCCCACTTTCATAGGTCTCATGGAGACTCCGGCTGCCCAGGCACGGCCAGCCCGCCTGCCCCAGAGCCCACAGCAGCCACACAGCACTTAGAACTGTGGTGGCTGTGACCGTCACGGTCCTTGCCCTGGCTCCGTGTCCCCCGTGGCAGGGAGTGTCCTTCAGCCACATCTCTGTGGTGCCGCCTCTGCCACAGCCCATGGTCTGCACGGGCTGCAGCCTCTTCCCCTGGACCCCCTGGCCTCGGCAGCCACCCCAGGCGAGCTTTGCCCGAGGCTGCGCCACATCCCAGGGGCTCTGTTGACACCAGGGCCGATGCGAGGCCTCAGCCACAGCAGCTCAGAGGCTGAAGTCCACCCAGCAATGCTGGCTGCTCGGGCGCCCGGCCAGGTGGAGGAACATCCCCTGTGTCGCCGGCACCTGGCTGGGGACAGGGGAGCTCGGGAGGCCGTGCACCCTTTGCCCCTCTCTGGCCCCATGGGCAATCTGGCACCGAGGCAGGAGTGCTGGGACAGAGCACATGGCTGGAGGCACAAGCTGACCATGGAGCCAGGATGTGACCGCCACAAAGGGACCAGGGCTGGCTGCAGGATCCCCAGCCTCCACCTGCACAGGGTTCTCCCAATCCCCAGGCCGTGCCCTGTGCCGTCCACACCCCCACACGCTTCTGTCCCATCCTCTGCTCTGACGGGGGCTCCTCCCCCGAGGCCAGCTGTGGATGGAAGCTGAGGGGACTTCTCAGGGGACTTCAGGCACTGAGAGTTCCACCTGGGGCATCACTGGCAGTGTGAAGCCAGCACCCGCACCAACCAAACAGCCCCAGGAAAAGGCTGGCAGAGCCCCCAGAAGGGGACCACGGACACAAATGGTCACGGTCTCAGACACGCGTGAAACAAAAACAGGTGGTTATGGAAAAGAACCAGGCGGAGACCTTGAGAATTTTTTATTTTTTTAATTCATTTATTCAAAAGGTAGAGTGACACAGGTTTTCTATCTGCTGGTTCACTCCCCAGATGGGCACAATGCCCAGGGCTGGGCCAGGCTGAAGCCAGGAGCCAGGAGCTTCTTTCAGGTCTCCCACGTGGGTGCAGGGGCCCAAGGACTTGGGCCACCTCCCACTGCTTTCCCAGGTGCATTTGCAGGGAGCTGGGTGGGAAGTGGAGCAGCCGGGGTGCATGCCAGCACCCGGATCACATGCTGGCCCCTTGGAGATCTTTGAAAGGCAGCCGTGAAAATAAAAAAGGAAAACAAAGCCCAGTTGTCACCATGAAGATGTGACTGGGGGGTGGGACTATCAGGCCCACGAGGGACAGCAGAGGCCTCACGCAGGATGAGGACACTGGGCCCGACCCAACCTGCAGGACCTCAGCCACTGCAGACCTGACGCCCTTCCGGTGCGGAATACGCGTGGCCGGCATTCCTGCACCTCCCCAGGCAGAGCTGCGGTCCTGGGCTGCAGAGCCGGCTGGACCAGGGTTAAGGTTGGGGGAGGGGCAGGTAGGACGCGAGCAGGCACGACACTGCCAGATTCGGCATCTGCACAGGACGCCAGGAGAAGCCCTGGTGGACCCCAAGGGGCAGCTGCGCCAAGGAAAAGCAATCCTTAGAACTCACGGCCTGGGGGCCACGGGGCGACCAGGCAGGCGTCCCTGCTGTCCACACACGTCCTGCCTCTCGGGGCCTCCCCTGCCCAAGACCACAGCCTCTTTTCCTTCCAGGTCTTCCCCTCCCCCCTCCTCTGCTCCTCCCCTCTTCCTCCTCCCCCAGCACGTCCCACTCGGCCAGGTTGACCCAGCACATGCACCCAGCCAGGTGTCTCCCGCGTGGAGCTGTTCCTGGCTGAGACCACGCCCTCGGCTCCTAAGGCTACATTGTTACTCTGGATACTCACCTGGCTCTGGGCAGGGAAGTGACAGCTAACCGTGGAGCCTGGTGAGGTGGGGCTCAGCACAGGACCTGAGAGGAGCTTTTAATGGCACAGGGCAGAGTGCTAGGGAGATCAGTCAGCCACCCACGCCCAGATAAAGCGCTCCTCGTTCAAGGTGAGCGAGCACAGAGGGAAGCTCCCCGGTGTGCAGCAGGCACAGCGCCTGCTCAGGGGTTGATGTCAACGCGCAGTGTCCCTGGGAAGCTAAGAGCACACGACCATTTGGGGCCGAGCTCCAGGGGCAAGGTTCCTGAAACCAACATGTGTTACATTTATAATGGGAAAAATAAGGTTTTTTTTTTTTTTTTTAAAGATTTATTTACTTACTGAAAGGCAGAGTTAGATCTTCCATCCGCTGGTTCACTCCCCAACTGACTGCAATGGCAGAGGCTGGGCCAGGTGGAAGCCAGGAGCCGGGACCTCCATCCGGGCTCCCACATGGTGGCAGGGGCCCCAGCACTCGGGCCATCTTCCCTCCCTTCCCAGGATGCTCTCCCAGCTCATTAGCAGGGAGCTGGCTTGGAAGTGGAGCAGCCAGGACTTGAACCAGTGCTCTTATAGGGTGCTGACTTCGCAGGCAGTGGTTTAACCTGCTGTACCACAACGCCAGACCCCAAGAACTTTATCTAAAATCACCCAGAAAGACTGTCCCTCTACCTGCAGTGAGCTAAGTGTGCGGCTGCCCCTGGGCTGTGTGAGGGCCACACTAACGCAGCACCGGGGCCCAGGGGGCTGCCCCGGGCCGCCCCCCCCCCCCGAGAGCTGACGGGGCTCAGAGGGCCCCACAGAGCTGTGAGACACTGGTCGTTTTCACACCTCGCAGCGTGGGGGACAGCCATGCCGCAGCAGCGAAGCTCGCGGGGCTCCATCCTCGGCCGTCCTGTGCGGCCGCCAAGCTGGCTGTGGCTTCCGGGGCGCGTCCTCCAGGCTGCGGACCGAGGCTTCCCCAGTGGCCCCAGGGCTCCCTGAGCTGAGGCGCTGTCCCTTCCACACCGTCCGGCCGTGGAGCCACACAGAGGGCCGCCTTCCCAGGTGCCTCTCACCGCAGGACGGAGCCAGAGCCAGGGAGGAAGGAGGTGGAGCTGCGTGGCAGGTGCCCCTGGGCCTGGTCTCAGGGAGGCACCACCAGGGGTGGTGGGAGGCCCTCAGAGGGGATCGCGGGACCCTGGGCCTTCTGCTCCAGTTCAAGATGTGACCGTTTCTTCCTACGTCCACCTGTGAGCTAAATAAACCTTCACCCAGCTCAGCTGCCGCTGTACTCACTTGCAGGGACCCTGAGCTAATCCCAGCATGCCCTGCGGCCACCGGCCAGTCCAGGAAGCACCCTGGGCCCCAGGCCGCTCCCTCCCCGCCCCTGGCTAACTCTGGGCAATTTGCTGTCAGGGCACTGGTTGGTAACTTCAGGGAGAATGCAAAGACCGGCACTGGCAAATAGAAATGTGGGGTCCAGCAGAGGACCCCACCCCTGCCATCGTGGCACAGTGGGCAAAGCTGCCACCTGTGATGCCGGCATCCCCTGTGGGGGCTAGTTCAAGTCCCGGCTGCTCCACTCTGACCCAGCTCCCTGCTAATGGCATGGGAGAGGCCGTGGAGCAAGCCCACGTACCTGGGCCCCTGCCACTCGGTGTGGGAGATCAGAGCAGGCTCCTGGCTCCTGGCTGTGGCCTGGCCCAGCACTGGGCACTGTGGCCATCTGAGTGAGCCAGTGGACGGAAGATCTTACTGTCTTTCCCTGTCACTCTGCCTTTCAAAGAAATACATATTTAAAAATAAAACCAAACAACAGAGGGCCCTGTGGCAGGGGACGGGGGAACACCTGTGAAGGGCCGGAGAGGGCCCTCAGTAGCCACACGGGGGAGGACCCGGGGCCCTCAGCAGCCAGGCAGGGAAGTCAGCAGCTCAGACACCCCACTGTGGGGTGAGAGAGTGGCGACTGTCCCCTCTTCCCCAGCGCTGGCCATGCCTGAGTGGCCCTCAACGGACACGAGGACAGCAGTGGCCGCCCGGGCTCCCCCAGGGCCCACAGACCACCTCCAGACCCTGTCACACCATCCCAGCAGGCTGCTTCCACCCCCACCTAACACCCCAGGAGCCAGAAGCCGTCTTCACGGGGCTGAGGGAGGGCCCAGGAGGGAGGGCACGCCTGCCGGACTGGCTGAGGGAGCTTCTGTACTCTGGGGTACTGGGACGGCCGGGGCAGGCCAGCCCACGAGCTGGCCCGACGCCCTCCCTGGGTCTCCTGAGGACCCAGCCCTGGACTCGGACGTGCAACGGGCTGGAGCCTCTGGGTGGCACAGCAAAGACCCCGAGCTGCGGCCCTGCTAAGCAGCCACGGCTCCATGGGGCACCCAGCGCAGGCTGGAGTTCCGTGCCCTAGGCCTCCTGCCGGTCGCGGTGCCCCCCGCCTGTCGGGGAGAGGCAGCTGGAGGAGCCAGCACCACGGGGTGCTCAGGGGCGCCCAGAGACAGGTGCTGGGCTGGGTGGGACCCCACAAGGAGACGGCCGTCCTGGGCCCGGACGGCGGCGAGGCCTGGCCGCGCGCACCAGCCCTGCTCGGCCCGGAGCAGGGACCCGGGGCGCCCGAGCTCGCAGAGCTGTCTTCCCGCCTGACTGCAGAACGGCTTCGCTCCCCCCACGGCGGCTCCGCGGCCCGGCGTCCAGGAGCGAAGCCGAGAAGCCCCGGGCTCAGCGAAGCGGCCTTGCGGCGGAGCAGGGAGGAGGCTCTGCCCGGCCGGCTTCCTCCGGGAATGGCCAAGGGCAGGGTCCTCAGCGGCCGCGGGCCGCCAAGTCCAGGCCGGGGGCCCAAACTCCCGCCTGCTCGGCGGCGTCCTCGGGGCCCACTCCCCGCCCCGGGACCCGGACACCCGGCCGCGACCGCCGCGGGCAGACCCGCTGACAGCTCGCCACGCGCCCCCAGGGCCGGCTTCCTATTGGTCGCTTCCCACAGCCGCCGGCCCAGGGCAGCAGGCCCGGGGCGGTGCCAAGCGCCGGAAGAGAGATGCATTCTGGGAAGCAGAGGCGCATTGTGGGAGCGGCGCTGCATGCTGGGATCTGTAGTCGGCCGCCCACCGCGGCCCAGGTGGCCCCAGACCTTCCAAAACGCGCGAATCCAAGCTTCCCAGGCGCCCCAGACCGAGCTGCAGAGTCCAGATGACAAAATGCCCGGTCAGCTCCTCGGACCGCACAGTCTCAGGTTCCCCAGGGCCCAGGAGAAACACAGCGGGGCGACGGCGCAGCCTCGCGAGAGCGAGCGCGGGAGCCCCGCCCTCAGGCCCGGCCGGCCGGCCACTGCTCGAGTGTAATTGGGCCGCCGTGTCACGTGCCCCGCAGCGACGCGCCTGGTTGGCTGCAGCCTGGTTACCTAGGCGACGGAGCGCCCGGGCCGGTGGATACCTGCGGGTCGAGCTGCGCGGAAGGACCCTCGGCCGGCGGGCGGGCGACGGCTGCGGCGGCTTCGCCCTGCCTGCGGGGCTGCGACCGTGAGCCCACGGCTACAGATGGGAGCCCAGGGCGACGAGGATGCGGGCGGGCCGGGGCGAGACGCCGGCGCCGGCCGCGGAGCTCTTCCGGGACGCCGACTTCCCCGCCTCCGACTCCTCGCTCTGCTGCAGCTTGTCCACCCCGCTGGCCCAGTTTCGGGAGGACATCACGTGGAGGCGGCCCCAGGTGGGGCCGGGCGCGGGTCCCGGGGGGCGGGCCGCCCTGGATCGCCCCTCGAGGGCGTTCGGAGCGAGCCAGGACCCTGCCGGCCCCTGGGCCCGGGCGGCTCGGGACGCGGCCGGCTGTGAGAGGCGCTGCTGCGGGTGTGCACGGCCGCGCCTCCGGGCCCAGCTCTGCTTCGCCTTTGTCCGACAGGGCTCGGCGGCTGGGCCCGCGCTGGGAAGCGGGAGTGGGGTCGCTGCGTGTAGCCGCGGGCACGGTGGCGCCCGGGGAGGTCGCCGGCGGCCCCCGCGGTTTCGGGACGCGGGAAGCAGCTGAGGACCTTGCCCGGCCCGGGTTCCTGGGGGAGTCCGGAGCCCAGCCCCGCGGCACTGCCGCCGCTCTCGGGGACTGCCCTGCTGAACCGGGCTGACCCACAAAGCCCCGGCTTGGGGCAGTTTCAGATTTGGGCTTCCAGCTGTAGGCGTTTTCGAATGGCGACCCAAAGGATGTCCTGGCCCCTACACAAGGCCTCCCTGTGACCGGGTGCCCAGGAGCACCTGCCCCAAGGTGCAGTCTGAGTGGGGGCAGGCCTGGCCCTCGGACACCGCCACTCCACTCTGGGCCCTGGGGTATCGGGGGAGGCCATGCCCGTGGAGCTTGGCGTGACTTAGGCTGCATGCTGGGTGTGAGGGGAGGGGCGTGGAGGAGGAGCAGGTCCGTTGGCTTGTGTTTTAAGCTCACTCTAGGTTCTGGGCCGACCATGGGCCAGCAGGGCCAGGGTGCACGGGGTCATGGCAGTGGCCCTGGAGAAGAACGAGGGGCTCGTGTTGCCTGGACAGCTGCTAGGAGGGGGTCCTTGGCCTGCGAGGCTGATCCCGTTGGAAGATGGGGGCGGGATAAAGGAGGGAGTGAGGATGACTTGGTGACGTCAGCCCTGGACCACTGCATGGGAGGTGGTCCCGGGGCAGAGCCTGGGGGTTGGCCCAGGGCAGAGCGGGGTGTTGTTCCCCGGGCAGAGCCGGGGGCGGGGTGATGTCTGGAGCTGGGCCTCGCCCTCTGGTCCTCAGGTGGCCATGACTGTGGGTTGTTCAGGGGCTGGAGGCCGCCCTTTGGGACTGGTGCGTGCTGGACACCTGGCCACTCAGGGCCTGGGGGCTGGGCTGGTGGAGACAGCAGGGGGGATGCCTCAGAAACGGGAGGGGCCTTGTGTTGAGAGGAGCGGAGGGGCGGGGGTCTTGGGAACTCGGCTCCCCGGCAGCAGGCACGGTCTGGTTCCTGGCACGCAGAGGCCACCTGATTTAACCGGGAGCCGTCTCCTGAGCCACCTGGCCTTGGCGAGAGGGGGCATGGCGAGCTTTGGCCAATCAGGAAGGCGGACAGCAGTGGGCGCTGCCACGGCCAGGCTGGACCCGAGGGCCGAAGCCAGGAGGCCCTGACCGGGGACGCCTGCAGAAGCCCGCTCTCCCTGCCCTCGCCTGCGTGCTCGTGTTCCGACCGACCCTGGACGACTTCCTCTGTTTCAGGAAATCTGTGTTGCGCCCCGGCTGTTTCCAGATAACGCCCGGGAGGGACAGGTGAAGCAGGGGCTGCTGGGGGATTGCTGGTTCCTGTGCGCCTGCGCCGCCCTGCACAAGCATCGGCACCTGCTGGACCAGGTGTGTGTGTGTGAGTGCGAGAGTTTCAGAGGGGCAGGCTGGCCCCTGCCCGTCTCCCCAGTCTGTGTGTGTGTGTATGTGTGTGTGTGACAGAGGGGTGGGCTGGCCCCTGCCCGTCTCCCCAGCCTGTGTGTTTCTCTGTGTGTGTGTGTGTGTGTGTGACAGAGGGGCGGGCTGGCCCCTATCCGTCACCCTGGCCTGTGTGTGTGTGTGTGTGTGTGACAGAGGGGTGGGCTGCCCCTGCCCGTCTCCCTAGCCTGTGTGTGTGTGTGTGTGTGTGTGTGACAGAGGGGCGGGCCGGCCCATGTCCGTCACCCTGGCCTGTATGTGTGTGACAGAGGGGCGGGCCGGCCCCTGCCCGTCACCCTGGCCTGTGTGTGTGTGACAGAGGGGCGGGCTGGCCCCTGCCCGTCTCCCCAGTCTGTGTGTGTGTGTGTGTGTGTGTGACAGAGGGGTGGGCTGCCCCTGCCCGTCTCCCTAGCCTGTGTGTGTGTGTGTGTGAGAGAGAGAGAGAGAGAGTGACAGAGGGGCGGGCTGGCCCCTGCCCGTCACCCTGGCCTGTGTGTGTGTGACAGAGGGGTGGGCTGGCCCCTGCCCGTCTCCCCAGTCTGTGTGTGTGTGTGTGTGAGAGAGAGAGAGAGAGTGACAGAGGGGCGGGCTGCCCCTGCCCGTCTCTCCAGCCTGTGTGTGTGTGTGAGTTTCAGAGGGGCGGGCCGGCCCCTGTCTGTCACCCTGGCCTGTGTGTGTGTGACAGAGGGGCGGGCTGCCCCTGCCCATCTCCCTAATCTGTGTGTGTGTGAGTTTCAGAGGGGCGGGCCGGCCCCTGTCCGTCACCCTGGCCTGTGTGTGTGTGACAGAGGGGCGGGCTGGCCCCTGCCCGTCTCCCCAGTCTGTGTGTGTGTGTGTGTGTGTGTGAGAGAGAGAGTGACAGAGGGGCGGGCTGGCCCCTGCCCGTCTCCCTGGCCTGTGTGTGTGTGTGTGTGTGACAGAGGGGCGGGCCGGCCCCTGCCCATCTCCCTAATCTGTATGTGTGTGAGTTTCAGAGGGGCGGGCTGGCCCCTGCCCATCTCCCTGGCCTGTGTGTGTGTGTGTGTGTGTGTGACAGAGGGGCGGGCTGACCCCTGCCCGTCTCCCTGGCCTGTATGTGTGTGAGTTTCAGAGGGGCGGGCTGGCCCCTGCCCGTCTCCCTGGCCTGTGTGTTTGTGTGTGTGTGTGTGTGTGACAGAGGGGCGGGCCGGCCCCTGCCCGTCTCCCCGGCCTGGTGCACACAGGAAGGAAACTCCCCTGGGAGCAGGGTCTCGTGCCGTGGGACTCAGAGCTGGGGTGGGGTCTGTGCTGTGGCTGCCCCGGATGCCTGGTGGCAGGTGTGAGGCTCCCAGGCTCCCACCCTTCTCGGCCACCTTCCAAGCCCAGAGTTAGAAGGCAGAGGTGTGGCACAGTGTCAGCCGGGCGCCTGTCCTCTCGTGTCGCCCAGGGTCCCTGGCCCCTCCTCCTCACAGCCGTGGGTTTCCCAGCAGAGTCAGCGCCGCACCGGGGCTGCCGTGCGGGCACCAGGCAGGCCTGCGGGTGCTTTAGGTCAGGTGCTGACTTGGCACCTTAGAACATCAGGGGTGACCCTAAGCTTTCTGGGGGACACTCAGCGCCCTCAGTGTGGCCCTCAGGTCTTCGTGTGGGTGGCGTGGGAGAGCCTGCAGCGAACCCTGGCTCCCAGCCGTGGAGCTGGTGGAGCCCTCGCTGACCCCCCTCCCCTCCCCCACCCCGTGCCCACAGGTCATCCCGCCAGGACAGCCGAGCTGGGCCGACGAGGCGTACCGGGGCGCCTTCACCTGTCGGGTCTGGCAGTTCGGACACTGGGTGGAGGTGACCGTCGATGACCGGCTGCCTTGTCTCGCGGGGAGGCTCTGCTTCTCCCGGTGCCGGGGCGAGGATGTGTTCTGGCTCCCCCTGCTGGAAAAGGTCTACGCCAAGTACGTGCGCCCGGGCGTGGGGGCCCCGGGGCTGGCTCTGGACTTCTCGGGGTCCAGCTGAGGGGGGCCTTGTCCCCTCCCGGTCTCCTTCCCTCCCTCATTGCCAAGTCAGCGCGGGGTCATCGCCTGCATGGGACAGGCGGCCTCCACCCCTACAGAGGGGCCACAGCAGAGGCTTGGAGTGAGAGATGTGTTCACGTTGTAGCAGGAGCGATGTCTGTGACAAGTTCATGGTGAAACACTGGGCCCCGCGCAGGATAAGCTTAGCCACTAATTCTGGGTTCCCATGGCCGTGCCCTGAGCAGCCTTGTTCCCCAGGTGCTGACCCTGCGCAGGGACGCACAGGTGTCCGAGCTGAGGGCTGGGGTGAGGCTGGCTGGAGCCATCTCCAGGAATGGGAGGGGTTCATGTCCCTGGCTCTGCACCCCTCTGGCCTCACACTCTGGGCAGGAAGACTCCTGAGTGTGGGCCACGGCCGGTGGGCGTTGGTGGTGCTCGGCGTTTGGAGGGGGCCTGGGGAATGGGAGCCGAGTCCCCACCCTGTGTGGCGTCCAGGTCTGGGAGCCGGGCCCCCGCCCCGCGTGGCAGCTCAGTGTGGGAGCCGGGCCCCAGCCCCGCGTGGCGGCTCAGTCTGCTGTTTGTGGCACCCTAGGGTCCATGGGTCCTACGAGCACCTGTGGGCAGGGCAGGTGGCGGATGCTCTGGTGGACCTGACGGGGGGCCTGGCGGAGAGATGGGACCTGAAGGCCTTAGCAGGAGCCAGCGGCCAGCAGGACGGGCACAGCCGCTGGGGGCACCGGAGCTGTCGGCAGCTGCTCAGCCTGAAAGACAGGTGCCTGCTCAGCTGCTCCGTGCTCAGCCCCAGGGCAGGTGAGTGTGGGCGGTGCCGGGCGCCAGGGAACTGCTGAAGGGCTGTGTGCCGGGAGGAAGGGGCTCCGTCCTCGGGGTGTCCTGCTCTGTGTCTGTCCCCTCTTGTCCCTCTTCTCTGGGAAGCTGACCCTGTCTAGGCCTGGCGGGGAGCTGCATGGTGGTCACTGTGGTGCGGTCCCTGGGCAGCGGGCAGCGTGGGCCTGGCCTGTGTGTGTCTCCCCAGGCGTTCCAGGCCTGGCCTGTGTGTGTCTTCCCAGGCAGTGTGGTCCCTGGGCAGCGGGCAGCATGGGCCTGGCCTGTGTGTGTCTCCCCAGGCGGTGTGGTCCCGGGCAGTGGGCAGCGCGGGCCTGGCCTGTGTGTGTCTCCCCAGGTGGTGCGGGCCTGGCCTGTGTGTGTCTCCCCAGGCAGTGCAGTCCCTGGGCAGTGGGCAGCATGGGCCTGGCCTGTGTGTGTCTCCCCAGGCGGTGCGGTCCCTGGGCAGTGGGCAGCATGGGCCTGGCCTGTGTGTGTCTCCCCAGATGGTGCAGGCCTGGCCTGTGTGTGTCTCCCCAGGCGGTGCGGTCCCTGGGCAGTGGGCAGCATGGGCCTGGCCTGTGTGTGTCTCCCCAGATGGTGCAGGCCTGGCCTGTGTGTGTCTCCCCAGGCGGTGCGGTCCCTGGGCAGTGGGCAGCGCGGGCCTGGCCTGTGTGTGTCTCCCCAGGCGGTGCGGTCCCTGGGCAGTGGGCAGCGCGGGCCTGGCCTGTGTGTGTCTCCCCAGGCGGTGCGGTCCCTGGGCAGTGGGCAGCGCGGGCCTGGCCTGTGTGTGTCTCCCCAGGCGTTGCAGGCCTGGCCTGTGTGTGTGTGTCTTCCCAGCCGGCCTTGACCTTGTAAGGTCCAGCCCGCTTTGAGTTCAGTGACAGTCGTTGGAGTCTAGTAGAGTTTGGTAACGAAAGTTTGTTTACAGGGAAGAAAAGTCCCCGCAGTGAAACTTGTAGCTTTTCGGTGCCTTTTCTGGGTTTCACGGACGCCCTAAACATGTCTTTGTAAGTGCTTCCTGCGGTCCCGTGTGCTGTCACACAGAGCCTGTCAGCATCTTCATTCATAAGAGGATCTGCTGTGGTTGTCTTCCTTTTAAAAACTTTTGAAGATTTATTTATTGGGGCTGGCGCTGTGGCGTAGCTGGTAAGGCCACCGCCTGCAGTGCTGGCATCCCATATGGGCGCTGGTTCGAGTCCCAGCTGCTCCACTTCCGATCCAGCTCTCTGTTGTGGCCTGGGAGAGCAGTGGAAGATGGCCCAAGTCCTTGGGCTCCTGCACCCATGTGGGAGACCTGGAAGGAGCTCCTGGCTCCTGGCTTCAGATCGGCGCAGCTCCAGCCATTGTGACCATCTGGGGAGTGAACCAGCGGATGGAAGACCTCTCTCTCTCTCTCTCTCTCTGCCTCTGCCTCTGCCTCTCTGTAACTCTGCCTTTCAAATAAATAATTCTTTAAAACAAAGATTTATTTACTTATTTGAAAGCAAATTAAGAGACTTTCCGTCCACTGGTTCACTCCCCAGACGGCTGCAGCAGCGAGAGCTGTGCCAGGTCTCCCCGTGAGTGCAGGGCCCAAGCACTAGGTCCATCCTCCACGGCTTTCCCAGCTCCTTAGCAGGGAGCTGATCGGAAGTGGAGCAGCTGGGACAGAAACCAGTGCTGTACAGGATGCCGGTGTTGCAGGTGGCGGCTTTACTGCTACACCACAGGGCCCCCCCCCCCCCCCCAGCCAGTGCACCCCGCACCCGGGCCTGCCACACTGACTCCATGCTGGATATTGAAGGCTTTCCAAGTCTGTGTAATCGGAAACAAGGTTGCAGTGAGCACCTGAACGTGTAGTTCTCACATTCAGGATCGCTCTGCTGTGCGGTTTGGGTCAGAGTCCCACTGTCCACGGGTGGATGAGGGTCAGCAAGGGCCTGGTTCCCTGCAGCAGACCCCAGGAGGCCAGGGAGAGCTGTGGGGATAGGAGGTGTGGCTGTGCCCGCTGACCGCTGGTGCCCACCGGAGGGCAGGGGCAGGAGCCCAGTGGCGGCCGGTGGAGCTCTGAAGCGGTCTGCCTGCCCTGGCCTCCAGGGCGGGAGGTCCTGGGGCGCGCAGCTGGGTGTGGGGCTCCGTGCCACCTCCATGCCACCGCCGGGCCTGAGCACTCCCTCACACAGGTGCCAGGGAGCTGGGCGAGTTCCACGCCTTCATCGTCTCAGACCTGCGGGAGCTCCGGAGTCGAGCTGGCCAGGGCGTCCTGCTACTGCGCATCCACAACCCCTGGGGCCGGCGCTGCTGGCAGGGGCGTTGGAGAGAGGGGTGAGCGCAGCTGCCAGTCAGGGCTTGTGGGCTCTGGCCAGGCCTGGGCCAAGGGGACCCTGGGGCCCAGGAGTTCGGAGGGTGCTCAGTTCCCAGCACCCTGCTGCCCCTGGTAGCCCCTGGCGCTGCTGGACAGGGAGCCCTCTGGGGCCCCAGCTCCGACTGGGCTGACAGGGCCGAGGTCGCTCCTGGCTGGGGAGAGGTAGCCCCGGAAGACCCCCTGGAGGGGGAAGCCCACTGGGGGGGGGTAGGGGTGCGGGCCCTCGGGGAGGGGCTTCAGCTGACACACGCCTCCTGGCAGGGGCGAAGGGTGGAGCCAGGTGGAGCCAGCAGAGCAGGCCGAGCTCCTGTCTCAGCTCCAGGAAGGGGAGTTCTGGGTGGAGGAGGAGGAGTTCCTCAGGGAGTTCGATGAGGTCACCGTCGGCTACCCGGTCACGGAGGCCGGCCACCTGCAGAGCCTCTACACAGGTAGGGCTGGCAGCCCTGGGCCTTGCCTGTGCTGTCCCCGCCCCGTCCCAGGCCACTAGAGGAGGGGACGCTGACGCTCAGGGTGGGGGATGCCGGCCGGGCCTCCGCTGACACGTGCCCTGCTCTCGCGCTAGAGAAGGTGCTGTGCCACACGCGGGCGCTGCCCGGGGCCTGGGTCAAGGGCCAGTCGGCCGGAGGCTGCCGTAACAACAGCGGCTTTCCCAGCAACCCCAAGTTCTGGCTGCGGGTCTCGGAGCCGAGCGAGGTCTGCGTGGCCGTCCTGCAGAAGCCCAGGCCGCGCGCGACCGACTGGGCAGGCCGGGCACACGCACCTGCGGGCACTGGCTCTGCCTCCTGGAGCCCAGCGAGCCTGCCGGGCAAGGACTACCAGGCCGTGGGCCTGCACATCTGGAAGGTAACTCCTCCCCCACCTGGCGCCTCAGTACCCCGGGGCCGCCGTGGGGACCCCAGGGCCTACTGTTCTGCGTCTCCCACCTCACCCTGGGGGCCCTGAGCCTGCTGCCTGCCGCTCCTGGAGCAGAAACACACTGCCCGTCCCAGGCTCCTGCCCGCAGTCTGCCTGCTTGGAGCCGCAGGCGACACGGCGGGGTGGAGGGGGAGGAGGAGGACGCCATGGTCGGTGACATGGGGGGGGGGCCATGGTCGGTGACACCGGGGGGAGGGGGGGTGCCGCGGTTGGCACGTGGTCGGCCCGCGGTCGGCCCAGGCGGGTGCTGCCTGTGTGCTGGCCCCGTGTGTCCTGCGGGTGTGACAGTTCTCATCGGCTGTTTCCTGTCCTGTGGCCGTGGCCTCTGTCGGGCTCCCCCTCTCCTGCCGAGTTGCTGGGACGCAGCCCATGCAGCCGCATGCCCAGCCCTGCCGTCCTTCCTCAGCGGGAGATTTGCAGCCGTGGGGGTGTGGGACTGATGCCCCTGAAAGGAAGGGGTGACCGACAGGGCACTTCCGCTGTCACCTCAAGAGGCCTCGTGCTCGGGCAGGGCGGAGGCCGGGGACTGGACGCAGCCCCTCCTGTCCGCTGAGCTCCTGCCTGCACGGGACAGGTGGAGAAGCGGCGAGTCAGCCTGCCCAGGGTCCTGTCTGCGCCCCCTGTGGCTGGCACCGTGTGCCACGCCTATGACCGGGAGGTGCACCTGCGCTGCGAGCTCTCGGCGGGCTACTACCTAGCCGTGCCCAGCACCTTCCTGAAGGACATCGCGGGACACTTCCTGCTTCGAGTCTTCTCCACCGGCAGAGTGGCCCTCAGGTGAGAGGGGCAGGGCCCGCAGGTGAGGGGGCGGGGCCTGCCGGTGAGAGGTGCGGAGCCCACAACGCCAGCGCTCTCCCTTGCTTGTGTCTCTGGCAGCGCCGTCAGGCTTGTGGCCAAGAGCGCCAGTCCTGGTGTGGCCGTGGCCACCGGCGAGTGGGAGACTGTGCAGCTGCAGGGCTCCTGGCGAGCCGGCCGGACGGCGGGGGGCAGCAGGAACTTCGCCTCCTACCCCAGCAACCCCTGCCTGCCCTTCTCTGTCCCCGAGGGAGCCGGCCCCCGCTGTGTCCGCATCACACTGCAGCAGCACTGCCCGCGCGGCGCCGCCGACCTGCACCCCATCGGCTTCCACGTCTTTCAGGCAGGCTGCGCCCCCGGGCAGGGCCGGGGGTGGGGGTGCCTGAGTCAGGATGGCCGGCTGCTCGCGGGGAAGGGGCACCCCCAGCCCTCGCGAAGTCCGTGTCCACCATGTCAGCCCAGCAGCCACGCCCCCTCCGCAGGTCCCCAGGCCCGGGATGGAGGCCCAGCTGGCTCGTGCCCTGGGGAGTGGGTGCCGGCGGGGTGCCAGGAGAGTAGGACAGGGCAGGCCCAGGCTTGGCCAATCTGGCCACACGGTGGACAGCCCGACCACTGCCAGGTGCCACCACGGCCTTGTGTTCAGATCGGACACAAAGCCAGGCAGGTAGAGACACCTGAGGCTGTGGGCGACAGGGCCAGGGCAGGAGGAGAGGACCTCAGCCGGGTCCTCAGTGGGGAAGGTCCGGCCCCTGAAGGCGGAGCCCGTGCTGTCCAGCGACTGCCGAGGGCTCCGGAGCCCTGCCTGCTCCGCTTAGTGGAGCTCGGGAGAAAGCTCCCGTGCCCAGGAGCCCGGGGAGGCGCTTTCTGGCCGACGCTTGGGCAGGGCTTGGTTTTTCAAATGAAGCCCCTGGTGCTGCAGCTCCTTGAGCTTGGACACCACTAGTGGGGGCCTCTGGGGAGGGGTGAGTCAGGGCCCGAGAGTCCCTCAGCAAACAGGGGGTGGGTGAGGAGGGAGCAGGCTGCCCTGGCCTCTCGGAGCCGCTGGGGCAGGGAGGGAGGAGGGCAGCCCTCCGTGGCGGCCACAGCCCGCTGAGCGCGTGCCGGCCTCCCCAGGTGGCAGACGGCGGGGGCCGGGGCTGCCCCCCTCTGTTGCTCCAGGAGCCGCTGCTGAGCTGCGTGCCGCATCGCTGCGCCCAGGAAGTGAGCCGGCTCTGCCTTCTCTCTGCCGGGGCCTACCGGGTCGTGCCCTCCACCTACCTGCCCGACGCAGAGGGGGCCTTCACGGTGACCATAGCAACCAGAATAGACAGGTGGGGTCCTCAGCGTTCGCCCTGTCCTGCCGAGAGCAGAGGCAGAGTCATGAGCCTGGGGCTCTGCCCTGTGCCTGCGGGCTTCTGGGAGGGGTGACTGGCGCTGTCTCCGCAGGCGGTCCATCCACAGCCAGGAGACGCTGGGGCAGCACCTCCAGGAGGTGCGTATGTGGCTCCCAGCCCTGCCCGCTGCCCACGGCCCCCGGCCCCTGTCCCCTGTCCCCGCGCTGGTGTGCGAGGGCCGGGCAGCAAGCAGCTGTCCCCTCACAGGTGTCCTTTATGGCCGTGATGAAGGCCTAGCTGGACGCCGGCCGTGATGAAGGCCCCACTGGACGCCGGTTACAGAGATGGGCCCGAGGCAGCTGCTGCCCGGCAGCGAGGTACCTGCACCTGTGCCACCGCCGCGGTGCTGTGGCGGCCGTGGCTGAGCCTCGGTGCCTCTGGCCCACACGGACCCAGGTGAAGCGCGCGGCCCTGGGTGGAGCAGGGGCTGTAGGCAGTGCATCCCCGGAGCTGCCCAGGGCTGCCCGGGAGCCGCGGCAGGGCGGCAGGGCCGTGGCCAGGTGCTAACCCTGTTTGTCATTTGGGCATTTTTAAGACGTAACTTTATAAATAAACGTGAACGAGCACTTGCTGTTAGAGATGCTCAGTGCCCAGAGCTCAGTCCACCGCCCACCCAGCCCCTGTGGGGCGTGACTGATGGCGACCCTGGCCAATGAGGAGGAGAGCTTGGAGGGGCGGGCACAGGGCAGACCCCAGGGCCGGAGTGGGAAGGGCGGCTCGGCAGGATCCGTGATGCAGGTGGCACCTGCTATCCTGGCTCCGCTGGCCCCACAGGACGCCAGAAGCAGCACTGGGAACCGAGGGAGCCCCTGGGGGCTCACGGGGACCCCTCTGGTTTCTCTTACCCACTCTGCCTCCTGGCGGCTGGGGGCCAGGAGCGCGGCCTCAGACCCTGTGGTCACTCCAGGCATCTGTTCCCATGAGAGGCTGAGCCCTCCGCACCCCAGCGGCTCCACGCCAGCCTCCTGGCCTTGCCTGTGGCTCCTTGCGCCCCTCCCCCCACCCCGCCTTCCCCAGGCACCCAGGGCCCCACCCTGCCCCAGCCGCCCCGGCAGGACTGGCCGGGGCTTTGTCAGTTGCAAAACCCTGCTGCAGGCGGCTGTGGCCACACCCTGGGGAGAGGAGCTGGTGCCCAGGCTGGGTCCCGGGCCTGCGAGAGGCCCCCCCTCCATGGTGCCTTAGCAGGCAGGGTCTCTGCGTGGTTCTGAGACAGCTGGGGCACAGCGTTTGCTGGGCAGAGGAAGCCGTCCGTGCCTGGGACATGGCCACCCCGTGCTCCTCACGGGGCAGACAGGACGCCAGGAGCTGGCTCTGCCTGGGCTGCCGGGATGGCACCTCCTTGGGGATCTGGGCAGCGCATGCCAGGTCCACAGCAAGGGCTGGTCACCACGCCGTGCCCCATGGCAGCCCCAAGGTGTCCCTGTCCGCGCTAGGCCCTGGGCCAGGCTCCCGGTCAGCAGGTGTATAGACCCTGCCCCCCGCCGAACCCCTGCTTCCTGTGGTGGGAAGCACAGCTGCAGCTCCTTGCCCCTGACTTGGGAGGGAGACCCCAGAGGCTCCGACGTGGCATGCCTGATCCAGGTGTGACCTGCAGCTCCATCAGCCCTGGGCGCCCTGCTGGGCTGGCTGTGTCCTGGGTGACGGCAGAGGCTGGGGTGCCACAGGGGGCCTCTGACCTTCCTGGCAGGTCCCCCCCCCCAATGACTGCCACACGCCAGCAACCTGAGGCCTAGAGACGGGCTCCACCTGGGCATCCTCCAGGCCTGTTCTCGTGGCCACATGGGGTGAGACCCCGCTCTGCAGCTTCAGAGACCCGTGTTTTGCTTTGCTGTCTGGGGGGGGGGGGTGTGCTCCAGGATCTGCCCACCCTCGGCCTGGCTCCTATCAGCCCCAGCGTCCCCGTGGGCCCTCAGCCTCACCACTGTTACCACCATTGTCTCCTGGCTTTTGGTGAACCAAGCCAGCCACTCCACCCCCGGCGTCTGCTCCTCAGGGGTCAGCCGGCCACGTCCTGGCAGATCGGGTCTCGCCATCAGCGGCTGCTGGTTACCTGGTGGGCACAGCCCTGCTGGCCTGGCCGTGTGGGACGGGGGCCTACGGTGGAAGCGTCTTCCCCACGCTGCCCGGGCTCCGCGGGCTCCAGATCCTGCATGTCCTGGCCCTGCCTCAGTTTCAGCCCCTGGTCGTGGTGCGAGCTCCCCCCATACACACCTGCCGCCCGTGCCCTCCTCCCTGGAGACACTGACATTTCTGGGGCAGGGCCAGGGCCTTGGCTCCCTGTGGAAGAGCAGGGTCGGCCCAGCCACAGCCTCCCCTGTCCAGGGTCCCAGCTGAGGCCCTGGCCTGGATGTGAGCATGGGGCTGGGGCCTTGGAGACGGCCTGGCCTCCTCTGCCCTCCAGCAGAGACCTCGTGGGTGGATGACCACCTGCCGGTGTCCACTCTGCATGGCCCAGCCGTCCTGACCCAGGCAGAGGCTGGGGGAGGGGCAGAGCAGGCCGGCCAGGGTGCTCTTTCCCAGCGTGGTTTCCTTGGCAACGGTTCCTCCCGGCAATGGGTGTCTGGACTGTGGCCTTGGCCTTGGGACTGTCCACAGGGAGAGCCTGGGCCGCGTTTGGGAGGCGGGCGGGAGCCAGGTGTTGCTGGCTTTGTCGTGTGAGCCTCCCCAGTGGGGCCCTGGCGCACTCGTGCAGCTCTGCTCCAGGGTGGAGGCCGCCTCGACCCCGCGTCCCCACGCAGCTCAGAGCCCAGCGCCCCGCCTATCACCACCCGTGAGACAGGGCGCACCTGTCCTGAGCCACTGCTGGGCCACCGAGCCCCTCCCACCCCTGGGGGCGGCTCCCCAGGGACGCGCCCTCCCTGCCCTGTCGCTCCTCCCTGGCCCTCTGCCATCTGTCAGTCTTCCATTTTCCGCTTGTTTTCTGCGAGGCTGAAGGTTTACAATGGAGACAGCCCCCAGTTTCCTCACCCATTGGGCTCCTCAGCTCTTCCGCGGGGGCGCGGGCCGTCCTCTCGCTGTGTCCTCCTGTGGAGCAGGGCCAAGCAGTCCTCCGGGGTCGCTTTAAGCGGGCACAATCCCGTGAGTGAGGGCTGCACCTCCCAAAGCCCCCTCCTCACACCGCCGCCTTGGCTTTAGCTGGGTCTCGGGCGCACAGCACCCCCACAGCCTGTGCCCGCCCTTCCAGACATGACTAGAAGCTGCTGACCACGGCCCTAACCCCCAGCCCTGGGCAGGGCACCCAGAACTCCAGAACACGCGCAGGCCTGGTCTGGCTTAGCTGTGATGTCCGGGCTGGGTCCCTGGCAGCCATGGGGCGGGGCCACCTCCCTGCTTGGCACCTCGGGGTGGGGTGGGGGAGAGCTGCGCGTGGCCCTGGAGGACCTGGCTGTGCAGGTGGGGCCGTACCTTCCCTGGCCTCCTGCAGACTTTGCCCCACGCCAACCCCAGGGCTACTTCCTGCCCCTGGCCTCACCTGGCCCTGCCTCTCCCCCGCCTGGCTCAGCGTCAGGGTCAGCAGCGCTTCCTGTGAGTACGCGGGGCTTGGCACCAGGTGTGAGGGGCAGCTGGGAGCTCAGACCGAGGCAGCAGCCCGCCCGCCGGCCAAGCTGGGACCCCCACCCCAGCCACTCCTCCCCCACCCCAGCACCGCCCCCAGCCTGGGCTGGGACTGCAGGTGCTGACAGGACTGGCAGACTGAGGCTCTGTCAGTCCCCCACCCAGGCCGGGGCCCCGTGACGCTGGGACCGTCTCGCTGCCTGCCGCCCCTCTCTCAGGACTACAACCACACGTGTGTGGGGCCGAGACTTGCGGCCGCCCTGGCCCCAGGGCCGCCCACACCCAGGTAATCAGTTCTGCCAGTGAGGCCGTGGGCGGCGCGGGGGGGTGGCAGGCAGGGGCCTTTGTGCCATTTGATGGGCCTGGGTCTTGTCTCCTGGGCAAGAAGGCTGCCCTGACCACCGTGTATTTGCAGTGTCTCCCTGGCTGGGGGCTGGGGCTGGGGCTGGGCAGAGGCCGGGGTGGGGATGGGGGCACTCGGCAGGAGGAGACATACATGATTTCGTGCTTGGGTTTGTTGTTTTAAATTGGTAGTGGAGTTGTATTTTCAGGCTCTGTTGCTAGGATACAGGAATGCATGATTGACACATATTATCCGCGTATCCTGTCACCTTGGCTTTTGTTTTTCCTGGTGAATTCCTTAAGATGTTCTCCGGGTGCGATGACGTTACAGAAATCCGAGGTGGGAAGGCTCCCTCTGTTCAAACAGGCACCAGAGACGGTGGCGGATCCAAGCAGTTTGTCACCAGCGGGCTCAGCTGCAGTCATTCCCGAGAGCTGAGCCACACCCCAAGCTTCTTAGGGTGTTTCTAGGCTCATCAGCGTCAGCCCTTGGCTGTCACAGCACTGGTGGGTTTAAATTGCAGCCCACGTGACCTAGGACCACACTCCAGTGTCGGTGGGTCTGGTGTGTTTGTAGGAGAGATGCCGGGGGCAGAGTCAGTAGGACAATCTGTGACTGGGGGAGAGGAGACCAGATAGCAGCGAGCAGCCACTCTTGAAGGTCTGCGTGGGAGGAGGGGTCTGCTGCTGTCTCTGGTTGCGGCCGTATTTCCTCCACAACGTCATATAACCCCCCACCCCCACACCCCGCTTCCCTTCCTTTCCCGTGTTTTTCCCATTGCCTGACTGTCCCCACCACTGTCACTCTGAAAACTGGCAGAGGGGTGAGGGACCCGGGCCCCAGGGGGAGGGGCACCATCTCTCTGCTGGGGATGCGGCTAGGGTTTCCTGTTCAGGGACCGTGTGCATTTTCCCCACGTGGACGCGGTGGCCGTGCTGGGTTCAGTTTGCTGAGTTTTACTGAGGGCCCTCCTGAGTGCAGGCGTGAGTGCGTCTCCATTGCGCGTGAGGAGGCGAGTGTGCCTGAGAGCGCGCTGGGCGGCCTCCCGCTGTCCTGAGTGGGTAAGGCTCCTTCCTCTCCTCCGGGACTGTGTGCAGCCCAGCCGGAAACCACTGGCAGGAGGGCTTGCTTGGTAGAGACTTGTGGTTGTTTACTGTTTATCTGCAAGGGAGAGGTGGGGAGAGAGGGAGAGAGAGAGAGAAAGAGGGAGAGAGAGAGAGGGAGGGAAGGAGAGAGAGAGAGCGCTTCCCGCTGCTGCTTCATTGCACAAACCACCACGTCAGCTGTGGTGGGCCGGGCTGAAGCCCCAGTGACCCCTGGGTGCCGTCTGGGAGGCCCCGGCTGAGCAGGGCACGGGTCCCAACCACAGATGCCGGAGACAACTCTGTGGTTTGTGGGCAGAAGCAGGGACAGCTGTGCTGCCCCGGCCACGCCCTCAGCCCTCAAGAGGGGCACAGGCTGGGGAGAGGGGGTACAGGCTGGGGAGAGGGGGTGCACACTGAGGAGAGGGGGCACAGGCTGAGGAGTGGGGGCACAGGCTGGGGAGAGGGGGCACAGGCTGGGGAGAGGGGGTGCAGGCTGGGGAGGGGGGTGCAGGCTGGGGAGGGGGCACACTGAGGAGAGGGGGCACAGGTTGGGGAGGTGGGGCACAGGCTGAGGAGTGGGGGTACAGGCTGGGGAGAGGGGGTACAGGCTGGGGAGAGGGGGTACAGGCTGGGGAGAGGGGGTGCGCACTAAGGGGAGGGTACAGCCTGTGTAGAGGGGTGCAGGCTGGGGAGGGGGCACACTGAGGAGAGGGGGCACAGGTTGGGGAGGTGGGGCACAGGCTGATGAGTGGGGGTACAGGCTGGGGAGAGGGGGTACAGGCTGGGGAGAGGGGGTGCGCACTAAGGAGAGGGTACAGCCTGTGTAGAGGGGTGCAGGCTGGGGAGGGGGCACACTGAGGAGAGGGGGCACAGGTTGGGGAGGTGGGGCACAGGCTGATGAGTGGGGGTACAGGCTGGGGAGAGGGGGTACAGGCTGGGGAGAGGGGGTGCGCACTAAGGGGAGGGTACAGCCTGTGTAGAGGGGTGCAGGCTGGGGAGGGGGCACACTGAGGAGAGGGGGCACAGGTTGGGGAGGTGGGGCACAGGCTGATGAGTGGGGGTACAGGCTGGGGAGAGAGGTGCAGGCTGGGGAGAGGGTACAGCCTGTGTAGGGGGGTGCAGGCTGGGGAGGGGGCACACTGAGGAGAGGGGGCACAGGTTGGGGAGGTGGGGCACAGGCTGGGGAGGGGGTATAGGCTGAGGAGTGGGGGTACAGGCTGGGGAGAGGGTAC
Organism: Lepus europaeus; assembly: GCF_033115175.1. Taxonomy (NCBI): domain Eukaryota; kingdom Metazoa; phylum Chordata; class Mammalia; order Lagomorpha; family Leporidae; genus Lepus; species Lepus europaeus. The sequence goes on from NC_084827.1 coordinate 183,098,495, forward strand.
AGCCTGTGGAGGGGGGGTGCAGGCTGGGGAGGGGGCACATGCTGGGGAGCGAGGCGACGGCTGGCTGGGTTCCTGCTGGATGCTCTCCCTTGCTTGCTGGGCTTGACAGTCAGGATCTGCCTTCCTAGGGCCTTGAAGAGTGGCTGGCGTGCGGGTCTTCACGCCGTGACAGAGGCATGGGGCTCGGCACGTCTCCATGGGTCCTCGCTCCTTACAATGCTTCTGCTGGCGCTTGGGCCCGAGCCTGGGTCCCCGGCACCACCCTGATGGCCTCGACAGCTGCTCCACGCCCTACCAGGCCCGCCCATGCTGCCCCACCCCAGCGACCCTGAGCAGCCCCCTGCTCTGCAGGTGGTGTTAGGGTGCCGAGCCCAGGCTGGGGCAGTCACTGCCGTTGGTTCTTATCAGTGCGCAGAGAGTTAAGTATCTTTTTACAGATAAAGATACGTTGTAAATACAAACTGATACTTCCCTCAAACTCCAGGGTCCCTGAGGCTGTGTCTGGGATCCGTCCTCTCAAAGCAAAGCTCCCAGCAACAGCTGTGCAACCATTCCTGTGCACGTGGGAAAATCCCAAAACACCAGTAGCAACGTCCCTATCAACAGTCTCGCTGAAAACAGCCTAGATTTTTTTTAAATTTAAAAGGCAGAGAAACAGGGAGAGAGAGAGAGAGAGAGAGAGATCTTTCTCATCCTCTGGTTCACTCCCCAAATGCTCACAGCAGCTGGAGCTGGGCCAGGCTGAAGCCAGGGGCCAGGAGCTCCATCCAGGTCTCCCTGTGGGTGCAGGGACCCAAGCACCTGGGCCATCTTCCGCTGCTGTCCCAGGCGTACGAGCAGAGAGCTGGATCGGAAGCAGAGCAGCCAGGACACACTGGGTGCCAGCGTCACGAGCAGTGGCCAAGCCCCCCTGTGCCAGGACGCCAGCCCCGAAGTGTATTTTGACATCTTTGGCTTATATGGGTTTGCAGATAAAAGACATTCGAAAATTATCTGGAGAACGGTTTAAAATCGTTAAGTTTTCGCCATTCTCTGTGGTCAGTCTACGCAGACGGAAGTGCAGACCGTGAGGTTTCGGGCTGCCTGGCAGAGCCCGGCAGTGCCGTCACCAGCCGAGCCAGCACACGGACGGGTTTTGTTCTGCTTTCCATCTGAAGCCCGCCCCGAAGATTAAATTAAATTAAATTTCATAATTACACAGAGAGTTATGTGATTCCAAAGCCAAACCTAAGACAAGACACACGCACCGCAGCCACTGACCATCCCTCCCCTCCCCTGCTTCCCCACGTCCCGGCTCCGGCTCTGTCGGACACAGCGCTCAGGGGTCTCTCTCCCCGCTGCCTCCCGTTCAAGGACTCCCCAGGCCCGACCCTGCTCAGCACGCACGGCAGCCAGCTCTGCAAGTGGGACTCACTTCCTCACCCCGGGGCTGCGGCGGCTCCAAGGGGCGTGGTCCTGCAGGGGCAGCACTGGGTGACGGTGAGCACCTGCCGCTTGGCTGGGTGCTGCCGGGCCCCGAGCCCACGGGGTTCCCCCGGCAGCGTCTGAGGACGCCTCCCTGACGGCCTGGGCTCAGGCTCCTGGCCGCCGCCAGTCTGCTGGGAGAGGATCGAGTCCTGTGGACCGGAACTCCGCCCTCTGACTGGCTTCTCCCCTGCTTTCTTCCTGGTGCCTCGCAGGCAGGGGGAGAGAGCTCCTCCTTCTGCTGGTTCCCTTCCCAACGCCTTAGGTAGCGTGGGCTGTGCCAGGCGGAAGCCTGGGGCCTGGAGCTCCCTCCGGGTCTCCTGTGGGGTGGAGGGCAGCGGCCCCGGCGCTGGAACCCACTCCCGCTGCCTCCGGGGTGCTCGTTGGCAGGAAGCAGGAACCGAGAGTGGAGCCGGGACCTGAACCCGTGTGGTGCCTTAGCCGCCAGGCCACACGCCGCCAGTCCTCTCGTGTCTCTGACGAGCCGTGCGTGTCCCCCGGGGGAAGCGCTGTCCCAGCCCTGTTGGCCGCCGTCTTCTGGCTTCTGAGGAAGTGACCGCAGAGGCAGGGGTCAGGGACACAGGCGCTCTGGGCGCAGAGTTTCAGAGTCGGGGTGAGGTTGCGCCCCACGGTCCCTGGCAGGTGCTGGTGAAGCAGCCACTTCCTGTCCCACCCCAGACAGGCGGCCTCAAGCCCACCGACCAGGCTGGAGCCACGCGGTGTGGTGGGGTGTGGGCAGACACCCCACAGAGAGACTGTCCCCTCTCCTAGGGGGCCCTGCCCTCCCCAGCCTGAATCCAGCTGTGCGGAGCCGGGGTTACAGGCCCCCACTCAGCTCCCCGTACCAGGCACCTACAGTCTGGGCTAGGGTAGGTGCCTGGAAGAGGGGGTCCCTGGACAGGAGGGGGTGGGAGCAATCTCTGCTGGGAGCAGGGCTGTGCTGAGGCCAGAGGTTGCCCTGCCAGGCAGACACAGCCCTGCGTGGTGGGAGGGGAGTGGGGCCTGGGGGCTCACGACACATTCAGGTGTCAGCAAAAGGGACAAGAGGCTGCGAGGTGGCAGAGACCTGCAGGGAGGGTCCCCAGGGGCTCTGGCAGTGTGGGGGCAGGCATGAGGCAGCCCCCAGGGGAGCCCCAGTAGGGGAGCGGGCACTGTCCAGGCTGAGGCTCAGGGTCTGGGTGGGCCCCTGCCCTTAGCGGGAGCAGTGTCTTCCTGTGGGCGCCCTGCTGGACCCCACGCCAGGGGAGGTACTGGGCAGCGGGCAGTCCCATCCACACTGAGCACAGCCTAGAGGGGCCGCAGAGGCTGCCCCTGAGCGTCCCAGGGCAGGGCCCCGCCTTCACTGCTGGGGGCGGGGACAGGACAGGGCTCCGGGTGCTGCCCACAGCCGCGCAGGACCCCCCAGCACCCCCTAGGGACCAGACACCCTCAGCCATCCTGTCCTGGCTTCTCCCTCCTGCCTCCCTCAGCAAGGGACCCAGGAGACCCTCTGTCGGCCTCAGCCAGGGCCAAGGGTCTCCTGAGGGGCTCTGGGCAAATGCTGAGCTTGCTTTGGGAGGTCTTACGGGGGGAGAGCCAGAGCCGCCTGCCGGGGCGAGGTACCGGGGCATCCTGCTGTCCCCACCAGCACGCGCCCATCAGGCCGCGTGCACTGAAACAGACGGTGGGAGGGGCCCCAGGAGCTCTGGCAGCTGCAGAGTGGGCTCCTGCCCTCAGTCCAGGAGCCTGCAGCCCTCCTGCCCCTGGACTCTGGACCTGGGCAGCCCATGCCCGGTGTGTGTGTGGCCCGAGTCGGCGGCGGGGGACTCGAGAGCCGCAGAGGGACTTCTGTCAGGGGGAGGGGGCAGAGGTGCTGCCCTCACCCCTGTCCCAGGACCCCTTCCTGTGGCCCAGCCCCAAGGGCTTTCGGGAAAGGGTGGGGCTGTGGCACAGACAACCTCCAGGTCACCTGGGAAGTGCCTGGAACACAGCAGGGTGGGCTGAGCCTCCAGCCTCGAGACGAGGGGACCCAGCCCCCCACCCCCATGTCCCCTGCCAGCTGGCCACCTCCCCGTCCCATCCCCTGCCTGTGGTTGCCAGCGAACTCTGTTCTCTGCAGCTGCACACGCAGGTCTGTCTGCTGTGGAAAATCCCAAATACCCACAAAGGTGGGGGGTCCTGACCAGAGGCCCCGGTGCCCCAGCGGGGGAGTCCAGCCCTGCTCATCACAGCCAGGACCCCGTACCAACTCCCAGCCCCAGATCCCAGCCGGGGCACCGGAGCTTCCGCCACTTCCAGGTCAGCGGCATCTCGGTGTCGCCATGGCCACCACCTGGGGCTTCTGACTGCCCCTTAAGGGGAGGGCCGCACCGCAGAAGGAGATGGGAGAGAGGCCGTGGCCCCGGCGTCTTCCAGGCGGCCAGGTTGGCGCCTCCACTGTCGTGGGTGGGCCTGGGTGATGGGGGACACCAGAGGCCAAGAAGGGGCTCCCATGGGGCCTGGGAAGCGAGATGACAGATGACAGATGAGCCGGGTGTGGGCAGGGGTGCCGGCTGCCCTGGCTCAGGGAGAGCAGGGGCGACACCCGTGGGGGCTGCGGTCAGCTGGCACCAGGAAGGCCCAGGGGCGCAGAGTGGGCCGCCCTCACGCCCTCCTCACAGCATAGTGGCCGCAGTGACGGGCCGGCGGCTGTGGGCCAGACTGGCTGCGGACGGCTCTTTCCCGGCAGCCTGCTCACTTCCAGACCTCACTCTGCCGAGAGAGGAACAGAAAGTGCAGATGCTGAGGACGTGGCTGGGTGACCCGGAGACCCCGGAGGTGGCCCAGGCCTCCCTGCCCCTCCTACGGGCCCAGGACCTGTGAGCAGAGGACCCCACTCCTGGTGTGCCAAGCAGGGTGGACAGGCGCACCAAGACGGCTGGAACAACCGGGACGGTCAACGCGTTGGCACCGTGGGCACAGCAGGGTCATGGCCAGGAACCAGGAAGGTCAGTGTCAGCCCGGGCACTGGCCTCGTGCAGCATCCTGCGTCACAGTGCTGGTTCGAGTCCTGGCCGCTCTCCTTCCAACCCAGCTCCCTGCTCATGCGCCTGGGCAGGCAGCAGGTGACGGCCCAAGTACGTGGGTCCCTGCCACTCATGTGGGAGACCCGGATGGAGCTCCTGGCTTCTGGCTGCAGCTTGGCCCAGCCCTGGCTGTGGCAGGCATTTAGGGAGTGAACCAGCAGGTGTAAGATCTAGTTCTTTCTCTCTCTCCCCCTCTCTGTCACTCTGCTTTTTAAAAATATTTATTTATTTGTTTGAAAGAGCTACACAGAGAGAGGAGAGGCAGAGAGAGAAAGAGAGAGAGAGAGAGAGAGAGAGAGAGGTCTTCCATCCACTGGTTCACTCCCCAGTTGGCTGCAATGGCCAGAGCTGCACTGATCTGAAGCCAGGAGCCAGGAGCTTCTTCCGGGTCTCCCACATGGGTGCAGGGGTCCAAGGACTTGGGTCATCATCCACTGCTTTCCCAGGCCATAGCAGAGAGCTGGAGCAGAAGTGGAGCAGCAGGGACTTGAACCGGTGCCCATATGGGATTTCAGCACTGCAGGCGGTGGCTTTACCTGCTACGCCACAGCACCGGCCTCCACTCTGCTTTTCAAATAAATGCATCTTTTATAAAAAGCACCAGCACTGTGGACATGGGTGCTCAGCGTAGGCCTGGGGATCTGGCGGTGGCCGCAGGAGCCCACACGCTGGGGAGGTGGAGCGCCCGTGTCCTCGGCCTGGCGTCCTCTGGGTCCTGCATTTTCTCCCTGCAGCCCCGAGTTCTGAACCCCCACACCGGGGTGGGGGGCTGCCCCCACAGGTGTCATCGGGAGGCCATGGGATGGGCACCCCGCAGGGCAGCCACACGAGGTCACCTGCTCAGAGCAGTCGAGGATGGGGGCCTGGCAGGCATGAGGCGGAGAGGGCTGGATGGGCCACAGCAAGGAGCTGGTCCCACAGCGGCTAGGACAAGGGTCCTGGGTGTGACCCCGGTGCTGGCAGTGACAACCCTGCCAGACCTGGCCTGGAACCTTCCCTGCCCAGCTGGGCCAGGCCTCCCTGGGTCCCTGAGAGAACCTTGAGAGAAAGGCCTGCGCAGCCCCTCCACCTCTCTTGGGCCACCTGGGTGGCAGGGCCAGCAGCTGCCTCTCCCCCCGAGCCTGACAGTCCCTGAGCCCAGCTGGGTGCCAAGAAGCCGGGCACAGGTGGGAGTCCCCCAAGCGGGCACGGGCGGTGGCCAGCCCCACAGTCCAGAGCCTGACACACAGGCGAGGTGCTGGGCCACGGACAGAGGCTGGGGCGGGGTGGGGGGGCCCGGGCAGGCGGCCGTGCAGAGCTGTGGGCGGTGAAGCCTGGGAGTGCCAGCCCCCGACTGCCTCCAGGGTGGGGGGCAGCTGTCGCAGCCTGCAGAGGGAGACGCAGCCAGGGAGAGGCGACAGAGCCCAGGTCCGGGGTGGACTCTGCCCAGGTGTGGAGGAGTACGGGGAGTGGGAGGGTGGGGACAGCCCCCGGGGGAGGGGGCCGCAGGACCCCACTCTCTGCAGACCTGGGTGTGGTCTGGCTGGGCGGCCGGCGAGGGGCGTGCACCCCTGGCTGTGAGGCTGCAGCACCCAGAGAGTGTTGAGAGGGGGAACCCAAGCCCATGGCCCTGGTGGGAAAGAGGAACCACCTCCCCCCTCAGCATCCGGTGCAGGGGTTCCCCATGTGGGCCCCAAGGGCAGGACCTGGGTCTGGAGGCACAGCCAGCAGGTGTGGCCCGGGTGGGGGCAGTTGAGGGTCAAGGCCAGCCCCAGGGGCCTGTGGGTGGGAGTTCTGGACTGAGGGTCAGGGGGCCCGGTGCTGTCTCAGATCAGCATCAACCGTGGCCCCTGGGCCTCAGTTTCCCACTCTGTAAGGTGGAGCCAAGGTGGGACCAGGTTCTCCAGAGCCCCCTCGTGTCTTGGAAGAGAGGGAGGGGTCTCGGGGCAGGGGGCTCTCCCGCTGGGAGTGGAGTGGGGCAGCCAGGCTCAGCTGGGCCCGGCGTGGGTCTGCGCCCACCGGCCCCGGGGTGCAGGTGGGTGGGGGTGTGGAGGCGGCATGGCGCCGTCTGCCTGAGCGTGGGCAGTGTGCGTGCCGTGCCCGCCGGGGGCCAGGTGGCCGCAGTTTCTGGAAGGCCCAGGCTGCCTCTGGGGATGCTGGGCAGGGCCAGATCCGGGCTGGGCAGCAGGAAGCTGCAGGCGGGGCCGAGCCACCTCTGCTTTTGCTTTCTCTCTGGCTGCTCCAGAGCGCGGATGCCGGCTCCCCAGAGCAGCACCGGGGCCGCCCCCCCGCCGCCCCCCAGAGAGCCCCGGAGGCCTTGAGGAGGGGCAGCCAGGCCGCCCTGCCCCAGGCCCCACCCCAGGACAGCCCCATCCGGACTGCGGACCAAGCGGCTTGGCCAGGGGACACAGCTGCCTACAGGTCAGTATCACTAGTGGGGGGGGGCTCAGTGGGGGCTGTGAGGGGCTCAGTGGGGGGGGCTGTGAGGGCTCAGTGGGGGGGCTGTGAGGGCTCAGTGGGGGCTGCCAGGGGCTCAGTGGGGGGGGCTGTTAGGAGCTCAGTGGGGGCTGCCAGGGGCTCAGTGGGGGCTGTGAGGGCTCAGTGGGGGCCGTGAGTGCTCAGTGGGGGGGCTGCCAGGGGCTCAGTGGGGGCTGTGAGGGGCTCAGTGGGGGCTGTGAGGGCTCAGTGGGGGGGGCTGCCAGGGGCTCAGTGGGGGCTGCCAGGGGCTCAGTGGGGGGCTGTGAGGGCTCAGTGGGGGGGCTGTGAGGGCTCAGTGGGGGCCGTGAGTGCTCAGTGGGGGCTGTGAGGGCTCAGTGGGGGCTGTGAGGGGCTCAGTGGGGGCTGTGAGGGGCTCAGTGGGGGCCGTGAGTGCTCAGTGGGGGCTGTGAGGGCTCAGTGGGGGCTGTGAGGGCTCAGTGGGGGGGGGCTGCCAGGGGCTCAGTGGGGGCTGTGAGGGCTCAGTGGGGGCTGTGAGGCTCAGTGGGGGGGGGGGCTGCCAGGGGCTCAGTGGGGGCTGTGAGGGCTCAGTGGGGGCTGTGAGGGGCTCAGTGGGGGGGGCTGCCAGGGTCTCTGGGGGCTGTGAGGGGCTCAGTGGGGGGGCTGTGAGGGGTTCAATGGGGCTGTGAGGGCTCAGTGGGGGCTGTGAGGGCTCAGTGGGGGCCGTGAGGGCTCAGTGGGGGCTGTGAGGGGCTCATTGGGGGGGCTGTGAGTGGCTCAGTGGGGGCTGTGAGGGTCTCTGGGGGGCTGTGAGGGGCTCAGTGGGGGGGGCTGTGAGGGTCTCAGTGGGGGGGGCTGTGAGGGGCTCAGTGGGGGGCTGTGAGGGCTCAGTGGGGGGCTGTGAGGGGCTCAGTGGGGGGGCTGTGAGGGCTCAGTGGGGGGGCTGTGAGGGGCTCAGTGGGGGGCTGTGAGGGCTCAGTGGGGGCTGTGAGGGTCTCAGTGGGGGGCTGTGAGGGGCTCAGTGGGGGGCTGTGAGGGCTCAGTGGGGGGCTGTGAGGGGCTCAGTGGGGGGCTGGGAGGGCTCAGTGGGGGGATGTGAGGGCTCAGTGGGGGGGCTGCCAGGGTCTCAGCTCGGGGAGCTGGTGGCAGGGCTCGTGTCGGGCAGTTGGGGTGTGGCTGTGAGGGGGTGGTGTTGTGGGGAGCAAGTGCAGCACCGCACGGGGCTGTGCCCCAGTCTCTGCCCCCTGTTTCAGGGGGCGGATGGGGGGGGGCGGGCGCCATGGTGGGTGTGGGGCTCCCCCTGCAGGGCTGGGGCAGCATCACAGGGCAGGCTCTGCTGAGTGGCAGCCAGGCAGGAAGAAAGCCTTGGGGGGGGCTCCTCCCCCAGGAGGGTAGGCACTCCCCCCACCCCGCCGGCAGGAAGAGGCAGGGGTCCCCCCCCCCACCCCGCAGGCTCTCCTGAGCTCGGCGCTGGGCCCACGCCCCCAGACAGCTCCCGGCGCCAGTCCCCAGGACCCCATGCCATTGGACTGGCCCCTAGAACTTGACTTCCTGAGCTTGTAGGAAGAAGTGTTATTTGTTTGTTTTATTTATCTGAGAGGCAGAGGGAGAGAGAGAGGGAGGGGGAGAGAGAGAGAGAGAGAGAGAAACCTTCTCAGAGCCAGGCGCTCCATCCACTTCTCCGTGGGGGCAGGGGCCCGAGTCCTGGGACCGTCACCCTCGGCCTCCCAGAGCACACATCAGCAGGACGCTGGGGCCAGGCCCTGAACCCCCAGGTGCCAATCGCCGGGCCACACGCCGGCCAGTCCTCTCGTGTCTCTGACGAGCCGTGCGTGTCCCCCGGGGGAAGCGCTGTCCCAGCCCTGTTGGCTGCCGTCTTCTGGCTTCTGGAGGAAGTGACCGCAGAGGCAGGGGCCGGGGACACAGGCGCTCTGGGCGCAGAGTTTCAGGGTGGGGTGAGGTCGTGCACCCCACGGTCCCCGGGCAGGTGGACGGTTAAGCAGCCACTTCCTGGCCCACCCCAGACAGGCAGCCTCAAGCCCACCGACCGTGCTGGAGCCATGTTGCCTGGCGGGATGTGGGCAGATGCCCCACAGAGAGATTGTCCCCTCTCCCGGGGAGCCTCACTCTGCCAGGAGCCCCAGCTGTCCAGCAGGGAGCCCCGGAGCAGCTGCCATCGGGAGTGGAGCTGGTATTGCGCAGGCACCCGACGCCGGGATGTGAAGTCCCAGCCAGCCTTAGCTGATGTGCCAAATACCCCCCACCCCTGACTTCCTGAGCTTTGTTGGGAGGATTTCCAAGGGTGGGGGGCCCTGGACAGGCACTGCCTCAAAGCCTCGGTGTCCTGTCCACCCCCAGGGGCCTGTGTTCCATCCGCAGGGAACAGGTGTGCAGGTTAGCTTTCTCCTCCAAACACTGGGCTGCATTGAAGCTGTCCCAGGCTGTGTAGAGCCTGATGAGCCGTTGGAAGTGGTGGACATGGTGGGGGGCTGGCCCAGGGGCCCTGCTGACCACACCTCCCCGAGCACCTAAGGGTGAGTAGTGGGCGTGGGTGTGCCCACCCCCTGCCCCCAGGCAGTCCCCGCTGGTCCAGGCCTGGGTCCTCCTGCCCAACGCCAGTGCTGCCAGCTCCCTGGGCAGGTGCCCCAGGCCCTGGGCTGCTGGGCCACACAGCACTGCGGCGGCACACGGCAGGCAGGAAGGGGCGCCCTGTGGTTGCTGGCCTCGGGTCTGCTCCACTCGGGGTCCCTCCGAGGGGCCCCAGGCCAGGGCAGCAGGAGGAAGGCTGAGGCCCCCACATGAGGGGAGCTGTGTGCTCCCCCAGCTTGCACGGGGCAGACGGCTCTCGGGGCGGGCTGGCCTGGGGGGATGTTTTGCTTCTGGCCAGGGTCCACGCCCGCCTCCCTGATGGACTGCAGGAGTGCCTGCCCAGCCCTCACCGACTCACCCGGGGCGGGGTGCTCCCTTCCCGGCTCAGAGCAGAACGACCACCCAGGGCCGCTGAGCCCTCTCTTCCATACCACCCTGCAGGGCACCCCGGGGGGCCCAGTGCTCGCCCAGGGAGGCCCTTGGGCTTTTCTGGGACCCTGCCACCTGGCGGTGGCTGGCAGTCCCCCAGAGAGAGGGAGGAGGGAGACAGGTTCCCGAGTTTTCTGGGCAGTGGTCCAGAGCCCCAGCCCCTGCTGCTGGTCCCGTTCTGGCCTGCACCTGTGGGCTGGACACAGGCACCTCCTGCAGCCAGATCCGGGGCTGGCAGCGGGGGCCCAGGCCCACAGCTGGGCCTCTGAGCTGCACTTGATGAGGGCTGCGTGCCGGGCGAGGCAGGGGGCTCGGGGGCCACGTGCTCAGGCACTGCCTGCCACCCAGGGCCCCGGGAGAGGAGTGCAGGGGCGCCGAGGAGCCTCCCTGAAGGTCTCGGCTTCCCACCACACCAGGGGAGGGGCCGGGCTCCAGGGCTGGCTGGGAGCTCTTTGCAGCTTCCCAGATGTCCTTGGGAAGGAGAATGTGGGGCGGTGGCGGGGGGAGCCCGGGCCGGGGCAGGGCCTTGGCTGGCCCAGGCTCCTCCCCTTCGTGCCCTCTGCTGACCTCCTGTCCCCTCCCCCCTGCCCTGCAGCCCCGGCACCATGAACGACACCTGCGGCTCTGGGAACCTGACCTGGCCCCCGTGGCTGGAGCACACCTTCTCCGCCTACCTGACCTTGCTGCTGGTGCTGGGCCTGCTGCTCAACGGGCTGGCGCTCTGGGTGTTCTGCCGCCGCATGCGGGGCTGGACGGAGGCCCGCGTGTACATGACCAACCTGGCCGGGGCCGACCTCTGCCTGCTCTGCGCCCTGCCCTTCATGCTGCACTCCCTGAACCACACCTCGGACACGCCGCTGTGCCAGCTCTCGCAGGCCGTGTACCTGCTGAACAGGTACATGAGCATCGGCCTGGTCATGGCCATCGCCGTGGACCGCTACGTGGCCGTGCGGCACCCGCTGCGTGCCCGCGGCTTGCGCTCCCCGCGGCAGGCGGCGGCCGTGTGTGGGACCCTCTGGGTGCTGGTGGCCGGCTCCCTGGGGCTGCGCTGGCTGCTGGGGGTGCAGGAGGGCGGCTTCTGCTTCCGGAGCCGCTCGGGACACACACTGCACACGTCCGTGTTCTCGCTACTGGGCTTCTACCCGCCGCTGGCAGTGCTGGCCTTCTGCTCCCTGCAGGTGGGGGCCGCGCTGGCCCGGAGCCCGGCTGCCAGCTCGGGGCAGGGCGCGGCCACCCGCAGGGCTGCCCGCATGGTCTGGGCCAACCTGGCGGTGTTTGTGGTCTGCTTCCTGCCGCTGCACGCGGTGCTGACGGCACAGCTGGCCATGGGCCTGCAGCCCTGCGCTGTGCAGCTCGCGTTCAGGCGCGCCCTCTTTGTCACCAGCAAGCTCTCAGACGCCAACTGCTGCCTGGACGCCATCTGCTACTACTACACGGCCAGGGAGTTCCAGGAGGCGTCCGCCCTGGGCCGGCCCCACAGTGCCAAGGCCTGCAAGAGCCACGAGTCCCTGTGCGTGACCCTCACCTAGTCCCGTGGGCCCCGTCTCAGGCTGGGGGGAGCCTGACCAGCAGCAAGGAGCCCAGGATGGGTCCTGGACTCTGAGGGCTGTGGGTGCTGCCCAGGGAGCAGGGACTGGGTGGACAAGCCGGGCACAGGCCTGGAGCGCTGCACCCACGCCCCAGGAAGGGGCACCCGAGGGCTTCCCAAGGCCACACCCAGCCCTTGCACCGGGCTTTGGGGCTGGAATAAAGGCCAGTCTCTGGAGCTGGTCCTGACAGGGCCCCCGTGTGGCCCACACCTGAATGGGGGGGAAGGAGGGGGTAGCATGTGGCTCAGAGGCTGCGGCCACGCCTCCCCGAATGGCTCCCCCCGCCCCAGGCCTTCTGCTGGGAGCCTCCTGGGGCCCTCTGTCCCTCCCCACCCTCTGCAGAGCTGCTGGGGGTGTCTGGTGGCCAGAGCCCGGCTTTCTCTGCTCAAGGCAGGGTTGGGGCCGTGCAGCCAGGCCCAGGTGGGGTGGGTAAGGTCTCGCCGGGGAGGCACCCAGTCTCCCTCCCCTGCCATCAGAGAAAAGCCAGAAGCCACGTCTGGCAGAGCCAGGGCCTCCCTGCTTGGGGCTGGGCGTCCAGACTTAGCCGGATGAGCCGAGCTTTCCGGAGGCCACCTGTGGCTGTGGCAGCAGCGGGCCTGGCTCCGACCCAGCTCCTGCCGCCCACTGCATGTGCTCGGGCTCCAGCCCCGCCAGCCATAGCGGGTTCTGGGTAGCCGTGGCCCCGCCGGCCGTGGCGGGTGCTGGGCAGTTGTGGCCCCGCCGGCTGTGGTGGGTGCTGGGCGAGTGCTATGCCTCTGAGTTCCCAGATGCTTGCTCAGTGCTGAGCCTGCTCAGCGTGTGACCGCTGGCCCAGGCCGGCCGGGAGCGCGTTCTGGGGTGGGCAGGTGTGAGGCCCCATGCCTGTGTACTGTGGGGCTTGGTGGCCTCCGCCACCCTGCTCTGGGCACCCACAGGGCTGCCACCAGCCCTGGCTTCTGCCCAGCGGGAAACATCCTGCCTCTGAGCCCAGGTCTGCCGTGGGACCGGCTCAGGTGGCTGCAGAGCGTGTGGGGGTCGGGGCAGGGACCCCCCAGCTCTAGTCCACCTGCTCCCCTGCCTGTCCACTGAGCCAGGTCTGTAGGCCCAAAGCACGACCTGTGGCCATATCTGGAGCCAAAGCCTCCCCCAGTATCCAGGCCCTGGGGGTCCACCCTCACCCCTCCTTTCCACACACCCGCCAGGCCTCCCTACCTCCAGACCCCCCACCTGCTCCCTCTGGCCCCTCACCAGCCAGCAGCAGCTGGGGGGCCTTGAAACTGCAAAGCTGACCCCAGGCTCCCGTATCCAGCCCTTCAAGGCAGCCTTGGAGGCTTGCCCTCCCCCCCACCCTGCGCCCACCATTGCTGCTCAGTGTGCTCCCAGCCCCCAGGACCAGGGCTCCCCTGCACCCTACTCTGCCTCACTCTGCGAACCCTACAGGGGGCGGGGAAGGGACTCACTGGCCTGGAAGGCAGAGGGGACCAGATTGTGCGGGGAGCAGGGGTCTGAGGTGTGGGGGCACCGTCAGCAGCAAGGACGCTTTACCCAGACTGTGGCCGCCTGCCCAGCCCCGCCCCCACCCCATGCTCCTGGCAGGAGCCTCCCGGAGGCTCACCAGGGTCTGCCTGGGGTCAGATACTCAGGGAGAACAGGACACACCCCTGAGAGCCAGGACACACCCTGAGGGCCAGGACACACCCTGAGGGCCAGGACATACCCCTGAGGGCCGGGACACACCCTGAGGGCCAGGACACACCCTGAGGGCCAGGACACACCGTGAGGGCCAGGACACATCCCCTGAGGGCCAGGACACACCCCTGAGGGCCGGGACACACCCTGAGGGCCAGGACACACCCTGAGGGCCAGGACACACCGTGAGGGCCAGGACACATCCCCTGAGGGCCAGGACACACCCCTGAGGGCCAGGACACATCCCTGAGGGCCAGGACACATCCCCTGAGAGCCAGGACACACCCTGAGAGCCGGGACACACCCTGAGGGCCAGGACACACCCTGAGGGCCAGGACACACCCCGAGGGCCAGGACACACCCCTGAGGGCCAGGACACATCCCTGAGGGCCAGGACACACCCCTGAGAGCCAGGACACACCCCTGAGGGCCGGGACACATCCCCTGAGGGCCAGGACACACCGTGAGGGCCAGGACACACCCCTGAGGGCCAGGACACATCCCTGAGGGCCAGGACACATCCCCTGAGAGCCAGGACACACCCTGAGAGCCGGGACACACCCTGAGGGCCGGGACACACCGTGAGGGCCAGGACACACCCCTGAGGGCCAGGACACACCCTGAGGGCCAGGACACACACCTGAGAGCCAGGACACACCCTGAGGGCCGGGACACACCCCTGAGAGCCAGGACACACCCCTGAGAGACAGGACACACCCCTGAGGGTCAGGACACACCCTGAGGGCCAGGACATACCCCTGAGAGCCAGGACACACCCCTGAGGGCCAGGACACACCCCTGAGAGCCAGGACACACCCTCAGGGCCAGGACACACCCCTGAGTGCCAGGACACACCCCTGAGGTCCAGGACACATCCCCTGAGGTCCAGGACACATCCCCTGAGAGCCAGGACACACCTCTGAGGGCCAGTACACACCCCTGAGGGCCGGGACACACCCTGAGGGCCAGGACACCCCCTGAGAGCCAGGACAGACCCTGAGGGCCAGGACACACCTCTGAGGGCCGGGACACACCCCTGAGAGCCGGGACACACCCCTGAGGGCCGGGACACATCCCCTGAGAGCCAGGACACACCCTAAGGGCCAGGACACACCCCTGAGGGCCAGGACACACCCCTGAGGGCCAGGACACACCCTAAGGGCCAGGACACACCCCTGAGGGCCAGGACACATCCCCTGAGGGCAGGACACACCCCTGAGGGCCAGGACACACCCCTGAGGGCCAGGACACATCCCCTGAGGGCCAGGACACACCTCTGAGGGCCAGTACACACCCCTGAGGGCCGGGACACACCCTGAGGGCCAGGACACACCCTGAGGGCCAGGACACACACTGAGGTCCAGGACACACCCCTGAGGGCCAGGACACCCCCTGAGGGCCAGGACACACCCTGAGGGCCAGCACACACCCTGAGGGCCGGGACACACCCTGAGGGCCGGGACACACCCTGAGGGCCTGGACACACCCTTAGGGCCGGGACACACCCCTGAGAACCAGGACACACCCTGAGAGCCAGGACACACCCTGAGGGCCGGGACACACCCTGAGAGCCAGGACACACCCTGAGGGCCAGGACACACACCTGAGAGCCAGGACACACCCTGAGGGCCGGGACACACCCTGAGAGCCAGGACACACCCCTGGGGGCCGGGACACACCCCTGAGGGCCAGTACACACCCCTGAGAGCCGGGACACACCCTGAGGGCCGGGACACACCCTGAGGGCCGGGACACACCCCTGGGGGCCGGGACACACCCCTGAGGGCCGGGACACACCTCTGAGGGCCGAGACACACCCTGAGGGCCGGGACACACCCTGAGGGCCAGGACACACCCCTGGGGGCCGGGACACACCCCTGAGGGCCGGGACACATCCCCTGAGAGCCAGGACACACCCTGAGGGCCAGGACACACCCTGAGGGCCAGGACACACCCCTGAGAGCCAGGACACACCCCTGAGGGCCGGGACACATCCCCTGAGAGCCAGGACACACCCTGAGGGCCAGGACACACCCTGAGAGCCAGGACACACCCTGAGGGCCAGGACACACCCCTGAGAGCCAGGACACACCCCTGAGGGCCAGGACACACCCCTGAGGGCCAGGACACACCCCTGAGGGCCGGAACACACCTTGAGGGCCAGGACAAACCACTGAGGGCCAGGACACACCTCTGAGGGCCAGGACACACCCTGAGGGCCAGGACACACCCCGAGGGCCAGGACACACCCCTGAGGGCCAGGACACACCCTGAGGGCCAGGACACACCCCTGAGAGCCAGGACACACCCCTGAGGGCCGGGACACATCCCCTGAGAGCCAGGACACACCCTGAGGGCCAGGACACACCCTGATGCCAGGACACACCCTGAGAGCCAGGACACACCCTGAGGGCCAGGACACACCCTGAGGGCCAGGACACACCCCTGAGAGCCAGGACACACCCCTGAGGGCCGGGACACACCCTGAGGGCCGGGACACACCCTGAGAGCCGGGACACACCCTGAGGGCCAGGACACACCCTGAGGGCCAGGACACACCCCTGAGAGCCAGGACACACCCCTGAGGGCCGGGACACACCCTGAGGGCCGGGACACACCCTGAGAGCCGGGACACACCCTGAGGGCAAGGACACACCCCTGAGAGCCAGGACACACCCCTGAGGGCCAGGACACACCCCTGAGAGCCAGGACACACCCCTGAGAGCCATTACACACCCTGAGGGCCAGGACACACCCCTGAGGGCCAGGACACACTCCTGAGGGCCAGGACCCACCCCTGAGGACTGGGACACACCCTGAGGGCCAGGACACACCCCCAAGGGTCAGGGCACACCCCCAAGGGCCAGGGCACACCTCTGAGAGCCAGGACACACCCCTGAGGGCCAGGACACATCCCCTGAGCGCCAGGACACACCCTGAGGGCCAGGACACACCCCCTGTGCCAGGATGTCCCCATGCCAGGACCAGGCCTTCCCCCAGGGCCAGGCACCCCTGTGGGGGGGAGGGGTGTTCGAAGCAGCACCTTACCTGTCTGTCACCTGCGGGTTAGGGTTAGACCCAGAAGTCCGGGCTCCAGTGAGGATGCCCAGGTTTGAGTTCTGGGTGTGAGTTTGGCTCCACCTCTGATCCAGAGGCCCCCTCCACCAGCCCCCAGCTATGCTCTGCCTAGGGGTACACAGGGTGCCCAGGGCTCCGGTCAGCACCATTGCAGAGGGTGGGGCAGCCGGTCAGAGAGAACCCAGGCAAGAGAGCAGCGGCCTCAGGAGCCCGGGCCCTTCAGGCCCAGCACAACGCCACCTCCTCCGGGAAGCCCTCTGCAGGCTGGGACAGGCCTGCTGCCTCCCTCCACCCTCTGGCTGGGCAGCCCAGTGGGAAGGGGCAGGAGGGGCCGGGGGCTCACACCCAGGGCTGCGCCTTCTCCTGCCCAGCCCGAGCACCCGGCCTGGGCGTGAGCTCCGGTGGGCACAGGGACTTCTGCTCACAACAAGGTTCCAGAAAGGACTGGGGCCCCGAAGGGCTGGGAGCAGAGGCAGCACCCCACGGCCTCCCCCAGGCCCAGGGAGACAGAGGGGGCGCCTGGGGAGCTGGGCCCACAGCCGCATCAGAGCCCAGCCCCGCTGGACACGGCCCACAGGCCCCTCCTTGGCCTCCCAGCTGCACAGGGAGACTTTAGGGGTCAGGGACCCTTTGCTGCCAGCCATGGCCCTGGAGATGTGGGAGGCAGTGCTGCCCACGTGGGCGCCATCTCCCCTGGGAGCAGCTGTCTCTGTGGCCTCAGCAGCCTCCACCCTAGCAGGGGTGACCCTGAGTGCTGACCGTGGGTGGTGGCCGCCCCAGCTGCCCTCAGCAGCCATGAGGGAAAGCTGCTCTCACCTCCCAGCACCATCCTGCCGGGCACCTGCCCGTCCTCAGCCCCGGGAGCCTCACTGCCCTGCCCGGTGCCGCTCTGGCCTGCTGCTCACCTACGAGGGAAGAGGCCAGGGCACTCCCCCCGTACACAGGGCTGGGGGGTGTGGATAGGATGCTCCCACCGCACACAGGGCTGGGGGGCCAGGTCACTCCCACCACACACAGGGCTGGGGGGGCCAGGACACTCCTGCCACACACAGGGCTGGGGGGCCAGGTCACTCCCCCCGCACACAGGGCTGGGGGGTGTGGGTAGGATGCTCCCACCACACACAGGGCTGGGGGGTGTGGATAGGATGCTCCCACCACACACAGGGCTGGGGGGTGTGGATAGGATGCTCCCACCACACACAGGGCTGGGGGGTGTGGATAGGATGCTCCCACCACACACAGGGCTGGGGGGGGCCAGGTCACTCCTGACACACACAGGGCTGGGGGGCCAGGTCACTCCTGACACACACAGGGCTGGGGGGGGGCCAGGACACTCCCACCGCACACAGGGCTGGGGGTGTGTGGGTAGGATGCTCCCACCGCACACAGGGCTGGGGGGTGTGGGTAGGATGCTCCCACCGCACACAGGGCTGGGGGGGGCCAGGTCACTCCTGACACACACAGGGCTGGGGGGCCAGGTCACTCCCACCGCACACAGGGCTGGCAGGGCCAGGTCACTCCCGCCACACACAGGGCTGGGGGGCCAGGTCACTCCCACCGCACACAGGGCTGGGGGGCCAGGTCACTCCTGACACACACAGGGCTGGGGGGGCCAGGACACTCCCACCGCACACAGGGCTGGGGGGCCAGGTCACTCCCACCGCACACAGGGCTGGGGGGCCAGGTCACTCCCACCGCACATAGGGCTGGGGGGCCAGGTCACTCCCACCGCACATAGGGCTGGGGGGGGCCAGGTCACTCCCACCGCACATAGGGCTGGGGGGCCAGGTCACTCCCACCGCACACAGGGCTGGGGGGCCAGGTCACTCCCACCGCACATAGGGCTGGGGGGCCAGGTCACTCCCACCGCACATAGGGCTGGGGGGCCCAGGACACTCCCACCGCACACAGGGCTGGGGGCGGCACTCCTGGACCATGCGCGGGGTCCCAGCAGGGGTTGCTGAGGACAGGGGAGCGGCTGCCCCCAGGAGGGGCTGTCTGGACGCACACGGTGGGGGGAACTCCTGCCCCCAGCTGGTGTCTGGTTTGTCCATCGCTGGAGCCTGGGACGCATCCCAGGGCCATCCGGGCGCACGGAGACCTCTCGGTGAGCAGTCGGGGGGCTCAGCATGGGGTTTGGGCTTGTGTCCGTGACTCTGGCCAGGTCCGGGGACACTGTCAGCTCCGGGCTGGGAATGTCGGGAGGCAGGCAGGTGGGAGACGGAGTCCCTCCTCCGGCAGAGGCAGGGAAGCCGGACTACCGGACGCCGTCCCGGTGGGCCGGGGCTTCCATCCCTTCTGCCTTTGCTTGTCACAGCGAAGCAGCAGTGGCTGGGAGAGCCGGGGCGGGGGTCGGCCGTGGGGGTGTCCACCGCGGCTCCCTGCTGAGGGCAGTGGCAGGCCGACAGGGAGCAGAATCCTGGGCGAGGATTCCACTCACTCCCAGGCTGTGCAGAGTGTGGCGCAGGCTGGACCAGGGCAGGCCGCCCTGCTGCCCCCGTGGGCGGAGCTTGGACAGGTGCCAGCGGGCAGCAGAGTAGCCATTAGAGACCCAGGACCGCCCCTGCTTGTAGCAAGCCAGGAGCCAGTCCCCAGGTCAGCGGGCTGCCAACCCTCTCTAGAAAGGCAGGCGACAAACATGTACCATGTGCTTCGCCACTGGTCCTGGCCCCGCTGAGGTCCAGTGCACCCCGGTCCACAGTCCGCCGAGCTCTGCGCCCCCCGCTGCCTCTGTCCCCGAGCACACAGGGGCGGTCTCCTCCCGGATCCCGGACTGCTCCCCTGAGCTGCATGTGGGGTTCATGGACGTGTGGCCAGGGCTCCTATGGTGAGCAGACTCCTCCAGCTACCGCCTGCAGTGCCAGTAAGGGCACAGATTCGAGTCCCGGCTGCTCCACTTCTGATCCAGCTCTCTGCTGTGGCCTGGGAAAGCAGGAGAAGATGGCCCAAGTCCTTGGGCCCCTGCACCCGCGTGGCAGACCCGGAAGAGGCTCCTGGCTCCTGGCTTCGGATTGACAGAGCTCCAGCCATGGAGGCCAACTGGGGAGTGAACCAGCGGATGAAAGACCTCTCTCTCTCTCTCTCTCTCTCTCCCTCTCTCTCTCTGCCTCTCGGTAACTCTGCCTTTCAAATAAATAACTAAATCTTAAAAAAAAAAAAAAAAAAAAAAAAAAAAAAAGAGGCCGGCTCTGTGGCTCACTAGGCTAATCCTCTGCCTGCGGCGCTGGTACCCCAGGTTCTAGTCCCGGTTGCCCCTCTTCCAGGCCAGCTCTCTGCTGTGGCCCGGGAAGGCAGTGGAGGATGGCTCAGGTGCTTGGGCCCTGCACCCGCATGGGAGACCAGGAGAGGCACCTGGCTCCTGGCTTCGGATCAGCGCGGTGCGCTGGCCGCAGCGGCCATTGGAGGGTGAACCAACGGAAGGAAGACCTTTCTCTCTGTCTCCCTCTTTCACTGTCCACTCTGCCTGTCAAAAATAAATAAATAAATAATAAAAAATAAATTAAAAAAAAAAAGAAAAAAAGAGGAGGGGTGAGGTGGAGAGGGCTGTGACGCTGCAGGCCCAGGTCTGGGGAGGAGGGGGCCGGACTCTAGCCCCTGGGGAGGGGATGCACAGGAGGCTTCGTGGCCACTGGCTCTGAGTCTGATCCTGGGCACGGCTCCCTCCTCTGCACAGGTTTCTCTCTCCTTGCTGGGGGTGGGGCCACAGCCAGGGGCGGGGCCACAGCCAGGGGCAGGGCCACAGCGGGGGGGGGCAAGGCAAGGGCGGGGCCACAGTCAGGGCCTGGGGGGGCAGGTTTCAGACTTGAGCCTCAGGACACTGCCGGGCAGGGGAGGGGCTCACAGCAGTCCAGGCTCAGGACCGCATCTGGCTTCCCAAAGCCCAGGCTGCTGTGGAGGGGGCAGGGGTCTCCAGGCCACCGGGATGGCCCCGAGGGAAGCCAGATTCTAAGCTGTCAGTTCCCAGTGTCCCTGGGAGTGGCCCAGCAGCGGCTGAGGGAGGGGCGAGGTGGCAGCTCGACCTCTGAGGTCAACTCTAAACACGAGGGAGGCTGAGGGTCAGAGCAGGGCCAAGTTCGGGCCCTGGAAATCAGGCCTAAGACGGGGCCGGGCCTCTGGACTCCGCTCAGGGCCCCTGGGGCGCCTCTGTGTCAGGCAGGGACAGTGAGGTCAGCAGTGTCCTGGGGTGACCACTGAGCTCATCCTCTGTAGGAGCCCCCAGAGGTGCTCTGGGTGGGTGGGGGAAGGGGCACCTGGGGAGCAACGTGGGGCTGGGCTGGGCCTGGAGGAAGCTCCTGCCCAGGCTTTCCGGCCCAGAGCTGGGTGTCAGGCTAAAGGGCAGCAGGAGGCGGTGTCCACGGGGCCAGGCCCTGAGGCGCCCGCAACGCCACACACGCAGGGGACAGAGGAACAGGAGGCGTTTTTAGCGACGTCACCCGAGCTTCTTCCAGAACCAAACTCCAGTGAGCACGGCTCTTACAAATCACACATCGGAGTCACCAGCCCCTGCCCGGTCCTGAGCCAGGAGGCCCAAGCCTGGGACACTCGCTCCAGCCTTGTGCCGTGCAGCCACGGCCGGCCACAGCCTGGAGTCGTGGTCGGTCCCCTGCCAGCCACAGGAGCCTCCTGCTCACGACCGTGGGCCGCCAGGTGACAGGCGTGTACACATCTGTCCTCGTGTTTCTGGGCCAGTCAGGTGGCCGGAGACCCTGGGGTCCTTCACTGCACCGGGCCCGGGGAGACGCTGTGCCGTCACCCGGATCCTAGCAATGAGACCAAGAGAAAAGCCGAGCCCGTGAGCGCCACCCAGCGGGTACCACATCTAAGAGGGTCGGCCGCTGAGGGGGCCCCAAAGACCCAGCGGGACCACACGGACGCCCACTGGGGAGGCCAGTGCCCAGCAGAGCAGGCAGCAAGGGGGCTTTGTGTTATTTGTGCACCCAGGGACGAGCTGTGGGGGAGCCCAATATGCGGGGGCAGCCAAGGGGGTATGACCAGGGGGCGTGGCTGGGCGGCCAGCGCCCACCTGGAGGAAGGGGTGAGTGTGGGAGCAGCAGGTGGGCAGCGGGAATCACCGAAGGGACCACAAGGGCAGGGAGGGTCCTCGTCCCCCCACCCCCCGCCATGCACACATAGTCCCGCAGGTGCCTGGAGCCGCACACGGGGCCCCGGAGCAGGAACCGCGCTCGGTCGGCTTCCTCCCGAAGGTCCCGGTCCCTCCCCAGCCGTGCCCTCTGCCCGCCCAGCCTGCTGCTTCCCTACCCTGGGCTGGCCCCCCAGGGTCGCCACCTCCTGGCCGCAGGCCTGGCCCTCGGGGTGCCCGGCCGCTGCCGCTGTGCCCTGTGGGGGCCCAGTTCTCGTCTGGGGCTTGGGGCAGCTCAGCAGCGGCCGACCCAGGGCCCTGGACGGGGCCAGCACAGGTGCCCAAGGAGCACCCAACTCTCCCCCCATTCGCTCAGGACCCCGGCCGTGGGCAGCTGCCAGGGATCAGGCCGGGGTGCAGCTGTCTCCGACCAGGTCTCGGATCTTCTACTCCGGGGGCGCAAGAGGCCAATGGTTCAGTGCTGTCCACAGCCCTCAAGGAGGTGTGGGGCCGAGGGCAGGGGTTGAGGCCTCCAGGTGGGCGATGCCCTCAATCTGCAGAGACTGGTTCTGTGCTGAAGGCCCGGCCTTCCCATCCCAACCCAGCCATCAGCCAGGACAGGAGGCTGCCAGGTGCATGTCCGACTGCCCACCGCGCACTGCCCTGCCCACTTGCTACGCTGCCCCCTCCCAGGGGGCTCTGCAGGGACCCTGAATGGTGTGGACGACAGTGTCCTGGAGGCCCTGCCCTCCCACCCCAGCCACACCCCTCCCCAGGCCTCCCCACCTCCCCAGAGGGGCAGCAGGGAGGAGGCTCAGGGCTGGGCCCCCCTCACCACACTCCCCGCAGGCCCCCCCATCTCCCCAGAGGGGCAGCAGGGAGGAGGCTCAGGGCTGGGTCCCCCCCCACTTCCCCTAGGCCCCCCCACCTCCCCAGAGGGGCAGCAGGGAGGAGGCTCAGGACTGGGTCCCCCCACACTCCCCCTAGGCCCCCCCACCTCCCCAGAGGGGCAGCAGGGAGGAGGCTCAGGGCTGGGACCCTCCCCCCCGCCACGCTCCCCCTCCCTGGCGGCCTCTGCCCTGCAAACACAGCTCGGTCCAGGGCGGCCCTCAGAGGCAATGCTGGGGTCGCCCTGAGGCAGTCGCTGTATGTGCTCCCTCCTCTCTGCACCCCTGCCGCTCCCTCGTGGGGTCACTGTGGGGCCTGCTGACCACGGAACCGCGACCTGTGGGCAGCCTGGCCTGCTGCCCAGCCCACCCAGTCCCACGGCGTCCCCAGCTCCTCGGGCCTTGAGAGCTGACGGACAGAGGGTGTCCCCCGGATGTCCTGGACACGGCGGCCTCTCTGAGACAGCATTTTAGCCCAGGTGCGATGCCACTGAGCTGGGTCGGGAAAGCCCAGACCCCAGTGGACGCAGGGCTCAGCTCCCGAGGGGCCAGAGCTCCCCCAGCCCCACTGCCGGTCCCACCCTGCACACATCAGTGCAGCTGACCCCGAGGGTGGGTGGCGCTGGTGGTGAGGACACAGGCCGGGTGCAGGGGGATGCCCTGGCCCAGTGCAGCCGGCGGAGGCCGGGGAGGAGCAGGTGTCCTGGTGAGTCATGGCTGCGGGCTTGGGGAGAGCAGGCGCCCAGGGCAGGGGGGGGTTGGGGGGGGCGGGCGAGCTGGGCCTTGCTGTGTCCCACGCCCCGGGGGCGGGTCTCTGTGGGCGTGCACAGGGCGGAGGTGGTGCAGCTGCGCCGTTCCCACGGCTCCGGCGCCCCGGGCCTGCCACGAGTCACCTGGTGTCCGCGCGATGACGGGGCTGAACGTGTCCCTCTGCTTCTTCCTCGGCACCTGCGCCCTCTGCGAGACGGCCAGGAGGGCATCCAAGGCCCTGCTCCCCGCGGGCGCCTACGCCTGCTTCGCCCGGGAGGCGGTGGGCGCGGCCCAGCTGGCGGCCTGCTGCCTGGAGCTGCAGGGGCTGGCGGAATTCGGGCCCTGGGCGGGGGGCTTCGGGCCTGACGTGCTGCTGACCCTGCTCTTCCTGCTGTTCCTGGTGCATGGGGCCACCCTGGATGGGGCCTCGGCCAACCCGGCGGTGGCCCTGCAGGAGCTCCTCATGGCCGAGGCGTCCCTGGCCAGCACGCTGCTGAAGCTGGCGGCCCAGGGGCTGGGCGTGCAGGCCGCCCACGCGCTGACGCTGCGCTGCTGGGCCTGGGAGCTCAGTGAGCTGCACCTGCTGCAGAGCCTCCTGGCCGGGCACTGCAGCTCCGCCCTGCACACGTCCGTGCCCCACGGCGCCCTGGTGGAGGCCGCCTGCGCCTTCGTCTTCCACCTGACCCTGCTGTGCCTGCGACACAGCCTCCCCGCCTACAGGGTGCCCGCCCTGGCCCTGCTGGTCACCGTCGTGGCCTACACAGGTGAGCCCCCTTCCCTCCCGGCTGGGCCCCCCGGGAGCCCCAGCTGGCCAGGTGTCTACGAGCTCGCCGAGGCCGGGCGGCTCCCAGACCGGACGCCAGGCCACCCGGCTGTGCCTCTCCCCAGCGCCCAGCTGCTCCTGTTCTGCCTGGGGCACGGGGAAGCTTCCTCAGGCTCTGGTCTGGGGGCCCTGTGTCCTCGGCCACCACCCTCCCCAGGTGACAAAGCCCGAGTCCCTTTTCACCGGGTCCTTGTCTTTCCCACTGGGCCCTCCAGCTGGTGAAGCTGGGCTCTCTGCCCCCACCCAGAGACCCCGGGCCAGGCCCCCCTGCCCCCACCCAGAGACCCCGGGCCAGGCCCCCCAGCCCCCACCCAGAGACCCTGGGCCAGGCCCCCTGCCCCCACCCAGGCTGACCCAGGTGCCCCAGGCTCCTCCCCCCAACAGGGGTGCTGCAGGGGTGCTGGGTGCGGGCTAGCCCACAGGAGGGCTGTAGCCCAGGCCCCTCCCAGTCTCCACTCTCAGGACTGATGTCAGCCAGGACCCTGCACCCTGCACCCAGCACCCAGCCCCAGATACTGAGCGCCAAGGCCACGGGAGGCCCGTGTGGAGGTTGGGAGGGGACCAGGCTGCCTGGGCTCCTGCCCTGGCACAGGAGGACCCCAGGGCCAGTGCGCTGACCTCATGGGGGATCTGTGCACCCAGGCCTGCACCTGCCTGGGCCTGGCACTCTCCAGGGCCCCACCCTGCTTCTTAGCAGTGGCTCCGCTGTGCTGGGCAGAGGATACTGCTGGCTCTGTCCTCGCCCCCCATTTCCTGTCGCTGGCCTCTCTGACCGCCTCCCTGCCCCCAGCTGTGGCAGACGTGGCCCCGGGTGAGACCCTGTCCCAGCTGCTCCCTGGATGTGGGTGGGTTTGGGGGGCCGGGGGCCACTGCAGGCGGGACCAGCCTCAGGACTGCCTGTCCACAGCCGGGCCCTACACGTCTGCCTTCTTCAACCCTGCCCTGGCCGCCTCACTCACCTTCCACTGCGAAGGAAACAGCTTGCTGGAATACGCCCAGGTGTACTGGCTGGGCCCCCTGACAGGTGAGCGCAGGTGTACTGGCTTGGCCCCCTGACAGGTGAGCACAGGTGTACTGGCTGGGGCCCCTGACAGGTGAGCACAGGTGTACTGGCTGGGCCCCCCGACAGGTGAGCACAGGTGTACTGGCTGGGCCCCCTGACAGGTGAGCACAGGTGTACTGGCTGGGCCCCCTGACAGGTGAGCGCAAGTGTACTGGCTGGGCCCCCCAACAGGTGAGCACAGGTGTACTGGCTGGGGCCCCTGACAGGTGAGTGCAGGTGTACTGGCTGGGCCCCTGACAGGTGAGCGCAGGTGTACTGGCTGGGCCCCTGACAGGTGAGCACAGGTGTACTGGCTGGGCCCCTGACAGGTGAGCACAGGTGTACTGGCTGGGGCCCTGACAGGTGAGCACAGGTGTACTGGCTGGGCCCCCTGACAGGTGAGCGCAGATGTACTGGCTGGGCCCCTGACAGGTGAGCGCAGGTGTACTGGCTGGGCCTCCCAACAGGTGAGCACAGGTGTACTGGCTGGGCCCCCTGACAGGTGAGCACAGGGGCTGGGCCCCTGATAGGTGAGCGCAGGTGTACTGGCCGGGCCCCCTGACAGGTGAGCACAGGTGTACTGGCTGGGCCCCCTGACAGGTGAGCGCAGGTGTACTGGCTGGGGCCCCTGACAGGTGAGCGCAGGTGTACTGGCTGGGCCCCCTGACAGGTGAGCACAGGTGTACTGGCTGGGGCCCCTGACAGGTGAGCGCAGGTGTACTGGCTGGGCCCCTGACAGGTGAGCCCGGGTGTACTGGCTGGGCCCCTGACAGGTGAGCACAGGTGTACTGGCTGGGGCCCCTGACAGGTGAGCGCAGGTGTACTGGCTGGGCCCCTGACAGGTGAGCACAGGTGTACTGGCTGGGCCCCTGACAGGTGAGCACAGGGGCTGGGCCCCCCGACAGGTGAGCACAGGTGTACTGGCCGGGCCCCTGACAGGTGAGCGTGGGTGTACTGGCCGGGCCCCCTGACAGGTGAGCGCAGGTGTACTGGCTGGGCCCCCTGACAGGTGAGCACAGGTGTACTGGCTGGGCCCCTGACAGGTGAGCACAGGTGTACTGGCTGGGCCCCTGACAGGTGAGCACAGGGGCTGGGCCCCCCGACAGGTGAGCACAGGTGTACTGGCTGGGCCCCTGACAGGTGAGCACAGGGGCTGGGCCCCCCGACAGGTGAGCACAGGTGTACTGGCTGGGCCCCTGACAGGTGAGCACAGGTGTACTGGCTGGGCCCCTGACAGGTGAGCACAGGTGTACTGGCTGGGCCCCTGACAGGTGAGCACAGGTGTACTGGCTGGGCCCCTGACAGGTGAGCACAGGTGTACTGGCTGGGCCCCTGACAGGTGAGCACAGGGGCTGGGCCCCCCGACAGGTGAGCACAGGTGTACTGGCTGGGCCCCTGACAGGTGAGCACAGGTGTACTGGCTGGGCCCCTGACAGGTGAGCACAGGTGTACTGGCTGGGCCCCTGACAGGTGAGCACAGGTGTACTGGCTGGGCCCCCTGACAGGTGAGCGCAGGTGTACTGGCTGGGCCCCTGACAGGTGAGCGCAGGTGTACTGGCTGGGGCCCCTGACAGGTGAGCGTGGGTGTACTGGCTGGGCCCCTGACAGGTGAGCGCAGGTGTACTGGCTGGGCCCCTGACAGGTGAGCACAGGTGTACTGGCTGGGCCCCCCGACAGGTGAGCACAGGGGCTGGGCCCCCTGACAGGTGAGCACAGGTGTACTGGCTGGGCCCCTGACAGGTGAGCACAGGTGTACTGGCTGGGCCCCTGACAGGTGAGCGCAGGTGTACTGGCTGGGCCCCCCGACAGGTGAGCCCGGGTGTACTGGCCGGGCCCCCCGACAGGTGAGCACAGGTGTACTGGCCGGGCCCCCTGACAGGTGAGCACAAGGGCTGAGCCGGGCCCCCCGACAGGTGAGCACAGGTGTACTGGCTGGGCCCCCTGACAGGTGAGCACAGGTGTACTGGCCGGGCCCCTGACAGGTGAGCGCAGGTGTACTGGCCGGGCCCCTGACAGGTGAGCGCAGGTGTACTGGCTGGGCCCCTGACAGGTGAGCACAGGTGTACTGGCTGGGCCCCTGACAGGTGAGCATAGGGGCTGGGCCCCTGACAGGTGAGTGCAGGTGTACTGGCTGGGCCCCTGACAGGTGAGCACAGGTGTACTGGCTGGGCCCCTGACAGGTGAGCACAGGGCTGGGCCCCCGACAGGTGAGCACAGGGGCTGGGCCCCCTGACAGGTGAGCACAGGTGTACTGGCTGGGCCCCCTGACAGGTGAGCGCAGGTGTACTGGCTGGGCCCCTGACAGGTGAGCCCGGGTGTACTGGCTGGGCCCCTGACATGTGAGCACAGGGGCTGGGCCCCTGACAGGTGAGCGCAGGTGTACTGGCTGGGCCCCTGACAGGTGAGCCCAGGTGTACTGGCTGGGCCCCTGACAGGTGAGCACAGGTGTACTGGCCGGGCCCCTGACAGGTGAGCACAGGTGTACTGGCTGGGCCCCTGACAGGTGAGCCCAGGTGTACTGGCTGGGCCCCCTGACAGGTGAGCCCAGGTGTACTGGCCGGGCCCCCTGACAGGTGAGCACAGGTGTACTGGCTGGGGCCCTGACAGGTGAGCACAGGTGTACTGGCTGGGCCCCCCTACCCCGACAGGTGAGCACAGGGGCTGGGCTTGGCCCCCCACCCCGACAGGTGAGGGCAGGGACCGGGCTGGCCCTGGGGGGGGCTGCGGGGGCAGCACACATGAAGAGGTACTGCCTTCCTGGGGTCCAGGGTCACCCCGAGACCAGTGAGGGGCTGTGGTTGGCCCCATCAGAAGTGGCTGGAGTCAGGGCCGCAGGTGGTGCTGGGGGGACATGCGGAGATGGCGCCTGCTGGGGGGCTCCCCGAGGGCTTCACACACCCCGGGCTGGTGCTGCTGAGGGTGAAGCCTCAGGGGAGAGGGGACCCCAGTTGCACCAGGTCAGCTGTGGGGGGCTGGGCTCTGGGGTGGCTGTCCTTCCCGGGTCAGCTGTGGGGGCTGGGCCCTGGGGTGGCTGTCCCTCCCGGGTCAGCTGTGGGGGCTGGGCCCTGGGTTGGCTGTCCCTCCCGGGTCAGCTGTGGGGGGCTGGGCCCTGGGGTGGCTGTCCCTACCGGGTCAGCTGTGGGGGCTGGGCCCTGGGGTGGCTGTTCCTCTCCTGCCGGCCCCTGGCTTCCTCTCGCTGAGCATCCTGGGTGCTTCTCCTTCACCCGACGCCGCCGTCTTCCATCACGACTCGGGGGTTCCCCGTGGCACCTACCTTTTCCCAGGAGTGAGCCCTACCTCTCGCCCACTGCTCCAGCCTCTGCCCCCCGCCCTGTGTGGGTTCACAACATCTCTTGGGGGTGCACCTGACCCTGGCCAGTGCACCCCAATGCCCTCCCAGAGACTAGGGGCCTTGGTCCCCACAGCCCTTGGAGGCCATTCCTGCTGGCATCGGCGTCTGGGCTGAGCTCTGTCCCCGAGCCCTGAGCACCCCCGTCCTGGACCCCAAGGTGGCTCCCTGGGCGTTTGTGTCACTGGACCCTGGAGGACCCACGTCCGGGAGGAGGGCTCGGCAGGCTGGGCTCCTCCTGCGGCTGGGGGCTGCTGGTCACCCTCGCTGCCCTGGACCGGCCGGGCAGCCCCAGCCCCCTCCGCTCACGGCTCCTCCCCTGCGTGTCCACGTGCTCACCAGCCACCTGGAGCTTAGGGCCATGTCGGGCAAAAGCTTTTCTTTTTTTTAGACATTTATTTATTTATTTGTGTGAAAGTGTGAGTAACAGAGAGAGAGGGAGACACAGAGAGAGGTCTTCCACCCGCTGGTTCACTCCCCAGATGGCCGCAGCAGCCTCGGCTGGGCCAGGCCGATGCCAGGAGCTTCACCCAGGTCTCCCACGTGGGCACAGGGGCCCAGGCACTTGGGGCACCCTCCACGGCCTTCCCAGGACGTAAGCAGGGGGCTGGATCGGAAGTGGAGCCGCCAGGACTGGATCCGGTGCCCATGTGGGATGGCAGTGCCACAGCTCCGGCCCCATGCGGAACTCCTGTCCTGGTAAAGGATTTCTGAGCTCAGAGACGTTCTGTGCCCTCCCCGGGGATTCTCGGTTCCTGGGGTGTGGGCCGAACAGGGGCCCTGACTCTCAGCCTCGCGGGACAGAGCGCCCCCTGCAGGAGACAGGCCACACATACTCCAGGCCTTGATGGAGGAGCCCTGGCCTGTACCCACCTCCCGAGGGGAGTGGCCTGACAGGAGGAGCTCCACCAGGGCCCCCGCAGGACCCCCTTCCTGGGTCCCCATCCCGGGGTCTGCACTCTCTCTTGCAGGCATGGTGCTGGCCGTCCTGCTGCACCAGGGCCGCCTCCCCCGCCTCTTCCGGAAGAACCTGCTCTACAGGCAGAGGAGCAAGTACCGCAGCCCCAGAGGGAAGCCGGCCCCAAGCCCCGGAGACCTCGGCCGGGAGTGGGGGCGGGGCGGGGTGGGGCAGCCGGCCCTCCGCGCCCACTGAGCTGCGCTTCGGTGGAGGATGGAGTGGCCGGGCCCTGGGACCTCTGGGAGCCTGGCTGGGGGAAGCCGGGCACTTTGTCAATAAAGCCTCGCTGTGACCTTGCCTGACCTTGTGTGCAGCTCCCTCCCGCCTCTTGCTTACAGACTAAGACCCGAAATGCCAGCCCTGTGGCTTCCAATGGTGAGCAGCTTGGGGGCAGCGGGGTGCTCAGGAGCCCCCCAGGCAGCAGGAGTTAAGCCCACGAGAAACCCAAGCAGTGCGAGTGTCTCCCATACCGCGCTCCTTCCTTGTTCAAAAAAAAGCTGACAGACACAGCTGGTGCCTCACGCTGTCTCCACACGCACGGCACGCACGCGCGTGTCCCCCGTACTCCCAACAGGCAGAGCCCACCCGGCGGGCATGACCGCAGCGGGGACCCCGGGACGGGGAGCAAGAAACGGAACCAGCTCTGTTTATAGGCGGCATCACCGACAGCCCGGGGGACACCGACAAGGTGCTCGGCACGGGGACAAAACAGCGGTGACCGTGGGCTGCATACGGCAAGAACCAGACCAGCGGCAGAGCCAGAGCTGTGACACTGCACCCCAGACTCGCCACCGCCCCCAAGGAAGGGAGGGTGTGGGCGCAGCCAGCTCCCCGGTCCCTTCTCCCAGGCCGCCCGGCAGAAGGCCCGAGGCGAGAAACCCGCAAGATACAACCCACGCCCGGGGCCCGCACGTTCTGTACCTCACCCCGGGGTGAACACCCAGGGGGCCCACGCAGGGAGCGTGCACACAGGGGGAGGGGTTCTCTGTCGGCTATGCAGGGGAAGATGCAGGAGCAGGCCCGACCCCCACCCTTAGCACAGCCTGCGACCCCCACACGTGGCCAGGACCCCACACAGACAAGTGGAAAACCAGGAGAAGTGTTCAAGACACTCACTGTGGACGGAAGGTGAACCCCTCGCTCACTGAGAACTCTGGTGCTGTCTCAGAGTGGCGCTGTGGCTCAGTGGGCTGAGCCGCCGCCCACAGTGCCCGCATCCCATGTGGGCACCGGTTCGAGTCCCGGCTGCTCCTCTTCTGATCCAGCTCTCTGCTAATGTATCTGGAGACCCAGAAGAAACTCCTGGCTTCAGATCAGCCCAGCTCGGGCCATCGCGGCCATCTGGGAGTGAACCAGCGGATGGAAGGCCTCTCTCTGTCTCTTTCACCGTCCTCTCTCTGTGGCTCTGCCTTTCCAATAATAAATAAATAATAAGTCTAAAAGTGTTTCAGAACCAGGGAAAAAGAGCAGGACAGAGCAGACAAATCCCATGGCCCAAACCACTCAAGGCGAGAGCAGCACAGACCGGAATGGCCCACGACACCAGTGCTGGCCCCGGGCTGCAGAGGCAGAGCCCAGGCCCACAGCTCCTTGGCCCAGCCTGCTGGAGTCACGGGGAGCCTGGGTGGGCAGGGGCGGGCAGAGGCAAGCAGGGGAGGGCAGGGGCGGGCAGAGGCGGGCAGAGGCGAGCAGGGGAGGGCAGGGGCGGGCAAGGGAGGGCAGGGGCAATCAGAGGCGAGCAGGGGAGGGCAGGGGCGGGCAGCCCTACTGAGACCCTGGCACCCTTTCTCCTGCTCCATCCCTGCCCCTGCCCCTGCCCCTGCCCCTGCCCCTGCCCCGTCCGTGGCTCCTGCTCTCTTGCCCCCTCTGGTGTGTGTGCTCAGGACTGCAGGTTCTCTCTGCGGGGCCAGGGTCTCTGTCCACGGGACAGCACCAGCCCTGGCAGGCTGGAGAAGCTGGGAGCACATGCCTGGGTGGAGCGTGGCACCCACGGCTGCAGCAAGGAGCTCTCCATGCCCAGTGCAGCCGCTCTACGTGCTGGAGTGAGTGAGTGATTGAAAAGGCAAAGTGGCAGAGGGACTGAGAGACCAAGGTGCTCGCTCCACTGCTGCACCCCCAGAGCCCAGATGGCTTTTCCGAGTCCCTCTGATGGCCTCATCACCGTGTGATTCTCAGATGGAGAGCGAGGGGTGAGTCGGGGGGAAACAGCACCGGTAAAGCTCAGGGCCACGCCCCACATGCACCAGCTCGGGAAAGCTGACTGTGCTGGCTCAGCCCATGCGCTCCTGGGACCCGTGGAGACCACAGCGGGAGGTTCCAGAGGGCCAGGGAGTGGGAAGGCATCCCCTGTCAGTGTCCTTGTGGGTAGGCGTCCCATGGGCAGGTGTCCCCCGCCGTGGACGGGTGTCCCCTGCAGGCAGGCATCCCACGGTCAGGTGTCCACCCCGGGGGCAGGCGGGGCCCCACAGAAGGCACAAGGAGACCCAGAGCGTGTGCTGCACGAGAGCCACGTTTATTTCGTCATTGGACAGAGTCTTAGGTGCACAGAACAGAACAGGGGTCTATAGCTAACACTTGGGGCGCAGCATGGGTGGGGTCTGGGTGTGCACACGGCAACCACGTATGTACAAGGGGAATGGGCGGGACGGGCTCGGGGACACACAGGCCCAGCAGGAGGGCGGGCACCTGTGACATCGGCTGCACTGGGGGTCCCTGGGGGCTGCTGAGGGGGCCAGGGGCCAGGACGACAGGACCCCTGGGTGTGTGCGTGTGGTTGGCTGGCTTTGGGCGACTCTAAGGCGAGGCCTGGAGTTTCCCACTCGGCCGGTGGAGCCCAGCGCTGCCCTCTCACCTTGCCTGGGGGGATGGCTGCCCACTCGAACAAGGCTGCACCTGTCGTGCGAGGAGGACCCCCGCCCCAACCAGCCCCGCTCTCCTCAGGGGGCCCTGTCCTCTCTCAGCACGGGGTCGGTGGGCCGGGCGGGCGTGGGATGGCAGGTGCTCCGTCAGCTCCGGGCTGGGGGACTCGCACTCCGGCTCCCCCGCCAGGTGTTCCAGGGCGGCGGGCACGGGTGGTGGAGGCGCCTCCCAGGCTCCCTCCCTCGGCGGGTGGCCTGCAGGCTGGCTGGCCTCAGACGCCCACGTGCTGGGCCCCGGGCCTGACTCAGGCTGGCAGACCTGAGTGGCCACGGCGGCCTGCACCCCGTCTCTGATGCCTGGGAGCCGCTGTGCTGGGAGTGGCTCGCTCCACCTGCGTCTCCTCCCCACCACTGGGCAGCCGTCCTACGCTTGTCCACGCTGCTTGGTCACCTCCACGCCCTGGGGCACCCAGACACCCCGCCCCCCACCCAGTGGACTCAGCCCAGGAAGCAGAAGAGCTCCGCCCCAGCTGACACCTCCTCTCCCCTCCCCCACAAGCTCAGCCCCCTGTGAGGGCAGCCAGGCCACCTGGACCCTGGCCTCATCTGGCTGACGGGTGCAGGTGGGTGCGCCCACACAGCCTCAGTGCTGTGGACTCCTCGAACCGCATCAGTGCCACGTGGGGGCAGCCTGGTTGGAGGGGCTGTCTCAGAACCTCTAGCTCTTCCATGCTAGGTGGCAGGAGCACCCAGCCCTGGCGTGGACCCTCGAGGCCCTGAGGGTGGCTGGCTTCAGTGGCAGTGGCACGGAGGGCGTTCTGTGGCTTGGTTCTGCTTTCTCCGCAGCTGGGATCCCGGGGGGCCTGGGTGTGTGGAAATAGCCCTGGGGCAGAGGCAGGGGGCTCCCTGGAGGAGGAGGACCCCCTTGCTGGCCGCCAGCCAAGGCTGCTCCTTGAATCTGGGGAGCTCAGGCCCCCAGCACCCCTGGAGGGACCGTGAATTCCAGGCCTGTCCCAGCTCTAAAGCCTAACACAGGACTCCTGCAGGGCCAGACCGGGCCACCCGGGGATCCTGAACCTCTCCCTCCAGCCCCCAACCAGCACATCCCCCGGGGCCCTGTGCCACCTGCCTCCCAGCCCGTTCCAGGGAGACCTGCTGGCCTTGCCCCAGAGTGACATCACAGGTGTTGCCCAGGTGATGGGGTTCCCGGGTGACAGGTGGGCTCTGCCTCTTGTGTGCGGCTGGGACTTCTGGCACCAGGAGCTCCACACGCCCCAGGGGGTGCTGACGACCAGGGGCCTGGCCCCGCCCAGCGCTCACCCCGCCCCCACCTGCCTCTGTGCCTCCCCGAGGGGTGTGGGATGCAAGGGGACACAAGGCTTTTACACGGCTACATGGGGCCTCCGAAATAAATACTTATAAATAGAACTCGATTTCTGGGCAGACTCGTCACTAAGGTGGATTAATTATGTCTGTCTATGCTTAAAAAAAACCAGAGTGCAGCGCCCCCGCCCTGCCTGCCCTGCTGGTGGGGAGGGGGCAGGCGGCGACCACAGGACAGACAGGGGAGAGGGCGGGGAGCGGCCCTGATGGCGTGGGACAGCCGCCACTCAGACCCTCATCTGCGCAGACCTCCTCCGGGACAGCTTGGACCTGCGGGGTCAGCAGGGGAGGAGGCGTCAGGGCTGCGCCCGCCTCACCCCTGCCCCACCTCAGGCCACCGGAACTCTGCTGCCGCTCCCCTTCCCTCCCAGGGGGAGGGCCTGGGAGGAGCCTCGGCCCCTCCTCCCCCTCCCTCCTCCTTCTCCCTCCTCTTCCTCCCTCCTCTTCCTCTCTCTCCCTCCTCCTCCTCTATGGTCCTCCCTCCCCCACCCCTCCCCCCTCCTCCCTCCTCCTCCTCCGTGGTCCTCCCTCCCCTCCCCTCCCTCTTCCTCCCTCCTCCTCCTCCGTGGTCCCCCCTCCCCCACCCCTCCCTCCTCCTCCCTCCTCCTCCTCTACGGTCCTCCCTCCCTCGCCCTCCCTCCTCCTCCGAGGTCCTCCCTCCCCTCCCCTCCCCCGCCCCTCCCCCGTACCGGATGGTCCCGGCCAGCAGGGGGTTGAAGGCGTACAGCCAGTCGTGCATGTCCTTGTCGCTGTTGGCCTGCAGCAGGATGCCACGGTGCTCGGTGCACACGGCGAATGTGTTGGGCGTCTGTGGGGAGAGGCCTGGTGAGCGGGGGAGGGGCCTCTCTGCGGGGGGAGGGGCGGCGGGAGAGCCCTTGGGGTGAGAAAGTGGGAAGGAGACAGCAGAGCCTGATCCTGTGCGGACCGAGGGACCATGGCCGCCCTCACCCCGCACAGGGTCCTGACGCCCTTCCGGAAGCCTCCGTGGTCAGCACCCCGGCCCCAGGACTGCCCCCCCAACAACGTGCCCAGCAGGCCCCCTCCGAGCCCTTCTCCACGCGCCTGCCTAACACGTAGGGGGCACAGGTGGCAGGCTGGGTTCCACGTCCACCCCACAGGGGCTCCACCCCCTGCAGGGCCGCCCTGGCCGCCCCCACCCGGCTCTCCTGCAGGGCTCACGGCCCGGCCGCAGGTGTCCCCAGGAGGAGGACAGGGCCCAGGGCCATCCCGCGGGAGAACGTCCAAGCCAGTCGGGCCCTCTGCGCGGTGCTGCCCCCGCGGCGGCCAGGCGGCCGGGCGCACCTTGAGCATGGCCTGCTGGTCCTCACTGTACTCCACCTGGGCGGTGGACAGGTTGAGCAGGAACCTCTCCACGGTGTCCTTGTCGCTGTTGTACATGTAGGCGTAGGGGCGCCGGACCACCACGAACCGCTTGGCCCAGCCGGCCGTGTGCGGCTCCAGGAAGTGCAGGTACCCCTTCTTGGAGACGATCGGGCTGCAGGGAGGGGACGCTGCTGGCTCGGGCCCTCCTGTCCAGCCCCGGAGCTGGGCCCTCCCTGCCCCTGTCTCGCCCGGAGCCCCACACACCTGACTCGGATCTCCTGGATGTCAGGGACCAGCAGGCGCTGCGGCTCCTTGTCAGCCTCCGGGGCCCGGGCGGGCGAGGGGAGCTTCCTGGCGTCAGCCTCTGGTCCGGGCTCGGGCTCTGGGCTGGCTGGCCGGGAGCAGGGAGCAGGGGTCCTGGAGGGCGGAGGGAAGCCGTTGCCTCCCGCCAGAGGCTCCTGGCGTCTGGGCCGTGTCCCCCCGGGGGTGCTGGGGGCAGCCTCCGGGATCTGCCTGGCCATGCCCGGGCGGCTGTGGATGTCCTGGGATCCACGCTGGGATCACAGTGATTGGGGGCCTGGCTAGGGCCCGCTGCTCACAGGGGCCGCGCCCCAGGCCTGGCAGCCTCTGAGGTCATCTTGCAATCTTTCTGTTCCACTGAGGGTTTAAGGCACTGACCGACCCAGCACAAGCTGTCCATCGGCTGCCAGAATCGAGGCGGGGCGCAGGTGCACCTGCAGGAGGGGCCGCAGACCCCACGGCACCAGGCCCCGCTTAAACCCATGTAGCCATCCTCAGACCCCGGCCTCTTGCCCCCGGGCCATGGCCACTGTCCCCATGGACTCCAGGCTCGGGAAGCTTCTGTGGGAGCCGGGAGCTCACTCACCTCAGGTCAGCAGCACCGTACCGCCCTTCAACCAGGGAGGGGCAGGTGGAGGAGGGGGTGAGCGTGGCAGCCCCCAGGGGGGACATGGATGGGTCTCGCAGCAGGGTGACGGACATCTCCGAGAGCTGTGGAGGGGAGAGACCTCTTGCAGGGAGGGCGCGGTCTCCGGGCCTCCCCAGCCGTGCCTGTCTACCCTCTCCCAGCCCCTGCACCCTGGCCTGTCCTTCCCAGGGCACTTGGGAAGGGGCTGCTCCACCTCCCCCAGGGAGGGTGGGCACAGCGGACTCCGGACAGGGTCCCTGCAGCTGGGCGGGGCAGAGGTGGGAGCCCCGGCCTGACTCGGAGCGCTCCTGGTCTGGGAGCGGCCGCAGGACCTGGACGGGGTTGAGCCGGCATGGAGGCAGCAGGAGGATGGCCAGGCCGCACAGGGCGAGGGCCAGGAGAGCGTGGGAGGCCCCGGGGCCCGGCTCACGCCCCGCCCTCCACGGCCTCCCGGCAAACTGCACGCCGCCCACCTTGCTCTCGCTGGCGCTGACGCAGACATGGCTGTGGGTGTACTCCCTGTTGAACGTGTGCGTGAGGAGGCGTAAGCACTGCAGAGGACGGCACAGCAGGTCAGGGGTCAGAGAGCTGCTCTGGATGGGGGTGCTGAGACCCCCGGCAGCACAGGTAGTCAAGAGAGGGCAGCCCCCGGAGGAGGCCGTGGGAGGCCGGGCAGGGCGCGCTGGGCCGGCAGGCTCGGGGACTGCACGGACCCCTGCGGTTCCCAGCTCCTGGTGGCTCTGACCAGAGTCAGCCGGACCAGGCTGGGCAGCCGGCAGCACCCGGGGGAAGTGGGCGGGCCCGTGACCTGCCTTAACTGCCAGCTCCCGCTGTCTCTCGCTGGGGGCCTCCAGGGGCGAGAGCGGGGAGGAGGCGCCCGAGGAGCCGCAGGACCCCGAGTCCTCGCTGGAGCCCGGGGACAGCACGTCGGGGCCGGGCCGCTGGGTGGTCTCCAGCTTCTCCCGCAGCAACAGGTAGTGTCTGGTCTTCTCCACCTGCACAGGAGGCACGGGGAGGGGCGGGCCTTGCTGAGCCTCAGGCCCCCGGGAAGGTCAGCAGCCGGAGTGAGAGGAGTGGACAGACCCGCGGCCCCGCCCAGCGCCTCCCTCACGGCCACCACGTGGGCAGGTGCACGTGTACATCCCGTGCTGCTCTGGAGGGCTGCCAGCCGAGGCAAAGGGCCAGCTGGGCTCGGGCCCCTGGCTGCACTGCCCAGGTCCACGCCTCGGCCCCTGGGGTTGGCCTCCTGCACCCCTCCCAGGCTCCTGTCCCTGTCGCCACCTCCCGCAGCCCCCCGGGAATGGGAAATAATCTCTGCTGCTTTGTCCTGTGCCCTGGAGCCCCTGCTGGGCAGTTTGAGGGCCGCCTGCTCCACCCTGGGGCGGCCTCCGATGCCCCGATCCTGACCCCCACTGCTGGGCAGCGGGCTCTGGGCTGCCTCTGGCTTTCGCTCTGTGGACAGGTCATGGGGACACGGTCACGAGGCTGTGGCTGCTTGACCAGGGCCCAGCACCCAGACTGCTCAGGGTCACCTCCTGCGGCCCCCAGCCCCAGGCGGCTCAGGGTCACCTCCTGCGGCCCCCAGGCCCCAGGCGGCTCAGGGTCACCTCCTGCGGCCCCCAGCCCCAGGCGGCTCAGGGTCACCTCCTGCGGCCCCCAGCCCCAGGCGGCTCACCTCCTGTAGGAGGCTCAGCTTCTCCAGCTCCCACTGATGGTCCAAGATGAGGCTGTCGCTCCGGGGCCTCCAGCCGGCCAGGTTCTCCTCACCACGGACGTAGGCCACAGACGTGTCCAGCACCCGCCGGCGCCGCCGCTGCATCCCTGCGCAGAGGAAGGAGGCGCCGGCCCCACCACGGCCGTCAGACCCCTCCCCTCTGGAAATCGGCTTCCCCAGGCCCCGAGCCCACCCTGGGGCCGCAGGGCCTCGCTGGCCTTGTCTGCAGGAAGCGACCCAGCTGTGTCCCGCAGGCCGGGTCTGGCTGTGACTCTCACCCCCGGGGGTCCTCTGTGCACGGCGCCCCCTCCCCAGGGCACCTCCAGGGGTAGGGGCGGAGCAGGCCGGC
The DNA here is from genome assembly GCF_033115175.1 of Lepus europaeus. NCBI lineage: Eukaryota > Metazoa > Chordata > Mammalia > Lagomorpha > Leporidae > Lepus > Lepus europaeus. The sequence continues at coordinate 183,136,215 of NC_084827.1, forward strand.
CCAGGGCACGGGGCGGACACCTACCCGGGCTGCCCGCGTCGGCCACGCGGCACAGGCTGAGCTCATACACGCCTGTCACACGGTTGCTGCAGGGACAGAGGGGGACACACCGATGGGGCTCAAGTCCCACCGCACGCCTAGGCCGGGGGCTGGCACAGGGGGGTGGCGGGGGCCCCGGGCTCACCTCTCGGAGGCCCGCAGGCTCCCGCTGCCGAACAAGCTGCGGATAGAGCGCGAGGCGGGCAGCTTGGCGTCGCGGGAGTAGAACACCATGCAGAAGTCCTTGGTGATGACCGCGGGCTGCGTGCAGTTCTCCATCTGCAGGGGCGGGGCGGGGCTGCGGTGAGCGCCTGCAGCCTCCCCCCCCCCCCCCGCAGAGCCCTGGGTGGCCAGAGCGTGGCTGCCTGGGTGGGGGCCGCGGGGTCTCCCTCCAGCGTGGCACATGGCCCAGGCCCCCTGAGAACCAGAATGGACCCCGCCTCCGCACCAGCTTCAGCCGCAAAATGCACAGAGGGTGCCCCCGGCAGGCTCGTGTTTTCCCGGAGTGCCGGGCTGGCTGCTGGCTGTGGCGGAGGGCCCCGGGCCCCGGGCGGAGCTCCCCAGGTCTCCGCTGACCTCAGCAGTCAACGGTGAGGCGGCACAGGCCCCAGGCTGTCCCTGGGGGATCTGGTCTCTGGAGAAGGGCGCCTGCCACAGGCCTAGCCGCAGGCACTTGCCCTCCTCCCTGCTCCCTGTGCTTCCAGAGAGGGGGCCGCGGCCTGGGTCTGGCTGAGCCCCAGACTGGAGGCACCGGAGCAGGGAGGTGGGGGTGTGTGCTTCTGGTTTGGCACTGCCTGGAACACAGATGCAATGTCTGGTGGTGCAGCAGCCACCTTGCAACCCCCAAGGATGAATCCACCGAGGATACTGGAATGGGTCAGCTGTGAGTGCTACCATTGCAGACAGCACAGTGTGCGGTCAGCACTGGGCGTGGTCTGGGGTCAGCACTGGGTGTGGTCTGGGACGAAAACTGGGCGTGGTCTGGGGTGAAAACTGGGCGTGGTCTGGGGTCAGCACTGGGCGTGGTCTGGGGTGAGCACTGGGCATGGTCTCTGGGGTCAGCACTGTGCATGGTCTGGGGTGAGCACTGGGCATGGTCTGGGGTGAGCACTGGGCATGGTCTGGGGTCAGCACTGGGCATGGTCTGGGGTCAGCACTGGGCATGGTCTCTGGGGTCAGCACTGGGCGTGGTCTGGGGTCAGCACTGGGCATGGTCTCTGGGGTGAGCACTGGGCGTGGTCTGGGGTCAGCACTGGGCATGGTCTGGGGTCAGCACTGGGCATGGTCTGGGGTCAGCACTGGGCGTGGTCTGGGGTCAGCACTGGGCATGGTCTGGGGTCAGCACTGGGCGTGGTCTGGGGTCAGCACTGGGCGTGGTCTGGGGTCAGCACTGGGCGTGGTCTGGGGTCAGCACTGGGCATGGTCTGGGGTCAGCACTGGGCATGGTCTCTGGGGTGAGCACTGGGCGTGGTCTGGGGTCAGCACTGGGCATGGTCTGGGGTCAGCACTGGGCATGGTCTGGGGTCAGCACTGGGCGTGGTCTGGGGTCAGCACTGGGCATGGTCTGGGGTCAGCACTGGGCATGGTCTGGGGTCAGCACTGGGCATGGTCTCTGGGGTGAGCACTGGGCATGGTCTGGGGTGAGCACTGGGCATGGTCTCTGGGGTCAGCACTGGGCGTGGTCTGGGGTCAGCACTGGGCGTGGTCTGGGGTCGGCACTGGGCATGGTCTCTGGGGTCAGCACTGGGCGTGGTCTGGGGTCAGCACTGGGCGTGGTCTGGGGTCGGCACTGGGCATGGCCTCTTGCCTCGATGTAGGCAGACAGCGTCATGTAGATCTTCTCGCGGTAGGGGGTGACGCGGTTCAGCAGCAGGGAGTTGTGCATGGAGCTGTCCCACGCAGCCTCGAACTGGTAGAAGGTCCTGGGAGAAAGCAGAGAGGAGGGAAAGACAGCGTCGTGGGCGGCTCTCAGTGGGAAGGGGACATGCAGACGGGTGGACGGACAGACGGACGACAGGGGGCGACTGCAGGGACAGCCGCTGGGGTCAGGCCAGGAAGCCGGGGTGGCGGTGACAGGGGGACCGGGCTGAGCTGGGCCCCCGCACCACCCCAAAGGCTCCCCAAAAGGAGGGATGGGGAGGGGGCACACAAGGGGCGGGGAGGATGGAGGACGAGGCATGGGGGGGCCCCACCTGGCCTCAGCCCAAGTCAGGAGGCTCCACGGCCACTCCCTGCCTGCCTGGCCCACCAAAGCCCGCCACTGCCACCCCGGTGCACGGAGGGGAGGATGCTTGGCGTGGAAGCCGGGTGGCCACCACAGCACGGCTACTGCCCTGCCGCGGGCCCCAGAACGGCCTCTCCTCTGACCCTGACCCAGATGCATAAGGAGCCCGTGAGCCAGCAGCCACAGCCCTCCCCAGGCAGCCAGGGCGGCCCCTGGAGGCCAGCACTTCCCACGGACCGTGGGGCCGGCTCGCTGGGGTGGGGGGTGGCGGCTGCCCCCGCTCCGGTCAGGGTCTCTGTGCTGTGACGGCTTCACCTCCCCACCCCGGCCTTAGGCTGCGGGCTTGCTTGGGGAATCTGCCCAGTCCACAAAGCGGCAGCTCCAAGACCTCAGGCCGCGCGGCTCGGCCACCCTGGCCACGCGCCCGATTTCCAGCCAAGCATCCTCAGGGGACAGCTGAGCTCAGCCGGGCACAACACGGCCCCAACACGGCCTGGTGCCCGGGAGCCAGGCTGCGCTGGGGCTCAGGCGGTGCCACACCGTGCCCTCCCCCGCACGGCACAGTCAGGGACGTGGGACAGAGCACAGGGAGGGGGCAGGACCACTGCCAGCCACACGTCACCGAGGAGGACCCTGGGCAACCGGGAGAGGGCGGAGAGCAGGCAGACGTGGGGCGGGGGGCACTCGGGCTGCGGGGACAGACCAAGCAGGGGCGGGGGAGGGGAGGCAGTACCTAGTGTCACTTCCGAACGACAAGCTAGGGGTGAGGCGGTAGGCAGGACACACGCACACACAGAAGAAACGGAGACGTCAGAACCAGCCGCCCGAGCGCCCAGTGCGTGCCGGCCCCGCCTCCCCAGCCACGCCTTCCCAGGTCTGCTCCCAGGGCCGGGGGCGGGGCACAAATGCCTGGTCCCCGCCGCGCCAGCCTGGGACGTCACCAGCACGCCGTGTGACCTGGCGGTGCGACCCCTACCTCACACAGCTGCCCTGCAGGTGCCACGCGCTGGTGGGCGAGGGGCACGAGAACGGCCCATGGCGCCGTCATCCCATCCCCCCAGGCCTTTCCTGCCCCGCTGGGCCCCCTCTGTCCACCTTACTGCACCGTCCTGAAGTGCCCTGCTGGCCCTGTCCCCCACCCTAGTGCTCCCCACGTGTGGACACCGTGCACCCCGCCCGGCCCCCAGCCCCCAGCGAGCCACAGCCTGCTCCTCAGGACACTGACCCCAGGACTCTGCCAGAGCTGGACCCCCGTGCCCCTGCCTCCTGGGCAGGTGCTGCCCGCATGGGGCCTTCCCACAGCCAGGGAGGAGGGCCCAAGGGCCCGGCTCCCGCCCTGCCGGCTGGAGTCCTGCAGGGGAGAGGCGTGGCCTCGGGATCAGTGGGTGTCCGGCCCACATCCTGGCCCCGACTGGTCAGCTCTAGCCATGTAGGGCTGAGGCAGCCAGTCTTGGGACAGAGGCTGCCCTCAGCAGGAGCCCAGCTGTGGGACCCCAAGGGCTTATGGCTGCCACACGTGAGGACCCTCACAGGGAACCCCAAACACTCGCTTGAAAAGTTGTGTGCCCTGTGATACGCCTCCCCTCCCCACCCCCCGATTCCAGACAGGCAGGCCATGGGCTCCGCCCACACAGGCCGCAGGGCCAGGGCAGGTGGACCTGTGGAATGGGGAGCCCAGGGAGCACCTGGGGTGGGACACATGGTCACCCTGCAGGGGCTGGGAGCAGGAGGGACAGACGGCAGCCCTGTGGCTCCGTCCTGGCCCTTCCTGTCCTGGTCATTGTGGGCAAACACGGAGCAGGACAGTGCCCTGAGGTGAAGGCCTGGCCGGGTCTGACACCCGAGCACCGAGCTCGGGGTGCTGCCAGGAAGCCCCTCTGCCAGCTGGGGAGTGGGGTCCCAGCAGGGGGAGGAGCCTGCAGCGGCGCCATCCCAGCTCCGAGCACAGGGCGTGTGGCAGCGCACACTCAGGGTCCCTGCTCACGGGGCACAGAGGCCACCTGGGGCACAGCCACGCAGCCTGGAGCCCTTGGGCCAGAAGGGACCAGAGGACAGGGGAGCCCAAGCATCTCTGGGGACCAAAGTGGACGCTGGCAGGCACCGGCCAAACCACGGCGACCAGGGAGCCTCCCGCCGCCCGCCTGCGCACCGCTCAGCAAGGCCTCTTCCCGCTCCTCAAAGGCCCCTCCGGCCTGTCGGAGCCTCTCTCCCTCAGGAGCACGGAGCCCGGCCTGGGGACAGTCACAGATCAAGGCAGAGGAGGGGAGACCCCGAGCCGACAGGTGGGGAGGTGGCTGGAGGCATGGGCACCGTGCGGGGTCTAGGATGGCAGGTGTCAGGAAAGCTGTCCTGTCCCCAGCCGTCGCCCCTGCTGACGGGGGCTGCAGCCTGCCCGGGGCCACGCCCACCACTTCCTAGGCTGAAGCAGCACCAGCTGGGAGGCGATGGCCCCCAGCGGTCCACATCAGAGACCACAGCCCTGGGGTCACTGCTCAGAGAAGGGAGCCTGACCGGAAGTGCTGCAGGGGAGACGCCAGCGCAGGGCCCAGCCTGGGAGCCACCCTGCCGGCTCCGCCCTCTCTTCCTGGCCTTTAGCTCCTCTGTGCCCCCAACACGGCCCCGCCTGTGGGAGTGGTCAGTGGGCCCGGATCCCATGCAGGGCCAGCCTGGCCCCATCTCTGCTGTGTCCCAAGGCCAGGATTGGGGCTGTGACCACTGTCCTCTGCTCCCAGCCAGGCCTTGGTCTCCAAGGCCTCTGACTGTGGCCCAAGCCCAGGGCTGCTGCCAACCAGGCAGTGCCGAGCTTACCCCTCCGTCCCTGGTTTGCTGGCTGCACCCGGAACCTTCCTGGGGGTGCCTGGGGCAGCCCGAGTGTCCCCCTCAAGCACACAAGGCTACAGAACCCAAACGCTGGACAAACTCAACCTTGAATGAGACACGGGCCACTCCCACGTGAGAGCTTGCCAATACGCATGGAAGCTTCCACATGCCCGGAATACGGCCCCCAAACCAGGTCCCCTCCGGGGGATGAGCCATGCAGCCGACTCCACAGGTTACCACAAGCCCATGGAAGCTTCCACGTGCCCGGAATTCGGCCCCCAAACCAGGATGAGCCGTGCAGCCGACTCCACAGGTCACCACAAGCCCACGGAAACTTCCAGGCACTGGCGCAGCCGCACACCGGCCGTCACCCTGCCTCCTCGAGGGAGCCCGCCCAGCCGACTGCGCAGGCAGGGAAGTCCCTGTGCCCCCTCCTTGGGTGTGGGCACCAGCAAAGCTGGCCCCTGCTCACAGGCCGCAGTCCACAGGGAGGGCCGCACAGCTGCCGGCCAGCAGCAGTTTGGGGCCACCACCTGTGCATCTTCACAGATGGGCTGCCGCCTGCCCCGTGGGGCCCCTCGGCCACAGCTGCCACTGTGCTGGTCACCACAGCTGACACATGACGCGAGCGTGGCCCCCGGGGCCCACCTGCAGAGGAGGGGCCCACACCTTGCGCCTCCCGGTCACGCAGCTGTCGGCTGGCCTTGGTGCCGGAAGGTTCTCACCAGTTCAGAACTGGCCCCCAGCCTGACCGCCACGAAGCACTGGCCGCCACCCTCCCGGGCCTGAGGTGACGACTGAGGCCTCCAGCAGGAGCAGACTGGAGCTCTCGTGGGCCAAGTGCAGTGCCCGGCCTCACTGACCCCTCCCACTCCAGAAAGTGGGACACAGTCTCTCCTGCTCAGACCCAGCGCCCGCCGTGGGTTTAAACCTGGGGCCCAGGGACTCACTGGCCACTTCCAAAAGGGAGGCCGTGGCCGGAGGGGCAGGGCGGGGCTGCCACCCAGGTGCGCGCCCGCTCCACGTCCTGCCTGCCCCCCCGCCCCCCACCCCTGTGCTCTCGGCTCTGCCCGCTACGGGCCCTGCGGGGGAGGGGAGAACTGGTGGGAGGCACTGGGACAGCCCAGGGCAGCCTGGCAGTGGCCTGCATGCGGGAGACGCCTGCGCCCAGGGCAGCCGAGGTGGGCGAGGCGCTGGCGGGAGAAGCGGGGTGGGGGCAGCCAGCGTCTAGGGGGCCGGGAGGCTACACAGCAGCCAAGAGTGGGGGCAGAGGAGACAGCCAGGACAGTGGGGGAGAGCAAAGAAGGAAAAAGGACCCCAAGAGCAGCTTGGGAAATAAAACTGGAGGAGACGGGGAGGGGAGCGGGTTCCGGGGAGCCCACAAAGCTGCAGAACTTTCCGGGGTGGGGCGGGGCGGGGCGGCTGAGATGCAGCTGAGGGCACACGAGATACCTAGGGAGGTCCCAATCAAGAAACTGCCTGCAAGACACAAACGAGCACACGTTAGAGTCGGAGCCGGGCAGCGGGCAGCAGGGCCTGGGAGAGGGAGAAGGAGAGGCCGCAGGGCAGCGGGGACAGGGCGGAGTGGCAGGGGGGCAACGACCCTTGGAGCCGGGCAGCGGGGTCTGGGAGAGGGAGAGGCCGTGGGGCAACGGGGGCAGTGTGGAGTGGCAGGGGGGGCAACGACCCTTGGAGCCGGGCAGCGGGGTCTGGAGAGGGAGGGGGAGAGGCCGTGGGGCAGCGGGGGCAGTGTGGAGTGGGTGGGGGGACACCAACCCTTGGAGCCGGGCAGTGGGGTCTGGGAGAGGGAGAGGGAGAGGCCACGGGGCAACGGGGGCAGTGCGGAGTGGCAGGGGGGGCAACGACCCTTGGAGCCGGGCAGCGGGGTCTGGGAGAGGGAGAGGCCGTGGGGCAACGGGGGCAGTGCGGAGTGGCAGGGGGGGCAACGACCCTTGGAGCCGGGCAGCGGGGTCTGGAGAGGGAGGGGGAGAGGCCGTGGGGCAGCGGGGGCAGTGTGGAGTGGGTGGGGGGACACCAACCCTTGGAGCCGGGCAGTGGGGTCTGGGAGAGGGAGAGGGAGAGGCCGCGGGGCAACGGGGGCAGTGCGGAGTGGCAGGGGGGGCAACGACCCTTGGAGCCGGGCAGCGGGGTCTGGGAGAGGGAGAGGCCGTGGGGCAGCGGGGGCAGTGCGGAGTGGGTGGGGGGACACCGACCCTTGGAGCCGGGCAGTGGGGCCTGGGAGAGGGAGAGGGAGAGGCCGCGGGGCAGCAGGGGCAGTGTGCGGGGCCAACACCGACCCTTGGAGCCGGGCAGCAGGGCCTGGGAGAGGGAGAGGGAGAGGCCGCGGGGCAGCGGGGGCAGTGCGGGGTGGGGGGGCAACACCGATCCTCAGAGCTGGGCAGCGGGGCCTGGGAGAGGGGGAGGCCATGGGGCAGAGGGGGCAGTGCGGGGGGAGCCAACGCTGACCCTCGGAGCCGGGCAGGCTGCACAGCTGGCCTGGGAGAGGGGGAGGCTGCGGCCCTGGACAAGCGGGGGTAGCTGACACAGCACGGGGCTCTGGGACTCAGCATCTGTGTGCAGCAGGAGGACCCTGGGGGTTGGCCGTGGGCAGGGGAGGGTCCCTGGGGGTCTGGGCCAGGCCAGGGTGGCACCACCTGGGCAAAGCACAGGCCACAGCAGCCAGGCCAGATCCCCCTGCCCCTTACGTCCTCCTGCTGCCCCAGGGAGCTGAAGGCCATGAGGTGGCCTCCAGGAATGGGAGGAGCCGCCGGCCGCTACGTCACCTCCCCCTACCCCTCTCCTCGCCTTAGCCAGCAGGTGGGCTATGCAGACCCCATAAGCACAGCCATCAGTGCAGGGGATGGCAGGGGAGGAGGGCCTGGGAGACGCCCACTGACTGCACCCCTCCTCGTTGCCCCGAGGAGTTGTGGGGGGCAGTGGGAGGGTCAGAGGTCACAGCCAAGCAGTCAGGACCCAGGCCCCACAGTGCCACAGCATGGCCGACAGGCCCTTCCCTCTGCCGTGGGCAACGCCAGGCTGTGTCTTCCAGGCCACGGGGAGTCCTCAGGTCCCACCCACTCCACACCTGCCAGGCGAGCCCCTGCCTGCACATCATGCTGCCACCTCTGTGTGACAGCCTCCCCCCCTGCCAGGCACCCCCAGCCCCACGGGACGCAGTGCAGGGAGCTCCCTCCCAGCAGGTCCCGCCTCGGCCCCCACGGTGGACTGGAGCTGCCGACCTAGAAGCCAGGATGGGACGCACCCTGCCCAGGACTCCCTTCTGCAGAGCAGTGCCCTGGAGCCGTGGACACAGGCCCAGCCCTGGCTCCCCGCGCTGGGCCGGACCAGGCCGAATCCTCAGGGGTCCTGGAGCCTGGGAAAGTAGCGTCGCAGACCCCTGCCTCCGGCACGACGGCTCTCACCCGCCCTGGACGCACGCGAGCGGGGGCCGCACAGGCTGTGGGGACCTTGGAGGGAGCCCGGAGATGGGAAGCACCTGCCAGCCGCTGGCCTGGGGCACCCCTCACCCCGGCTGACCACCAGGCAGTGCAGCCCGGCCCTGGACACCACCAGAGGCCAGACACTGGCTGCAGCATGTGGTCCCTGGAAGCACCGGCCTGGGCCACCCACGGCTCCACTGTGCCCGCTCATCCTCCCGGGGGGCGGGGTGACGGGCACGTGAGGGCACTCCCATACAGGGAGCTGGGGGGCTTGGGGGCCAGGGAGCAGAGGCAGTGGATGGTGCTGGCCCAGGCCCTGTCCCCTGGCTGTCGCCACGGGGGACTCACCGGTCGTCCTGAGCCGGCTGGATGTACCCGGAGGAGAGGATGTTGAGAGACAGGATGTTGGGGTCGATCAGAGACTCGTCGGTTTCTGGAGTGTTCCGGATGCGACCTGCAGGGACAGCGACGTCACTGCCCCGGGGTGGACAGGGCCCCACAGAGTGCCCGCTGCCCCTGCCCCTGGTGGCCTTCCTCCCTGCAGGCTGAAGCCATAATGGACGCCCTGCCCAGCTGCCCCACCTGGGATGGGCAGGCCTGGCCCCAGCCGTAATGGACGCCCTGCCAGCTGCCCCACCTGGGACGGGCAGGCCTGGCCCCAGCCGTGATGGATGCCCTGCCAGCTGCCCCACCTGGGACGGGCAGGCCTGGCCCCAGCCGTGATGGACGCCCTGCCAGCTGCCCCACCTGGGACGGGCAGGCCTGGCCCCAGCCGTGATGGACGCCCTGCCAGCTGCCCCACCTGGGACGGGCAGGCCTGGCCCCAGCCGTAATGGACGCCCTGCCCAGCTGCCCCACCTGGGATGGACAGGCCTGGCCCCAGCCACCAGGGGAGATGGTTTCTCTGCTTTTTATGCTCAGAACACAGCTGGGCTGGGGGCGCCCAGCAGGAGTGCCCCTAACAATCCCTCTGCTCACCCAGTGGACACACGTGGCGCACAGCCACTCCAGGGCCCCACCCCTTTGAAAGACCCCTTCCCACAACCCCGCCATCCCAGAGTTCTGTGGGTGGGCACAGGGCTGGGCTGTGGACAGTGGGCTCGGGGTCTGGTGGAGCAGGAGAGGGCCCAGGGGCCCCCGGTCAGCACAGGAGGCAGAGCCAGCCCCTTAGCTGGACTCCCCCAAAGCTCTATCCTTACCCCGACTCCTGTCTGTATTTCCAGGGAGGGGGTTGGGGGAAGGAAGGGGCACGGGGCCAAGCTGGGGATGGACAGCAGTGCAAGGGGCCCCAGGCAGGAGGACGTGCCTGGCAGGACACCGCTGTCCCCAGTGTGACCAGGAGTGCACGAGCTGTGGCCCTGTCAGTGACCACTGACCATGTGCACCAGCTGTCTGAGTGACCGCTGACCGGGTGTGTGTGCTCAGTCTGTGAGTGACCGCCGATCGGGTGTGTGGTTCAGTCTGAGTGACCACCGATCGGGTGTGGTTCAGTCTGAGTGACCCCTGACCAGGTGTGTGCTCAGTCTGAGTGACCCCTTACGGGAGGGGGGGCTCAGTCTGTGAGTGACCCCTGACCAGGTGTATGTAGCTCTGTCTGAGTGACCACTGACCAGGTGTGTGTTCAGTCTGAGTGACCACTGACCGGGTGTATGTAGCTCTGTCTGAGTGACCACTGACCGGGTGTGTGGCTCAGTCTGAGTGACCCCTTACGGGGGGGGGGCTCAGTCTGTGAGTGACCCCTGACCAGGTGTATGTAGCTCTGTCTGAGTGACCACTGACCGGGTGTATGTAGCTCTGTCTGAGTGACCACTGACCGGGTGTGTGTTCAGTCTGAGTGACCACTTACCGGGTGTATGTAGCTCTGTCTGAGTGACCGCTGACCGGGTGTGTGTTCAGTCTGAGTGACCACTGACCGGGTGTGTGGCTCAGTCTGAGTGACCCCTGACCAGGTGTATGTAGCTCTGTCTGAGTGACCGCTGACCGGGTGTATGTAGCTCTGTCTGAGTGACCGCTGACCGGGTGTATGTTCTGTCTGAGTGACCACTGACCGGGTGTGTGGTTCAGTCCGAGTGACCGCCGAGCGGGTGTGCACCAGCTTACTCTGAGACCGAATGCTGCACACTGGGTGCCTGGTGTTGGCTCAGGGGTCCTTGGCCACCAGAGCCCCCAGGGCTGTGTGTGCTCTGCGGAGTGGCCTTGCATGACCGCACACCCAGAGTAGACACCGCCGCCTGCGTCCTCACAGCACAGGCAGACCAGAGCCGAGAGCCACGGAGAAAATGCTCCGAGCTCCTCACTGTGGACAGACCGTGTGCCCGGGGTGCAGGACGGGCAGCAGGAATGTGGCCTGTCCCACACACTGGTAACTCCTGGAAGGGACAGTGGCATGGAGGGGGCCCAGGGGCAGCGGCCGCCCCTGGAACGGCCCGGGCAGCGTCAGCCACAGCTTCCTGGTGCGCGGCTGTGCCGTTCGTGGCATCGGGCTCCGGCCCCACACTGAGAGGAAGGACACTGGCAGCCCCAGCCGCCCTGGCCGTGGACCTCGGCTGGCCCCGGACTTGACCCCGTGGTTAAGCAAAGGGGGGTGGTCATCCTGCCCTGGGCTCTCCCCCCACAACAGGCTCGGCCAGTTGGCACAGTGGCTGGGCGGAGCTGGCTGGCGTGTCACCGGGCCATGGCCACCGCAGCCCGCGGCTCTCACAGCCCCCGTGGCCCTTGAAGCTCCTGTGGCCTCTACAGCCCCCTAAGCCCCTGTGGCGCCCCTCACCCATAGTCCCTACGGCCCCACTCACCCACAACCCCCACGGCCCCACTCACCCACAACCCCCGCGGCCCCGCTCACCCACGACCCCCGCAGCCCCGCTCACCCACGACCCCCACGGTCCCACTCACCCACGACCCCCGCGGCCCTGCTCACCCACGACCCCCGCAGCCCCGCTCACCCATGACCCCCACGGTCCCGCTCACCCACGACCCCCACGGCCCCGCTCACCCACGACCCCCGCGGCCCTGCTCACCCACGACCCCCCACGGTCCCACTCACCCACGACCCCCGTGGCCCCGCTCACCCACGACCCCCGCGGCCCCGCTCACCCACGACCCCCGCAGCCCCACTCACCCACGACCAGCTCCCGCACTTCCTTCCAGCGGATGTGGCTGCCCGTCTCGTGCAGAAGCGTCACCGTTATCCGTCTCTGGATGCCCTGCCGGCCCCGGGAGAGAGGCCAGGTTGGTGCTGGTGGCCAGGCGCGGCAGGGGGATAGCGAGCGGGGTGGGCAGGGGGCTGCGCACCTGGTGTAGCAGGAAGGTCCCCACGCACGGCATGCCTCCCCGGTGGTCCACCACGGCGGGGATGTAACTGCAAGGGAATCTGCGTGAGGGCCGGCCCCTCTGCCTGGTCCCAGGCGGATGGAGGACCCCACGGCTGCCCGGAGCCCTCGGCAGCCACCCCGCTGTGCCCCCCAATACCGGGAGTGATCCAACAGCCCCCGGGGGCCTTGGTCTCTGTTTCCTGCGTCCCTGGCCCATCAAGGGACCTGGGTGAAGTCACGGCACAGCCCCTGGGACTCCCCTAACCTTGGGGCATGAGCCCAGGCCGGCTCTCAGGGTGCCAGGCAGACCCCACTGGCCCTGCATTGCAGCGCCACGGACCGCCCCCCCCCCCCACCTCCTTCAAGCCTCATTCAAACATCCTCAATCACTCCAGAGCCCAGCACCCTCAGGGCCCCAGCCCCACACGGCAGGGACCCTCATCTGTTATCCCTAGCACAAGGACAAGCCATCCTGGCCCACCTCTGTCCCGTTCCCACGGCCTTCTCCCTCCTCCCACAAGCTCAGAGGAGCCCTGTCCCTGTTACCCCTGGGGAGCCCTGCCTTCGCTAGCCCTGGGGAGCCCGGCACCCCCACAACCCCTGGGGAGCCCCGCCCCCCACCCCGGGAGCCCCGCCCCGCCCCGCCCCGCCCAGCACTCACTCCCCGTTGGCCTCCAGCTCGCAGATCTCGAAGTAGACCAGCAGGTCGTACTTGCAGTGGCAGGGCCCGGGGCAGGGCCGTGTCAGCGTGCTGAGCTTGGTGGCGGGCACTGGGGGAGGGGAGGCAGGCGCAGGCTGAGACCTGACTCAGCAGGTGTTCAGGGGAGCTGGGGGCAGCTCTCATGCCCCCGGGGAAACAGCGTGGACGCCACGGCCAGGCTTCCCCTTCACCTCCGGCTGCCCCCCCACCAGCGGGAGGAGCCCATGGCCACGACGCCTGGGCACAGGCCCTTGAAGAGGGCAGAGGCCGGAGGCCCCAGCAGCGGCAGGGAGGCGGAAATGCCTGCTCAGGGCCGCACGGGGACCCTCTCTGTGCCGCGCGGCCTGCACCAGACATCAGCCACAACCCACGGCACCAGCACTCGGCCTGGCCCCACGGCCCTGTCCTCAGCTCCCCCGGCTCTCCACGTCCCCTCCCCCACCAGGTCCACTCTGGGCAGCCCTGCTCCAGGGGTCACCGTGGGGCAGCTGACCACCCTGGGAACACGCTGGACAGAGCCCCAGACTCCAGGCGCTGGGCCAGCAGGAGCCGTCACCAGCAAAGCGCCACCCACGCGGCCTGGGTCTCGCCTCGCAGCACCACGGGACGGGCCCCCGCCTACCTGGCTTGGACAGCGGCATCACGCGGGGGAAGTGGCGGCGTGAGGGTCTCAGGGGGCTGCAGAGAGGGCCAGCAAGAGGCCACCTTCAGCTGGGCCTGGGGCCTAGGGCTGCCAGCCCCATCCTGTCCCTGTCTCCCTCCCGCTCTGTCCAGCCCAGAGAGACCACGGACTCAGGCCCTCCCGCAGCTCGGATTGGGGAGGGGGCCCCTCAGGAAGCAGTCCCCGGCCCAGAACCTCCCGGCCCCCAAGACAATGCCTGTCACCGCCCTGCCTTTCCCAGATCCCCTGCACACGCCCGGGGGGTCTGCGCTGGAGACCTTACCCACAGCCCCCGGAGACCCTCCCAGCCCCCATTCTTTCTCCCCCAGAGAGGGAGGCCAGGCACAGGGCCAGGGTCTGAACGACCCCGGGCACACAGCCCTGGACCGCAGCCCTGCGCCAGGGGCCGGCGGCTGACCTCAGCACGTCCTTGCACAGTGGCGGGAAGGGGTGCTGCTGGTAGTGGCCGAAGACCTCAAACACGATGGGCTGGCTCTTGATATACTCCACAAAGGACCTGGTCACCTCCACCGCGATCTGTGGGCAAGAGGGCACAGCCACGCGTGTCCACAGGGAGGGAGGTCCCCAGTCAGCACTCCCCTCCCCCACCACACCAGGGGTCTGCCTGGCACACCCAGGTCAGCTGGGAGGTCCCCAGCCAGCACTCCCCTCCCCCACCACACCAGGGGTCTGCCTGTCACACACCCAGGTCAGCTGGGAGGTCCCCAGCCAGCACTCCCCTCCCCCGCCACACCAGGGGTCTGCCCGGCACATGCCCAGGTCAGCTGGGAGGTCCCCAGCCAGCACTCCCCTCCCCCGCCACACCAGAGGTCTGCCCGTCACACACCCAGGTCAGCTGGGAGGTCCCCAGCCAGCACTCCCCTCCCCCACCACACCAGGGGTCTGCCCGGCACATGCCCAGGTCAGCTGGGAGGTCCCCAGCCAGCACTCCCCTCCCCCACCACACCAGAGGTCTGCCTGTCACACACCCAGGTCAGCTGGGAGGTCCCCAGCCAGCACTCCCCTCCCCCACCACACCAGAGGTCTGCCCGGCACACCCAGGTCAGCTGGGAGGTCCCCAGCCAGCACTCCCCTCCCCCACCACACCAGGGGTCTGCCTGTCACACACCCAGGTCAGCTGGGAGGTCCCCAGCCAGCACTCCCCTCCCCCACCACACCAGGGGTCTGCCTGTCACACACCCAGGTCAGCTGGGAGGTCCCCAGCCAGCACTCCCCTCCCCCACCACACCAGAGGTCTACCCGGCACACACCCAGGTCAGAGGAGGCGCAGATGGAACATAGCCCTGAGGAGGGGTCCCTGGTAGTGACCGTCTAGGGTCCACTCCCCAAGAGCCCAGGGTGAACAGCCCCCTCCCCATTCACACGGTGAAGTCCACCCCCCCCCCCCCCCGGCCTCAGAGGCGGCTGTGTCTCGAAACTACCCGGCTCCCACAGGTCCCCGGGCTGCTGGGGGGACCCCTCCAACAGGGGGCCGACGCAGACTCGCAGGAGGGGCAGCAGGCTCAGGGGGCTCTGGAGGCCTCAGGATGGACTCCAGCTCCAGGTGTGAGGACACACAGTCCTGTGGTTCAGCCGCCCACCTGTGGGCCTCCTGCAGGTCTCCAGGCTGCCCACCGGGCAGCGGCTGCCCCACCCAGCAGCCCAGGGAGCCGCCCGGCCCAGGGGCTCAGCTCAGGGACCCCCGTCAGTGGCCGCCCGGCCCAGGGGCTCAGCTCAGGGACCCTGTCAGTGGCCGCCCGGCCCAGGGGCTCAGCTCAGGGACCCTGTCAGTGGCCGCCCGGCCCAGGGGCTCAGCTCAGGGACCCCGTCAGTGGCCGCCCGGCCCAGGGGCTCAGCTCAGAGACCCTGTCAATGGCCGCCCGGCCCAGGGACTCCTGGCTAGCTGGCCCTGGCCCCTTCTTGGGCCGCTGGGAGCCCAGCTGAGACGCTGAGCTTCCTGGTCATTCCCGACCTCTCAGGATGGCACCGAGGGCTCCGTAGCCCCAGGGGTCGCCTCTCCTCCTCACCCCTGGAGCTCAGGCCAGGGCCCAGCTCTCAGCACAAACCCTGGGCACCAAGGCACTGGACGCTGTGTCTGTGTCTGCCTCCACTCGCCGTGGGAGCTCTCAAGTTTAAACCCACCCAGGGGCCCTGCTGCCGGCTGCAGCCCACACACCCCTGCTGGCACAGGAGGCCTCGGCCCTGGGGCCCTGCTGGCTCCTGGCACCAGGCCGGTGTTGCCAGGGCGAGGCAGGGGCGGGGAGGACGAGCAGAGGTCTCAGGGAGCGGGTGGCTGGAGGGAGGGGAAGGGGCTCCGACGTACGTTCTGGACGTGGTAGAAGCCGAGAGGGGGGCCCCTGCCCGTGTTCTTCAGGGGCTCCGTGGAGAAGGCCTCATCGTGGCGGTGGATGAAGCTGCAAAGTGGACAGAGACTCGTGGCCGGGTGGGGCGGGCCAGGGCCCACCGCCTCCCGGGCACAGCCTGCCTCGTGCGCTCACTTGAACTGGCAGAAGATGTCGGCGTACTCGGCGGAGATGCTGGAGGCCTGCAGCACCGTGACGCGGAAGGTGAAGGTGCTGTTCAGGCGCAGGTGGTCCCCGGCTGCGTCCAGGGCCCCGTCCAGCGTGGCTTTCTCGGGGCTGTCAGGCAGGCCTTCCGCGGGCACCGCTACGGGGCCAAGGGGAGAGCAAGGGCACCTGCCGGCCACGCCCCAGAGCGGCGGCGCAGGTGGGGGGCCACAGGCGGCGGGTGGGCCACCTACCCGAGCAGGTGTTGTTGTTGACCTCGTCGGCCGAGGGCCCTGTGTCCGCACCCTGGCCCTGGCCCTCCACGATGCGAAGCTCCTCCTGGGAGGTCCCCGAGCGCGACATCCCCACCACGGGGCAGGACTCGGACTGGAGCTGTGCGGGGGACAGACCAGAGCCCACCACGGGGCAGGACCCGGGCTGGAGCTGTGCGGGGGACAGACCAGAGCCCACCACGGGAAGGACTCGGACTGGAGCTGTGTGGGGGACAGATCAGAGCCCACCACGGCGGTGCTGCCTGGGGCCTGCGGGCACCTGTGGACATCTGTGAGGCAGCCCGCCCCTCCCTGGGCCTCCTGGGTTCACTCCCACCTCTCAGCTCCGTGAGGCCCTGGAGGGGGACCCTGGGGACTGGGGAGCTGACCGTGCCTTCAGTACTGGCCCCTCCCACCCCCATGGGCAGGAGGCTGGTGAGTCTTCTGTCCTGCATGTCCCCAGCTCTGAGAACCCCCTCCAGGAGAGGGAAGGGGTTGGGGCACACCCCAGCCTCAGTCAAGACACTGGGCACTAGTGCAGGGGCTGCTGTGTTAGGTGCCCAGTGTGGGGGGTGCTGTGGGGGGCCAGGTATGGGAGGCCCAGCATGGGGGGCCGAGTGGGGGGTGCTGCATGGGGTCCCAGCATGGGGGTCCCCGCTGCAGTCTCCCCTGGGAGAAGGGAGCTCTGGGTTGGGTCTCTTCTCATGAGCACGAGGCTCAGGGAGGCCGGGTGAGGGGCAGTACAAACGCAGGTGCTAGGAGAGCGGAGCAGAGGCGGCCCAGGAGGGCGGTCAGAGCCTGGGGCTTCTCAGCTCTGCTCCCACCCTGTGCTTGGCCCGGATCAGGCCAAGGGTGGCCCTGGTGGGAGATGGCTGGATCCGATGAGCCATGCAAACCAGGGGAGGGGCGTGGTGTGCTCCCAACAGGAAGGGACAGAGCCATGGGAGGACCCTGGCCTCAGAGGCCCAGAGCAGTGGCCCAGCCCAGCGCAGCCTGAGCCCCACTCGTACCTTTTCGAAATGCTGGTCGTCAAAGGAGATCTTTGCGGTGCCCGACTGGCGGACACCAGAGCCGTAATCAGGGGCCTCCTCGTCAGCTGTGAGAGAAACCATGCGGACGGTCAGGGCCCCGAAGGTCCCCAGGGGGGCATGGGCGGCCAGGCCGAGGGTGAGGGCACAGGACACGCAGCAGGCGGCAAGGCTCTGGCCCCACACGCCCCAGTCTGCGCTGCCCGGGGCCCACAGGAGGACCTGCTCTTTGATAGGGGCTGGACAATTGCCCCAGGACCTGCTAGCTCCACCTCTCGGAGGCCACCCACCTGGTCACTGCACGGCCCCAGGCGGCTCCTACGTGCCCTGGCCTGCAGAGCCTCCAGCACTCTCCCACCCCTTCCTGTGGCCTCAAGATGCCCTGGGCTCTGCTGGCCACCCTGACCCCTGGGCACTTGATGGTTTGTGCCAGGTTCCGCTGTCCTCCCCGAGCCCCACATGGGCCGTGGGACAGTCTCACGGCCCTCCCCACCACGCAGCTGGTCTGCCGCCACCCAGCCAGGCCTGCAGCTGGCGGGCTCGGTGCCGAGACAACCGGCACCGCAGCCACAGGTGGCGGTACAGGTGCCACCCAAGCAGGAGGCCTGGGGACCCGGTGCAGGGGAGGGCCCCTGCAGCAGCCACCTCCCTGTGTGACCAGGGGACACAGGGACTTGGGGGTCCCTGACCTGGGCACCTGCCTGACTGGTGGCCCTGGCAGTACGCCTCACAGAGCTCCAACGCCAGCCACAGGGACCCCAGCGGCCCCCTCAGGTGGGGACAGGTGGGGCGGGTGGGGATGACTGTGGTCTGACTGTGAGGGTAGCAGGGAGGAGTGGAGACACCTGCACTGGTCCGTGAGAGGCCCTGCAGAGCGGGAGCAGCCCTGGCGAGACGAGAGTGCACCTCATGTGCCCAGTCCCCCTGGGCTAGCAGTGACGAGAGCAGGCTCCCGGGCCGCCGGGGGGAGCTAAGGGAGCGTTCAGAAGTTGGGGGCCCATGAGGATTTGACAGAGGGGTCCAGTTAAGCAAATCACGAGGTGGAGCTAAAATCCCCAAAAGTGGCCAGGATATCAGGACACAGCGGAGGCCAGGCATCCGAGTGTGTGTCGGGGTGGGGGGGGCATGAGGCATCTCCGGGGGGTCACGTGCAAGTCGAGAGGGCTATGGCCATCTCAGGAGAGAGACCTGGAGATCTCGGAGTGCAGGGGGGTCTCAGGAGGGGGCACGGAGACACCTGGCTGGGGGCTGGGGTCCTGAGCTTGTCCCCGCCCCGTCCAGCCAGCTGCCCAGTCTGTCTGCCCCCTCCACGCTCTCCCCAGGGTGCCCACGTGGCCAAGGCCCTTGACAGGGAGGCGTGTGGGTGAGGAAGGGAGGGGTGGGTGAACGTCCCGCTGCGGGATGTGCTGACCCTGGTTCCATTAACAAGTGAGCAGACCAATACCCAGAGATGTTGCAGTAATGGGCCATGGGCGGGGTCTGCAGTCTTCCCCAGGGGGGCAGTGGGGAGGCTGTTCCTGAAGGGAGGAGGGGGCTCGGAGGGTCTGGGCTCAGGAGGCAGAACCAAGGGCCGCCCACAGCGCCGAGTCGCACACACCTGAGATCGCCTGCACGGCCACACGGAGGAAGCCCTTCACCTCGCCCTTCTCGCTGACGATGGCCACGCGGTGCACCAGGGGCACGGGGTACAGCAGGTTGCTCAGGTAGACGAAGGCCCTGGGGGAGCAGAGGCCGCGGTCAGCGCTACCCCCAGCGCGTGCGGCAGGAGCAGCGGCGGCAGCACGGCCGGCGTACAACACGCTGCAAAGCAGAGCAAAGCGAGACAGCCAGGGCGGGCGGGGGCAGGCAGGACAGGCAGGGCGGGGGTTCCCTCGGGGAGACGGGAGGAGGTGCAAGAGGAGGAGGAGGAGGAGGAGGAGGAGGAGGAGGAGGGCGTGAGCCGCAGTGGGCAGAGGACGGCGGAGGCCGAGCACAGGCCCTCTGACCAGAGACCGCTGGGGGCTCCAGCCTGCTTCAAGGACTCTCAGCTATGACGGGCGCCTGGCAGCGCCTCCGCCTCCCCCACCTCCCGGGGCCCTGGATGTTGGCGGGCTCCCCAGATGGGCACGACTCCCCCAGAGCCCCTTCCACAAACGGCGCAGACGCTCGGCGGGTCAGGGGGACGGGGCACCCCCACATGGCACCAAGGCAGGCTGGTGGAAGGGAGCACCCGGACCCAGGGCGCTGCCCACGTGATGCCCCTGCTGGTGCCGGGAGCAGCCCAGGCCCAGGCCATTGTCACCAGGGTGTGTGCTATGTTCCGAGGAGGACGGGCGGCCCTGGAGGACCCTCGCCCCAGCACTCAGGATCTCCTGGGGACAGGGACCGGGCACAGGAGGGTTGTCCGGGTGAGCTCAGACTGGGAACCCACCCCTGGTAGAGGGGCTAACCGCACTGCACCCCACGAGGGGGTGTGGGACCAGCTTGGAGTGGGTGGGCCAGGACGTGGACATGGGAGTAGGTGGGGAGAGCAGGACATGGACATGGGAGCTGGTGGACAGGACGTGGACATAGGAGTGGGTGGGCAGGACGTGGACATGGGAGCTGGTAGACAGAATGTGGACATGGGAGCCGGTGGGCAGAGAAGGACGTGGACATGGGAGCTGGTGGACAGGATGTGGACATGGGAGTAGGTGGGCAGAGAAGGACGTGGACATGGGAGCTGGTGGACAGAATGTGGACATGGGAGCCGGTGGGCAGAGAAGGATGTGGACATGGGAGCTGGTGGACAGAATGTGGACATGGGAGCCGGTGGGCAGAGAAGGACGTGGACATGGGAGCTGGTGGACAGGATGTGGACATGGGAGTAGGTGGGCAGAGAAGGACGTGGACATGGGAGCTGGTGGACAGGACGTGGACACGGGAGCCGGTGGGCAGAGAAGGACGTGGACACGGGAGCTGGTGGACAGGACGTGGACACAGGAGTGGGTGGGCAGGACGTGGACATGGGAGCTGGTGGACAGGACGTGGACACAGGAGTGGGTGGGCAGGACATGGACATGGGAGCTGGTGGACAGGACGTGGACACAGGAGTGGGTGGGCAGGACGTGGACATGGGAGCTGGTGGACAGGATGTGGACATGGGAGCCAGTGGGGAGAGAAGGACGTGGACATGGGAGCTGGTGGACAGGATGTGGACATGGGAGCCGGTGGGCAGAGAAGGACGTGGACATGGGAGCTGGTGGACAGAATGTGGACATGGGAGCCGGTGGGCAGAGAAGGACGTGGACATGGGAGCTGGTGGACAGAATGTGGACATGGGAGCCGGTGGGCAGAGAAGGACGTGGACATGGGAGCTGGTGGACAGAATGTGGACATGGGAGCCGGTGGGCAGAGAAGGACGTGGACATGGGAGCTGGTGGACAGAATGTGGACATGGGAGCCGGTGGGCAGAGAAGGACGTGGACATGGGAGCTGGTGGACAGGACGTGGACATAGGAGTGGGTGGGCAGGATGTGGACATGGGAGCTGGTGGACAGGACGTGGACATAGGAGTGGGTGGGCAGGACATGGACATGGGAGCTGGTGGACAGGACGTGGACATGGGAGCCGGTGGGGAGAGAAGGACGTGGACATGGGAGCTGGTGGACAGAATGTGGACATGGGAGCCGGTGGGCAGAGAAGGACGTGGACACGGGAGCTGGTGGACAGGACGTGGACACGGGAGCCGGTGGGAAGGCAGGAAGTCAGGATTGGGTGGGTGCAGGGGTGGGGAAGGAGCAGAGAGGCCTGGGGTCTCAGCCAGGAAGGCAGGTGATGGGGGACACGGAGGGGAGTCTACAGCCTGCCAGCCAGGGGGACACTGGGTGGGGGGTCTGGGAGCCGGCGAGCTCCCCCCCCCCGCTGTCCTGAGGGACAAGGGACTCCAGAGGGGCACTGGGCCAGGTAGGGGGGCGAGTGGGGCTCCTCCCAGCGGGGCCCTGACCCTGCTCCTCTTCCCCACGGCAGGGACTCAACCTGGCGCCAGCCTGGCCCCTCCTCCTCCTCCACGACCTCATGCCACTGCAAGGGTCTCCCTGGAGCCCCTCACTGGCCCAGCACTGGCCCCTGCCAGGGTCCACAGCAACCAGAGGGCCTCTGGGCACTGACCTGATGGGACCTCCCCCGGGCCCTGGACAGCTGGGGGTTCAGGGCAGGAAGCAGTGAGGCTGAGACAGGGCAGGCCCGGCTGTCCCCACAGTGCCCCCTACTGGTGAAAGCTGGGTAGGAGCCAAGTGTGGCCTCCATGAGTGGCTGACCCACGGGCTCAGGAGCCGGGCACAGCCCAGATGCAGCTTCCCACATACAAGGTGGGGGCCGGGCTCACGGACCAGGCTCAAGCCCCTGTGAGCAAGCTGGCGGCCAGGGAGGCCGGAGACCCACAGCGGCCAGCGCCTTGGCAAGCACTCACAGGGACGGAGCCTCCGCGGTCGGGGTCGGGGTCAGGGCCAGGGCTGTGTCCCCAGCAGGGCACCGTGGCTCCTTAGGGGTGCACAGGCCAGGATCCCCGATGGCACAGAGATCTGAAGCAGCATTTCGAAAGAGGAACCAAGGCACAGAGCAGAGCCCAGGCCCTGAACCCGCAGCCAGCCCCTGCCTGACTCACCCAGCGCTGGCCACGCTCCACTGCCCACAGTTCTGTTAACAGAACCAGCCCGTCACACCTAGACCCGGCTGGGGCAGCCACTGCCCGAGGTAGGAGGCTGGTGCTGAGACAGTGACAGCGACCCTGGGGGCTGGGCCCCTCCTGCCCTTCCCTGACCTCACAACCCCACCGAGGGCAGGGGCACATTCCCGGGGCATTCGCCCTGGGCGCCCAGGCCGGGGTCACGGCTGTGTTGGCAGCTTGGCACCAAGTGTTCTAGAAGCCAAGGTAGCCTCACTGGCTGACCCCAACCCATCCCAGTCCGCTTGGTGATGGTGAGGGAGTCCTTGGGACCCCCACAGCCGCTGTGCCCAGGGCAAGCACCAGCCACCGGGTGTGGGCCAGGCCTGGAAGCTGCCTGACACGTGTGGGGCTCGCCCAACGGATACAGCTGGGGCATAGGACGATGGGGCTGAGGAGGCAGCGCCGCCTGCGGCTGCCCAGGCCTCACGGCCCTCGCGGGGGGCAGGCTGGGCTCCCCACACCTGCCTGCAGGTGCCAGAGCCGTCCCTGCCGCCACCAGGGGGCCAGAGCCCAGCCCAGCCCTGCCCCGGCCGGCCATGCCCCCAGGCCCAGTTTCTCCCTGGGCAGCAGACACCAACCCCCCCGCCCGCCCCCAGGCCCCCAAGGCCCCTAGCTCTGCACACAGGACTGGCCTTGCCACGAGGCGAGTGTACCTTGAAGCAGACTGTAACCCACCCCGGGGGAGGAGGCGGCAGAGGCAGACACGGCACGGCGGGAGGGAGGAGGCAGCGCTAACCACAGATTGGTGAGGTGCAGAGATGCATGCTGGGACCCGGGGAGCCTTTCCAGAGGGGACAAAAGTGGGCACCCAATTTTGCTGAAGCTTTGGCGAGAGCCAGCAGCTACCAGGATAAAAGGCAAATCCCGGTGGGTCCTTCCCAGGCTGGGCCTGCATAGCCGCTGCGCGGGAGAAGCCAATTCTAGCCAGAACAAAAAGACCGGGATGGCTGCCCACGAGGCCGTCAGAGGCCGCCCTGGACGGGGGCCGGGCCTCTCGGCGAGGACCGTCGTCTGGTTTGGTGGTTTTGTAAAATCTCAAATCCACGAGGGGGGAAAGAAACGGTGGAAGGACCCAGCTCTTTCCGGCCGACACTGCAGGAGCCCACGCCCGTTTCTCCCAGTGTGCCACCCCTGCAGCTCCTGAGCCCCGCCCACTGCCTCCCTGACACCCAGAGGCCTGCGTGGAGCTGGCCTGGGGTCTGCTTCCTCTCTCGGCCCCCGTAGAATGTCCAGAGCCCAGCACCTCGGAGGGGGACGGCTGTGACGTCTGTCCCCAGCAGGCCGGCCCACCACCCCCACGACACTCGCAGAAATCCAGGCACCTGCTACCTCCCTGGGCCGGAGTGAGCCCAGCGCTAACTCCGGGGCCAGGGGCCACCGAAGCCTTCTGGCGCTGGGCTGCCCGCTCCCTGGCCTGGCCAGGATCCAGAAGGGGGGTTGCTATGAAAAACAGTCCAGGGGTTCATTTGGTGCAGCCGTTAGGGCTGGGCTGGGCAGCGGCCCCCACAGGGGAGTCCTGGCTGCTCCGGCGCCACCTTCCCGCTAACGTGCAGCAGGTGACGGCTCAAGTCCTGTGCCCCTGCCACCCACGAGGGGAACTGGGGTGGAGCCCTGGGCTCCTGGCTCCGGCCTGGCCCAGCCCTGACTGCTGTGGGCACTCGGGGAATGAGAGCAAATAGAAGATCTCTCTCTCTCTCCCTGCCTCTCAAGCAAATAGATTTAGAATTATTATTTTTAATTATTATTGATTTTAAATTATTTTAAATTATTATTAATTATTTAAAATTATCTCGAGCCTCTTGATGTACGTGAGCTCGAGACATCAGCCACTGCCCACTGCAGCTGGGTCTCCGGCTCCTGCTGCCCACGCAGGCTGCACGTGTCCAACGTGGCTGCAGGGCAGGGCTCGTCCCCACGGCCCGCGCCCACCTCCTGGCCTCGCCTCTCGCATCGTCCAGGAGGGCTTAGCAGCAGCTCCACTCCGCCGTGGGCAGTGGGCCAGGAGGATCAGGGACACAGTGCTCTCCTCTAGTGGGCCAGGGTCTGCCCAGGCCCCCAGGCTTCGGGTGGGGGGAGGGGGCCGGCTGCTTCCCCGGCCTCAGCACGGCCCCTCTGAGCCCGGCTCCTCCTCCACAGACAGCTGCTCCCGACAGCCGTGGAAGGAAGTGAAGCCACTCCCACCAGGACCACGCCGAGCCCCGGGACGAGGGGCCAGGCACCCGGGCCGCGGGCGGCTGGGCCTCGCTTTCCAAGGCCCCTGCACAAGGAGGGCATCAGGGACCTGAGCCGCAGCTACCCCGGGGCTCCCAGACCGGGCACTCTGCCTCTCCTGTAACTGGACCGACCCCTGCTGGGCCAGAGCCCCACCCTGGGGACGCGCGGGGAGCCCAGGCTCCCTCAGGCCCCTCCCCTCAGCCTGCCTCGCCCAGGCTTCGGCCCGCGGCAGTGCTCCTGCGCCAAAGAGCTGGGTCCTTCCCAGCATGCTGTGCTCGGCCTCACCAACCTTCCTACTAAACTGAACAGGGGGGGCCGGTCGTAAAACGGGTCCCGGCCGTCGCACAGCGTGTGCTCCGGAAAGACGTCGTCCTCCAGGTGCTCCTCCTCCTCCTCCTCCTCCTCCTCCTCCTCCCCCACGCTCTGCTCCTCGGCAAGCTCGGTGGCGTCGGAGTCGGGGCTCGAGAAGGTGGGGGAGGGGGTGAGAGCAGCCATGCGCTCGCTCATGCATGTGTTGAGAAGAGGGTAGCTGTTGCAGCCAGAGATGGCTGAACTGAGGTTAGTGCGACAAGACAGAGAGAAGTTAACACAGCCGCTCGCGGGGTGGGCGGGGCCGGGGCGGGCGGGCGGCTGCTGTCAACCCAGACCGACACGCAGCCGCCAGGACACGGAGCAAAATGCCCCCGTCCCCGGGCTTGGGAAGAGACCATGTGTGGCCAGCCGGAAGGCTTGGAAGGCTCTGGAAGGCACCGGAGGTGTGGGTGAGAACAGGGGCCCTGGCCGGGCACAGCTGGCGCTGCGTGAGGACCTCGAGAGCTTGGCCGTGTGGGTGCAGGGCTGGACACAGCCCAGGAGAGGGACCACGGGAGGACGGGGGCTGGGGACCCAGCTCCGCCTCATGTTCCCACCCCAAGGCCAGCAGGTGACGGAGCCTCCCATGTTCACACGTGGACCCAGGGGCCTGCACTGCAGGTGTGGGTGGGCGGTGCCGAGACCCCCTCCCAGGTAGTTTGGAAGAACCAGGCTACCGTGGGCCAGAGGGGGCTTGGTAGGGCCTGGGCAGGTGTGGGGGGTACACGGGTGGGGCTGGGATGGGAAAGCGTCCTGGGTTTCTTCTCCTGTGGGGGCTCCAGGCCTCAGGAGGAGGCCCACTTCCTGTCCCCATGGACCCCCACCCTCTCTCTCAGCCAGGGACGGGAGGAGGCGCCCACCTGCCCACCAGCCGGAACCAGGGGAAGCGGTCGTAGAAGGGGTCTCCGCCGGTCACCACGTTGTCACAGTCCTCCACCACGCTGGAGGGCACCTCGGCCGCTCGGTCGTACATCTCCCGCATCAGGTCCAGGCGCTGCCTGCAGGGGGCAGAGCGTGAGGACCGGGGTCCAGGCCAGCTGCAGCGGGGTCACGCGGCCTGGGCGGGGTGAGGGGCACTGCAGGAAGCCCCTGAGCCACCGCGAGCGACAGGCTCACCCCTGACTGCCCCCAGGGTGGCCGAGGTCCACGGCTGGGAAGCTACTGGGGGAGGGAGGAGCCGCCCCGAGCAGAGCTCAACGCAAAGGCTGCAAAGGTTTTACCCCAGAAAGAAATGCAGGGGCCGTGCCCGGGGGGGGGGGGGGGGGGGGGGCTCAGGCCAACCCGAGTGACGAGGTGAGCGTCTGCCTGGCATGAGCAGAGTGCAGTGGGGGTGAGCACGAGCGGAGTGCAGTGGGGGTGAGCACCAGGCTGTGTTTGCACAATGCAGAGTGCCTGTCTGACTGTCGTGTGCGAGTGCCTGCAGGTGCATGGACGTGAGTGCGAGCAGCTGAACCGCACCAGAAAGGGGAGGGTCTGAGAGCGGTCACTGCGTCACTCACAGCTCCGGGAGCCCCTCCCGTCTCGCAGCTCCCCGGGGGCAGCACCTTGCGGGAGGGGGCCCACACCCAGACCGCCCCCTTCTCTAACCTCCTCTCACACGGCACCAGCAGTCCTGCCTACGCCACTGAGGCCCGGAGCCCGGTTCTGACTGGCTGGTCCCCTGCCCCGCCTGCCCCTGGCTCCCTCCCAGTCCCGACCACGCGCTGCCTCCTCTCCGCCCGCGGACTGAGTGATGCCCGGCTGTGCCTCTCGGCCTGACGGTGAGACCTGGCGCAGGCCGGAGTGTGTGCGGTGCAGGAGCCCTCCTGTCCAGCAGGGGGCGGACAGGCGGTCCCTGGCTGCCCTCTCCCTCTCCCGCTCCCTGGCCAGCCGCTGCCCCAGGTCCGCCTCTACCTCCCGCAAGTGTCCGGGGTACAGGAGCTGCCCCCTCCCTGCCTCTCTCGGCTCTGGCTGCCTGGGGGACAGCGCGCCCCCAGGCCCTCTGGGCTCCTCCCACACAAGTCCTCGAACCAGGAACACTGCCACAGCTCCTGGCCCCTGGCCTCTGCCCCAATCTCCTTGTTTGCCACACGTGACCACGGAACGAGAGCAGGAGAAACGGCGCATCCACCGTCCCCGCGCCAGGAAGCCCCGGCCCCTCGACTGCCCAGCAGCCCACCTGAGCTTCTCCAGCGTCCAGTAGTGGGTGGCGCCGTTCTTCTGGTCCTGCACCTCCACGGCCACGATGGTGCGGGGGAAGGGCCGCGTCTCCCGGTCCTTGGCAGCCTCCGGGGGCAGCAGGTCCGGAGGCAGTGGGGAGTACAGCGTGTCGGTGAGGAGGACAAACTGGAACTGGACCTGGGCAGGAGGGAGACGGCCCCGGTCAGCCAGGCCAGGGCCTCCCTGCCACCTTGGATCTCAGCCCCACACCCCCGGAGTCCACTGGACAGTGCCACCTGCTCCATCAGCCCCAATGGCCATGCCTGCCCTGGGCACAGAGGGTGATGAGCCCACCCCAGCTGGTCCCAGGGCCACCCTCAACTGCCCACACTTCCAGTGGCCCAGGCTGGGTGGGCAGGGCTTCAGAAGGAGGGGTGGGGCTGCAGAGGGAGGGGAGGGGCTGTAGAGGGAGGGTGGAGCTTCAGAGGGAGGGGCAGGTCCTGCAGAGGGAGGGGAGGGGCTGTAGAGGGAAGGTGGGGCTTCAGGGGGAGGGGAGGGGCAGTGCCTGCACGGGGAGGGGGGCTGCACCTTCTTCTTCAGCTCCACACTGATGGCGTTGGCTTCCTTGAGGAAGATGGCGTTGCCCCACAGCAGGTCCCGCAGGGACGTGAACTGGTACCACTTCCACTTCCGGAAGGCCCACAGCGCCAGCTCACACTCCCGCTCTGTCCACTGAACTGCAGGGAGAGGCCACAGCACTGCCCACCACGCCCCGCCCGGGTCCGGCACTGCAGGGGCCCCTGGCTGACCCCACAGGGTGGCGCCCGGATGACAAGATCACAGGCTGGACACCGATGCCCACCGTGGTCCCTGTGGCCTGAGGGGGGCAGGGGGCAGGCTGGCGTGGCCAGGGGGGCTGGGTTCAGGCCCCTGTCCTGGCTGAGGCTCCAGGCACCCCTTCCAGCCCGGGCCAGGGCGGCTCTGTGCCAGGAGAGGGTGGGAGCCACATTCGGCAGTGGGGGCGGGGATGTGGGAGGGAGCGGGAGGGCAGATGGTGCCCACAGGGTGGGACTGGCCCTCCCAGGCCACGCACCTGTCTGTCCACTGGGCCCTCAGGGGAAAGGCCGGGGGCTCCTCCTGGAGCCAACACTGCCCCTCCTCCCTCCCAGACCACTGCTCCTCCTCCCACTCACACCACTGCCCCTCAGCTGCCCCTCCCACCCAGAGTCTCTGAGTTCTGAGAAGGAATCTCACTGGACTGGTGAGTGTGTGAGGTGTGTGAAGTGTGTGAGGTGTGTGTGAGGTGTGCATCAGCATGTGTCAGTGTGAGCATGTCAGTGAGTGTGAGTGTGTCAGTGTGTGTGAATGCGTGTGAGATGTGTCTGTGTGTGATGTGTGTCAGTGTGAGTGTGTCAGTGTGCATGTGTTAGTGCCAGTGCCAGTGTGTGTTGGTGTGTGTGTGTGTTAGTGTGTCAATGTGAGTGAGTGCATGTGTGTGTCAGTGTGTATAAATGTGTGAGTGTGAGATGTGTATGTCTGTGAGTGGTGTGTGTGTCAGTGTGTGTGTTGGTGTGTCAGTGTGTGTGTCAGCATGTGTGTTGGTGTGTGTTAGTGTGTCAGTGTGTGTGCCAGTGTTAGTGTGTTGGTGTGAGTTAGTGTGTCAGTGTGTGAGCATGTCAGTGTGTGTGTCAGTGTGAGTATGAGTGTGTGTGTCAGTGTGTGAGCATGTCAGTGTGTGTGTTGGTGTGTGTGTTAGTGTGTCAGTGTGTCAGTGTGCATGTGTTAGTGTGTCAATGTGTGTGTGTCAGTGTGTGTGAGTTAGTGTGTCAGTGTGTGTGAGTGTGTGTGTGAGCGTGTCAGTGTGGCCAGCTGCTGGATGCCAAGTGCACATGGACCTATAGCCCCAGCCCCGCCCACTGCCCACTGTGGCCAGAGGGGCCAGCCCCCACCGAGCACACACTCAGGATCCCGAGGTCAGGGCGGACCTTGACCTTGGTGGTCTCCACAACACACAGAACGGGGTGCACGCCCGCAGGCTGTGGGCACAGAGAGCCCTGGCCCCCTTGGTGCTAGCACACATGTGCGCACGCGTGCACACGCACATGCACCTGTGCAGCTCAGGCCCCATAATCCTTCCTGGGGCCAGGAGGCAGTTCCCCTGGCACAGAACCTGACCCCGGGGCGGAGGTGCTGACCTGGTGCCCTCGGGAGGCCCTCACCTTCGTCCTCCGGCTCCTCCTCCTCCTCGTTCACCTCTGGGCAGTACCTGGAGTCCATCTGCTTCTGCAGGGCCTCCAGCTTGCTCTCGTAGTCCTGCGAAGAGGCAAGGCCGTGGCTCTCGCCGGGCCCGGGCCCGCCCCCCAGCCGAGGCCCGGCCGCCCCCACCCCCAGCCGAGGGCCGGCCGCTCACCAGCCGCTGCTGCTCCAGCAGGTAGGTGGCCTCCTCCCGCTCCCGGCGGTACTGGTCTTCCAGCTCCTGCAGCCTGTGGGTGGGGGCGGGGGTGAGCAGGGGCGGGGGCGGCGGGGCGCGCCGGGCCCAGCCAGCCTCACCTCTGCTCCATCTCCTGCTTCATGTCGATGCCCTGCTTCTCCAGCAGCTCGCGCTGCGCGAAGGCCCAGTCCACGGGCTCGGCGGGCGTCTCGGCGCAGGGCGTGCGCTCCCGCTCCTGCCGCGCCTGCTCCGGGTGGTTGAAGCGGAACACGTGGCTCTTACCCATGATGATACGGTTTCCTGGGGACAGAGCACGGCTGGCCTGGGGGACCTGAGGTCTCCGGCGGCCCCAGCAGGGAGGAGAGAGCAGAGGCAGGGGTGCGGGCCCTCGCTGGACCTGGGCCTCGGACACTTGCCTGGCCACCAGGAGCACCTTACCCCCTGCCCCCAGCTCCAAGCCCTACCTGCCGCCCCCTCCCCTCAAATCCACCTCCTCAGGCCACTCCCAGCGCAGCAGCCAGCAGCAGCTGCAAACGTGGGCCTCTGCTGTGCCCTCCGGGACCCCGGGACCCCGGGCTCCAGGCTGACCCGGGGCTGGGAACAGGTGTGCCCTCCGGGACCCCGGGATCCTGGGCACCAGATGACCCTGGGTCAGGAACAGGTGTGCCCTCCGGGACCCCGGGACCCCCGGGCTCCAGGCTCACCCTGCGTCGGGAACAGGTGTGCCCTCCGGGACCCCGGGCACCAGGCTGACCCGGGGCTGGGAATCCAGGTGTGCCCTCCGGGACCCCAGGACCCTGGGCACCAGGCTGACCCCGGGTCAGGAACAGGTGTGCCCTCTGGGACCCTGCGACCCCGGGCACCAGATGACCCTGGGTCGGGAACAGGTGTGCCCTCTGGGACCCTGCGACCCCGGGCACCAGATGACCCCAGGTCAGGAACAGGTGTGCCCTCCGGGACCCTGGGACCCCGGGCTCCAGGCTCACCCTGGGTCGGGAACAGGTGTGCCCTCCGGGACCCTGGGACCCCGGGCACCAGGCTCACCCTGGGTTGGCATCAGGTGTTTGCCCTGCCTCTACCACCTAGGCCTAACTGTGCCTGTCTTCCCATACGGGCTGGCAAGGTGACCCCAAAACTCAGGAGGGCCCCTGGCCCTCCCTGGGGGCCCCAAAGGCAGGAGCTCAGACTCGTGGACATGCCCTTCAGGGCAGGGGCGAGGGTCTTCCTGGCCCTCACGCCTGGTGGAGGCTGGCAGTTGGTGGGTTTCGTGCGTCTGCCGGGCCGGGCTGCGGCACCAGCAAGGCAACCGCGGGCTGTGTGGGTGTCGCTGGGGCTCTGGCGCGGGGCCCGGCCTGCCAGCAGCTGGCTGGACGGAAGGGGAAGCGGCAGCGTGGGCCTCGTCCAGTCGGGCACAGACCTCGAGTCCCTGCCTGCATTCTCAGCCGTGGCCACACGCCTGCCACGCCAGCCCCACGGCCGCAGGGGCCGGCTCCTGGACGTCAGCCCCGTCGTGCGCGGGAGCACCGAGTCGCCGCACCCTCCATCTGCACCGCCCGGGCCAGGCCCCCGCACGCCTTGTGCTTGGCGCTGAAGATGAGACTTGAACACCACTCCCATGGGAACAGTCAGGACGGCTGCCGATGGCCGCCCCCCAGTCATTCACCACACCTGTCCAGGGCTGCCCGCCGTAGCCCAGGTTCCCCTCACCCCACTGTCCGCTCACTGGCTCAAGGGCCTGGTGCCATGGGCGTGGCCATCTCTGCCTGGTATACCCCCCAGAGAGGGGGCGGGAGTCACGGGGGCCCCAGCATCTTGGGGCACAGCTGGGGTCTCACACACAGATGGGGTGACTGGGACAGGAGGACAGGGGCCACCTCGTGCCCCTGCCTGCCCCTCCGCCTCCCCATGCCCCCTCCTGGTCTCTACCTGACCGGTCACCTCGGGCCCCTCCCCTGCCCCAAGCCCCCCCTACCTGACCGCAGGATGCTGGGCTCTGTCACTTTCTTGCCGTTGACGTAGGTGTCTGCCCCCTCGCAGGGCTCCAGGGTCACCACGGCTGCAGGACAGAGAAAGGGAGGCCGGTGAGAGCTGGTGCCAGGCCTCCCTCCCCACTGCTGTCCACAGAGCCTGGCCACCAGTGCCCCTTGTGTGGCCTCAGAGGGGGCTGCAGGGGTCCCAGCCCAAGCGGCAGAGGAGGAAATGGGCCAGTGAGAGCCCGGGAGGCTGCTGGGCCTGAGCCCCCCGGCCCCGGCCAGGTCTCAGGCAGAGACTGAGACCAGCCTGACCCACCCGACACCGGGCTCACCCAAGGAGCAAGTGGCAGGGGCTCGGGGCTCAGTGGACAGAGGAGAATTCTGGGAGTGCCAGCTGTCACCAGCACCCTTCAGCACCGTGTCCGGGTGGACAGCGGGCTGCGGATCCGGTCCTCACACGCCACGACAGCCCAGGGGCCCAGCAGGCTTGTCACCGCGACAGCAGTGCCAGCTGATGGGCGTGGCCCCTCTGCTGTCCGGAGGGAGTGGACAGGTGGCTGCTCCCCAGGCTCTCTGCTCAGCCATGCTTCCTGGCTGGCGGCCCTGGCACGGGCTAAGAGGAGGGACAGCTCGCCCGTGTCCCATGCTGAGCCTCCCAAGGGGCTCGCTCCCCCAGCAGCTCCCACCCCTGCCCAGCACCCAGATGCCACACCCCCCCACGGAACCGTCCGGAAGCCCGACTCGGGGCTGAGGGCGGGCGGGGGCTCACCTTCACTGCCGCCCCTGGAGTCGCTCCGGAACACACAGTGCTCTTCCTTGATGAAGTGCCCGCTGAGGACGATGTCCTGCCGCCTCTCGCCGTCCTCCCTGCCCACTCTGGGGGGATGGGGGCATCAGACCGGCAGCCCTGCCCGGCAGCCCCGCCCAGCCCCCGCATCTGGAGACACCCTGGGCCCAGTAGGCGCCATGACTGCGGGCGCGGGGCCTCACCTGGTGATGCCATCTTTGATGTAGTAGAGGAGGCACTCCGACATCAGAGGGTCCTCGTTCAGGTTGACCAGATGTGGTGTCTGGGGGAGGCAGGAGGGTCACCCCTGGTAAGGGCAGGAGCCCAGGCTGGCCGCTGCGCCTCCCTCTCCCAGACGCCAGACACCACCGGTCCTCAGAGGACACAAGGTGCCTGCTGCCCCGCGCCCTCCTGGGCACTCCTGTGGCACGCAGCAGTCTGACACAGTGGGAAGGCTGCTCGTGCCTGCTGGTGTGGGCTGGTGCCCCCTCCCCCGCCCTGCACCTGGGCCTGGCTGAGGAGCCCTCCCAGTCTCAAAGGGGCCGGAGTGGGGGTCCAGGTGCACGAGCCACTTCCTCCTGGCAGAGGATCCACATACGCGATGAAGAGTGAGGGCCCCCAAAGACCCCCGAGGCCCAGCCCAGCCCTGGGACCTGTGAGCCAGTGAGCGCCAGGGTCCCCGCTGGAGCCACTCAGCCCCAGCTCCAGCTGCACTCCAGGGGCCAGCAGGCTCCCAGCTCTGGGCCCCCAGGCCCTACCCACAAGTGACTCAGCCCCACAAGTCTCAGGTCTCCGGCCCGGAAGTGGTTCCCAGCCCGGCTCTCCCCTTGGGGGCTGGCTCCACACCCTAGGTGGCTAAGACCCCACATCAATGTTCCAAAACCACGGAATGCCCCCCGCTGAAAAAGCAGAGGGCAGGTCTCCCGCTCAGAGGACGATCCAGCTGTGCCCACCACGCCCCCTCCTCACAGCAACACCAGCTCTCCACCAGCTCCGTCTCCAAGTCAGGGTGGCCTCACGGCCCTGGCCCACCGGGTCCCTACCTTCTTGGGAGAGAACACGCCCAGGGTGCCGCCGTCCTCCCTCATGGCCACGCCCATCTCAGCCAGCAAAGCTTCCCTGGGGGACAGAGCTGGGGTCAGCAGGTGCCTCCAGGACTGGCCTCACCAGAGCCAGCAGGCCCCCGTGGTCAGCGAGCTAAGGCGCCCCCGGCAGGGACCGGCCCTTCTGCATGGAGCCCGCTGCCTGGGCCGGGGCGCCCACCTCTCCATGCGGATGGCTTCCGTGCGCCGCAGCTTCTCCTCCCAGGTCTCGTTGAGCTCGGCGATGATCTTCTCTGTTTCCTGGGGGCAACACGGAGCACGTGGGGTCCTGGGCCAGGGCCCAGACCCCCGGGCCACCGAGGCACGGGGGTGGAGGGAAAGAGGGGGCGAGAAAGACATGCCCGGCAGACGTTGCTCCCACGGCACTGCCTGTCCATTCCCGGCACTAGCACCCTCCTTCCACGTCCTTCCTCCTCACTGTCCATGGACCCCATGCCCCAGAGGGGCCCCTGCACCTAGGCACCCGCAGCCCCGCCTCACCCCAGCCTCCAGGCCTCAGCACCCCCGTCTCTGGGGCCACGGCCCGACCCCCCACCCCCTGCACGGCCGGCACTGCAGCAATGTGGGAGTGGACACCTGAAACCAGCCAGGCCACTGGGAACCAGGGTGTCAGCAGGGGGAAGCTGGGGCCTGCACAGCGGGGGCCGGCTCCGGCGGGGAGGCTGCTGCACCCCAGCAAGGACACTGTGGGGACACTGGGGGCTGGGGGTTGCGGCTCCCTCTCCCCTGCAGACAACACCGGGCTCATGCTCCAGAGACAAGGACCAGGGACGCGATTAGAGTTGAGAAGAGACCGGGCCCTGGGTGTGTGGCTCTGGGGACTTCCCTCTCCATTGCTGGTGCTCGGGGACAGGCAGCCCCGACACCGGGACCCAGGGTCCTTCACGGGCACTTTCTGTCCATCAGTCCAGGGACCCCTAAAGCCACTGGGCTTCCCTGGCTGCCATGGGTGGGCCGGGGACAGGCCAGGGTCCACCTGGTGGCCACATGCCCGAGACACCTGCTGCTGCTCCACCCTGGCCCCAGGAGGACGACCCGGCCCTCCCTCCTCTCGAGGCGCCTCTGGGAAGCGCCCTCGGCCAGCCCTGCCCTCACCTTCAGCCTCTCGATGGCCTCCTCGCTGCCCGGGGCAAACAAGATGCGCTCGTGCAGGCTGGACACGGAGGCCGCGCGGCTGGACAGGGCCGACAGCGAGCACGAGGGGCTCATGCCCGCCAGGGCGTCGGTCACTGTGGAGAGATTGTCAGGGGCCTCACTCGGCTGCGCCCCGCCGCGGCCGCGGTTATTGTTCTCAAGGTCGGACGCGTCTATGGGAGGGAGGCCGGGCGGACAGACCGACGGAGGGAGAGAAAAGAGACACGGAGTCGGGGAGAGGCGAGAGGTGCAGCCAGGAGTTGGCACGAAGCATGGCACAGCGAGCGCGGCAGCAGCCCGCGGCCCAGGGCAAGCACATGCGAGACCTCCAGGAGCCCCAGCCCACCAGGGAGCCTGTGCTGCCCGCCAGGGGGCCACACCCACCAGGGAGCCTGTGCCGCCCACCAGGGGGCCACACCTACCAGGGGGCCACACCCACCAGGGAGCCTGTGCCCCCCACCAGGGGGCCCACACCTACCAGGGGGCCACACCCACCAGGGAGCCTGTGCCCCCCACCAGGGGGCCACACCTACCAGGGGGCCACACCCACCAGGGAGCCTATGCCCCCCACCAGGGGGCCCATGCCCACCTGGGAGCCTGCACTGCTGGCCAGGGGGCCTACACCCACCAGGGAGCCTGTGCCGCCCACCAGGGGGCCCACACCTACCAGGGGGCCACACCCACCAGGGGGCCCACACCTACCAGGGGGCCACACCCACCAGGGAGCCTGTGCCCCCCACCAGGGGGCCCACACCTACCAGGGGGCCACACCCACCAGGGAGCCTGTGCCCCCCACCAGAGGGCCCACACCTACCAGGGGGCCACACCCACCAGGGAGCCTTGAGCCACCCACCAGGGGGCCCATGCCCACCTGGGAGCCTGCACTGCCCACCTGGGAGCCTGAGCCCACCAGGGAGCCCACACCCACCAAGGAGCCCACGCCCACTAGGAGCCCACGCCACCTGCTAGCCCACCCTGCCCTGCTCTCCCAGGCACCTGTCCTCCTGCCACTGCCCCGCCCACAACCACCTGGCAGCCCCAACGCTCACCCTCATCCTCTGTGTGGGTGCTGCCGGCCCCTCACCCGCACCGTGCCTCACCCCTGAGCTGCGGGGGATGGGCCGGCCCTGCTGAGCGCGGAAATCCACCCAGGGACTGGAAATCCACCCCGGGACCGGCTGGAGGAGGGGGTGAGCGGCTCCCCAGCCTCCCCGGGGAGCGCCTATTCCCACACGAGGAGCTCACCCAGGACTGAAGCCCCTACAGCCCAGGAGCGGGGCGTCCTCCCACCCTCCCCTGGGTGCGAGGTCCCCAGCCTCCCCGGGGAGCCCTACTCCCACACGAGGAGCTCACCCAGGACTGAAGCCCCTACAGCCCAGGAGCGGGGCGTCCTCCCACCCTCCCCTGGGTGCGAGGTCCCCAGGCCCCTCCAGCAGAAGCAGACACACTGCAGAGCAGCAGCAAACACAGGGCAGCACGGGGGTGGGGGGAAGGGGGTGCCCCCTTCCGCTTCAGGGCCCGGCAGGCACAGAACCCCGCGGAGCCAGCCCAGGGTCACCTAACGCCTGGGCAGGGTCTGGTGGCGGCCACCATGAGGACCAGCTCGCGGCCTTTCTGGAGAGAAGGGGCCCTGGGCATAGGGCGGCTGGAGAAATGCCAGGTTCCCGGGATCCCTGGCCAGCGGCCAGGGAGGGGTCAGCCCTGCCGTCCTCCCAGCCCCACGGCACTGACACTCCCCCTGCCTGGCCTCCGGGCACACAGGGGACCTCTCCTCACCCCCTTTCACCCTAGGGAGGCATGGGCTCCGCCCTGCCCCCCCCATGCCTCAGTTTCCCTCAGACACCATCCAGGCAGGATGGGCAGGAGCCCAGGCTCCTCCAGGCAGGGGTGAGAGAGGCCGGGGGACCCCCGTCCGCCCCCGCCCGTGCTGCCCTGGGCCCCCGGTGGGCCAGAAGCAGTGCAGAGCAGCAAAGGGGAATACACACATTTGGGTCCTCCGGGCACAGTGCTGGCTACGGGGCAGGGCGGGCGTGAGGGAGGGAGGAGAGACAGAAACAGAAGAGGTTTGTTCCCGGCAGGCTGGCACCGTCGCGGGCTGGGAGCCAGGAGAAGGCTGGGCGGTGACAGGCAGGGGTGCAGTCTGCAGCCCGGGGACCCAGGTGGGCTTCCAGGGACACCGTCTCTGGCCTGTCTGGGCCAGTGCCAAACCCAAACCACACAGCTCCATCCAGCCAAGGCCAGAAAGCTCGGCCCTCAGCCAGGGCTCCTGCCTGGACCACCCCCACCCCCAATCCCAAGGCAGCTGGGCCCAGGGCGAGGGAGACAGGGGCTGGGAGAGCCAGCACGCTGGGGTTCCAGGGGGAGGCCTCTGGGCCTGCGGCCCCTGCCCTGCCCGGGCCGGGCCGGCACAGACACTCACTGTCGGTGATGTCGCCGAGCCCCTGGGCGTACAGCAGATCGCGCAGCCGGGTCACCTCATCCTTTAGTTCCCGGATCAGCTTGTTGTTGGGGTCCTCGTTGATGACTGCGTTACAGCGGATCTGCTTGGCACGGTCGGCGTATCTGGGCGGCAAGGGGAGGCATGGGCCAGGCCGAGCCAAGAGCTCTGCTCAGTGGGCCCAGGGGGCACCCACGGCCCTGCCCGGGGGGCACTGGCATCGCCCCCCCCGGCAGCAAGAGCTATGGGCATGGGGACCCTGGGCTGCCCCAGCCCTAATGTGCAGGAACAGAACAGGGCCCACAAAGGCTGGGAGCCCCGCAGAGCCCCAGGGAGGCCCCCAGGGAGGCGGTCCCTCTCCCAGGGGTCCCGACCTCAGGTACCCACCTCAGGGTGCTGAGGGTCTCGTCGTAGTTGATGTCGGCAGGGCTCAGGGCCGCCACCATAGCTGTCCTGGAGTTCCCACCTGGGGGCAGAAGCCAGGCTGTGCTCAGGGCTGTGGAGGGGTCACACCGATCCCCACCCCTCCCTCCCACTGCCACTTCCAGGCGGGAAGCTGAGAGACAGAGAGGTAAACCAAGGCACAGCACTGGCCCCGGCCCTCCCCGGCTGTGCTGCGTCTCCGCCCTGGGCACCCTCGCTGGGGCCGGGGGTGCGAGGCGTTCACTCCGGACGGCTTCGTGCACTTCGGGACGTATTGAACACCGCCTTCTCAGCCCCAGCAGCCAGGAAACGCGCAGTCTTACCAGCGCGGGCGAGGGCCGGCCGGCGGGGCCCGTGGGGTCGACCCTGACCGGCCCCACCCCAGCCCTCAGCACCGCTGCCATCCAGGCTCCAGGGTGGACAGGTGGTCTCACCTGCCTTCCTCTGTGGCCTCAGGGCCGTGGCCCTGGGTACAGTTCCGGAAGTCCCCACAGGGACGGTGAGGTGACAGCGAGGACACAGGCCCAGTGCTGGGCTGGACCCCCAGAAGGCTACCTGGGGCCTCTCCCGCCCCACCCTGGGCCTGAGCCTGGGCAGGGTCTCCCTTGCAGCCACAGCTGGGTGCTCCTGCGATACCCTTGTCCCGTCTCAGCGAGGCCCATGGGCCCCTGCCGGCTCCTCCCTCACACGGTGCCACAGCACAACGCATCGCCAGGTGGCTGCAGCCACCCATCTCAGCCCCACATCGAGGGAGACCACAGACCCCAGGTCAGCCCAAGACACAGCCACCTCCCTAGGCATCAGCTCTCTGGCCACTCACATGGCCAGGGCGATGTGGGAGGGCTGGGGTCTGGGTTTGGTGTGCCACCCTCTCCCCTTCCCCACTGAACGCCCTCCCACAGCTCGGGGCTTGTGGGGGAAGAAGGGAGGCTCGTGGCGTTGCACCCCAGATGAGGAAATCAGGCCGAGTGGGCAGGCACTGGGTCTGGGGGCACAGCTGTCCCAGCCCAGACCCCCGACACCAGTGGGCGTGTCTGCAGCCCCTGCGGGCCATCCTGGGCCCCCAGACCTGCTCCCGCTAACCCCCTGCCAGCCGCTGCCCCAGGTGCTCCACAGGGCTGCCTGGCACCTCCACGTTCACCTCGGCCTTGGCCTAAAAAGGGGCAGGGGCTCACCCCGCCTCCGCCCAGGTGGCTGGGTCGCCGGCCTCCCCCAGCCCAGGGTGGAGGTCAAAGTGGGGGTTGCCGGCCCGACCTGGCCCAGGTGGAGGTCAGAGTGGGGGTTGCCGGCCCGACCTGGCCCAGGTGGAGGTCAGAGTGGGGTGGCCGGCCCGACCTGGCCCAGGTGGAGGTCAGAGTGGGGTGGCTGGCCCGACCTGGCCCAGGTGGAGGTCAGAGTGGGGGTGGCCGGCCCGACCTGGCCCAGGGTGGAGGTCAGAGTGGGGTGGCCGGCCCGACCTGGCCCAGGTGGAGGTCAGAGTGGGGTGGCCGGCCCGACCTGGCCCAGGTGGAGGTCAGAGTGGGGTGGCCGGCCCGACCTGGCCCAGGTGGAGGTCAGAGTGGGGTGGCCGGCCCGACCTGGCCCAGGTGGAGGTCAGAGTGGGGTGGCCGGCCCGACCTGGCCCAGGTGGAGGTCAGAGTGGGGTGGCCGGCCCGACCTGGCCCAGGTGGAGGTCAGAGTGGGGGTGGCCGGCCCGACCTGGCCCAGGTGGAGGTCAGAGTGGGGTGGCCGGCCCGACCTGGCCCAGGTGGAGGTCAGAGTGGGGTGGCCGGCCCGACCTGGCCCAGGTGGAGGTCAGAGTGGGGTGGCCGGCCCGCCCTGGCCCAGGTGGAGGTCAGAGTGGGGTGGCCGGCCCGACCTGGCCCAGGTGGAGGTCAGAGTGGGGTGGCCGGCCCGACCTGGCCCAGGTGGAGGTCAGAGTGGGGTGGCCGGCCCGACCTGGCCCAGGTGGAGGTCAGAGTGGGGTGGCCGGCCTGACCTGGCCCAGGTGGAGGTCAGAGTGGGGTGGCCGGCCTGACCTGGCCCAGGTGGAGGTCAGAGTGGGGTGGCCGGCCCGACCTGGCCCAGGTGGAGGTCAGAGTGGGGTGGCCGGCCCGACCTGGCCCAGGTGGAGGTCAGAGTGGGGTGGCCGGCCCGACCTGGCCCAGGTGGAGGTCAGAGTGGGGTGGCCGGCCTGACCTGGCCCAGGTGGAGGTCAGAGTGGGGTGGCCGGCCCGAGTGCTCACCCAGGTTCTCCCGGAGGAGCCAGGTCAGCACGGAGTCCCGGTATGGAATGAAATCCGTCTTCTTCTTCTTCTTGTTCTGCGGGAAAGAAAGCCACAAGGGCAGCCCTGAGCCTTCCGCAGAGGAGGGAGGGGCCGCACAGGGCCTGCGCATGGCCCAGAGCCGGGGTGGGGCTGGGGGCTGGGGGCTGGGCCCGCACCCAGAGACAGGGGCGGGCAGCGCACTCCTCAGGTTCGTACCTCTCCCAGGCAGCTGGACGGGAGCCGGGATGGCTCATGTCCTGGCCACCGTGTCCTCCCTCTACTGTCAGAGGGACCGGGCTGAGTCTATGGCGCCATCAGCACCTGGTGGCCCCTTCTGGCCAGAGGGAACGACCCCTCTGCAGGCGTGGCCTCCCCCAGCGCCCACGCCATGCCCCCTCCCCTTCCTGTGCTCTTATACCTCCAGGGGAGCCCCCACAGGCCCCCGGCCATGTCACAGCCGCGGGAGGTGCTCCGCAGGACACCCTCACAGCTGATGTCCACCTCCCGGCAAATGCCCTGCGGTGTCTCAACGGCATTCGCAAGGAGCCCCGTGGTCCTACTGGTGCCTCCCGCACCGACCTCAGTCCCCTCGTGCAGGCCCACCACCTCCCAGACACCTGGCGCCCCCGTCTCCTGCACCCACACGAGGCCAGCCCCCACCCACCGCTCTCCACCCGGCCGCCTGGCACATTCCAGACTAACCTGACCCGGCCCCAGTCACTGCTTCCACAGAGCCACGTGCGAACGGCTCGTGGCCACCGTCCACAGGACCACGGGCTCTATCCTCAACCAGTTCCCCCAATTCTCTCCTATGTCCCTGGGTTTGCAGCCCCCATGTGTCCTCACCGCCCTCACAGATGACCCCAGAGAGCACCCACACAGCCAGGTCTCCCCGCCTCTCACAGCCCCCAAGTCCCTCACGTTCAGGGACGCCAAATTCCTCCCACAGTTCTCACCTCACCTCTGGGGATCTCAAACTCTCGGTCCTTGTACAGCTCCCATGCTCCTCACACCCTCACTCACACCTCTCACACCCTCGTTCACACCTGTGGCACACTCTCATTTACACCCACACCTCTCACTCACACCCTTCACCCCTCACCCCCACTCACACCCCTCACCCCACACCCTCATTCACACCTCTCACACCCTCACACACCTTTCACACCTGTCACACCCTCTCACACCCCTCACCCC
The DNA here is from genome assembly GCF_033115175.1 of Lepus europaeus. Classification (NCBI taxonomy): domain Eukaryota; kingdom Metazoa; phylum Chordata; class Mammalia; order Lagomorpha; family Leporidae; genus Lepus; species Lepus europaeus. The sequence continues at coordinate 183,176,339 of NC_084827.1, forward strand.
AAACTCACACCCCACACCTCTCACTCATACCCCATACCTCTCACACCCCACACCCCTCATTCACACCCCACACCTCTCACTCACACCCCACACCCCTCACTCACACCCCACACCCCTCACTCACACCCCACACCCCTCACTCACACCCCACACATCTCACTCACACCCCACACCCCTCACACACCCCACACCCCTCACTCACACCCCACACCCCTCACTCATACCCCACACCCCTCACGCACACCCCACACCCCTCACTCACACCCCACACCCCTCACTCACACCCCACACCCCTCACTCACACCCCACACCCCTCACTCACACCCCACACCCCTCACACACCCCACACCCCTCACGCACACCCCACACCCCTCACTCACACCCCTCACCCCTGACTCACACCCCACACCCCTCACTCACACCCCACACCCCTCATTCACACCCCACACCCCTCACGCACACCCCACACCCCTCACTCACACCCCACACCCCTCACTCACACCCTTCACCCCTCACCCCCACTCACACCCCTCACCCCACACCCTCATTCACACCTCTCACACCCTCACTCACACCCCTCACTTTCACACCTGTCACACCCTCTCACACCCCACACCTCTCACACCCCACACCTCTCACTCATACCCCGTACCTCTCACACCCCACACCCCTCATTCACACCCCACACCTCTCACTCACACCCCACACCCCTCACTCACACCCCACACCCCTCACTCACACCCCACACCTCTCACTCACACCCCACACCCCTCACTCACACCCCACACCCCTCATTCACACCCCACACCTCTCACTCACACCCCACACCCCTCACTCACACCCCACACCCCTCACACCCCACACCTCTCACACCCCACACCCCTCACACCCCACACCTCTCACACCCCACACCCCTCACTCACACCCCACACCCCTCACTCACACCCCACACCCCTCACTCACACCCCACACCTCTCACACCCCACACCCCTCACACCCCACACCCCTCACACCCCACACCCCTCACTCACACCCCACACCCCTCACTCACACCCCACACCCCTCACTCACACCCCACACCTCTCACTCACAACCCACACCTCTCACTCACAACCCACACCCCTCACACCCCACACCTCTCACACCCCACACCCCTCACTCACACCCCACACCCCTCACTCACACCCCACACCCCTCACTCACACCCCACACCCCTCACTCACACCCCACACCTCTCACTCACAACCCACACCCCTCACACTCCACACCCCTCACTCACACCCCACACCCCTCACTCACACCCCACACCACTCACACCTTCTCACACCCCACACCTCTCACTCACACCCCACACCCCTCACACTCCACACCCCTCACTCACATCCTCTCACACCCACATACCCTCTCATCACTCACCCTCACACTCACACAGCCCCCACACAGTCCCACAACCCGCACCCCGTCTCCCCCGCCACCCCTCGCAGTGCCTCTGAGTCTCACAGCTTGGCTCCTGGGGCCCCCGTCCCTAACACTCTCGCCCACAGGTGTTGGCGTCCCCCACTCCCACCGCTCACCCAGGGCTCCCGCGGCCTCGAGGCCGTCACGTCTGGTCACGCAGCCTGCTCCCTTCCCGGGATTTACCCCACGTGCGATGCTGTCCCTATCTTTGTGTGTCTGACTGTCCCCTCCCCACGGTGCAGGGAGGCACCAGACCCCGGCTGTCCACCGCCAGGGCTGGCTGCGGCCGGGCTCAGCATGCTTTGCCATGTCGACAAGCGGGGTGGGCTTTACTGTGGGCCTCCCCGGGGAGAGCCAGGATGAGGCTGCCCAGGGCTGGACGAAGCAGCTTACCTTGTTGGGCCCAGAGTCCTGGAAGAGAACAGACGAGAAGTCAGAGGTTGGATGAGGCGGGGGCCTCGGGCACTGGGGAGAGGAGGCGGACGGCAGGCACCTGGGGCCCAGCACCCACTGCCCAGCCACCACTGGTCACCCCGGCTGGTCCTGGCAAGCAGGCCAGACAACCGCTCAGCCCCCAGCACGCCAGGGTGAGGCAGGTTCTCCAGAGAGGGGCCCTTCCCTGGCCTACAGCCCGGGTGTCTTATAAGTGGGCAGCATGCCTGCCCTGTGGGGCTGTCACACCCAGCCCTCACCTGTAGGAGCTGTGGCACTCTCTGGAGCCAACATGCTCACGAGAGCACGGCCCACGGTGGCCCTCAGAAGGGTGCACGGGGAAGGAACCCACGCCCACTGTACAGCTGGGAAAATGAGGCCTCTGGCAGGGCAGCGACCAGAGCCCACGTCCAGCCTGTGCCACTCCCCTCCGAGACCACAGCCTCCTCGCTGGGGCCGGGGCTGGGCCGGGGAGCACGATGAGAGCCCCACGTCCAGCCTGTGCCACTCCCCTCCGAGACCACAGCCTCCTCGCTGGGGCCGGGGCCGGGGCCGGGGCTGGGCCAGGGAGCACGATGAGAGCCCCACGTCCAGCCTGTGCCACTCCCCTCCGAGACCACAGCCTCCTCGCTGGGGCCGGGGCCGGGGCCGGGGCCGGGGCTGGGCCAGGGAGCACGATGAGTGGGTCCCAGCATCTTCTGCGGAGGCTGGGGCAGGGAACCCCCAGAGTCCACCCTCTCAGTCCAGCCCCAGAGGCCTGGCGCCCACTCACCATTTCCGCCAGGGCAGAGATGACCTTCCCCAGAGTGGTCAAGGACTTGTTGATGTTGGCTCCCTCCTGTGTGCAGGGAAGATGGCGGGGGACTCAGCAGGCCCGGGTGCCCCCCCGCCCCAGGAGAAGCCCCCAGGGCCTGCCCTGTGCAGCCCTGACCCCCCAAGCACAGCCCTCCTGCCCCACCCACCCTAACAGGCCAGGCCCAGGCCCGGTGAACCGAAGCACAGAGGGTGCCGGCTGAGCGCGCCGCGGTGGGCAGCCCTACCTTGAGACGCGTGCCCTTGGCTCCCGTGGAGTCTGCCCGCTCGCTCCCGGCCAGGTCCACCAGACTGATTTTGCTCACCTGAAACGGTAAACTTGTCAACAGCTGGCGATGCCTCTGTGCTTGGAGCCATGGCCACACCCCCTCCCGGGGGTCAGGGGGCCTCTGGCCCCGCAGAGTTCCCAGAAGCACCGCTGATGGCAGCTCCTTCCCAGTCTGCTGAGCTGCGGTGCCAAGCGGCGCCAAGCACCTCCCCAGCCGGCTGTGGTCCTCGCACTGGTGCCGGGCACTCCCCACTCTCCTGCGAGCTGGCAGGATTGGAACCCAGCTCCAGAGAGGACCCTGGCCACTGCTCACTGCCTTGTGGGCGTAGCTCCCTCACAGCCACTGGGCTGCGGCCAGGCTCCCAGCTGAAGCTCACTCGGCCTGAGCTGGGGGCCACAGGCACCCCAGGGAGGCCCAGCGCGACTTCAGCCCCAGCCACGAAGGCCAACAAGGGAGGCAGGGAAGGAGCCCCAGCCTGGACGTCTGGGGTAAAGGCCAGGAGACAAGGCCCCTGCCTGGCCACCAAGGGTGCCGGCGCACATGGCAAGGGCCTGTGGGGCGGGTGCCGGCCGGCTGTGCCTGCTCAGCACTGGCACCCCTGTGCGGCGGCCCCAGCTCTCCAGCAAGGGCAGGGGAGCTGCTGTCCGCCTGCACCTCGACAGGTGCGCCCTGACCCGCCAGCCCCTTGGATGCTCTGAGGGCCACCCAGGCAGGGCTGAGCCACATCCTGTCCCTTGGCCTGTGGGGCTGTGCTGGGTGCAGCCCTGGGGACCTCCCCACAGCACCCCACCCCCAGTCTCCACAAAACTGCCCAGCAGGCACCAGGCCCACAGCCCCTCGACTTGGTCCCTCCCACACCCAGGTAGCCCCACATTCTGGGATGCAGACCCCACCAGTCCCCCACTGGGGCTCATGCTGGGCTGGGGACAGGAAGTGCTTGGCGTGGGGACACTGGCACACCTCACTGGCCTGCTGGCATCCTCACTAGCCGGTTTGGCGTCCTCGCCCTGCCCTGCCCTGCCTGTCCTCGCATCCCCCCCCTCCCTGGCCACTGCCTTGGCCCCTGCCCTGCAAGGCCGCTCCACGCGCTCACTTTCTCGGTGGTGATGTTGGTCTCCGCGTCGTGGCGCTTCTGGGTGAAGATGATGTTGAAGACGGCGTGGGAACGGCTGCTGGTCTCGTTCATGTTCGTGGCGGCCACCGTCCTGCGAACAGGAAGCCAAGCGGGGTTGCCCCTCGTCCAGCCGTTGGGCACCAGAGTCACTGGTGGTGCCAGCCCAGGGGACCAGGTCACCAGGCCTCTCCCAGGGCTCCCCTGCCCGGCCTGGCAGTGACTGTGTCCCTGTGAGCACTCAGGCAAGAGCTGCACCGCCCTCCTACTGTGATGTCCCCAACCCAGCCCAGGCCCCGCTCACGGGGGTGTAGTGAGTGACTGGGGGCTCTCAGAGGCTCAGAGATACCCAGGTGTGACCCTGAGTGACCCCAGAAGAGAAGGGGGTCTCCCTTGCCTCCCTGGGGAGCCTAAAGAGCCCACTGTTAGGCAGGAGCCCCACCCCAGGGTGACAAGGCTCAGCACTGCAGCTGTCATGTGAGAGCCAGGGCTGCCTGGCCTGCCAGGACCCTCACAGCAGTCTCCCTGGGCCTGCGAGTGACAGCCCTTGGTACCCCACACCCCCCTCCCCACCCAGCACAGGAGGCCGCGGTGACCACCTGACCCTTGTCAGAACAGCGCCCACACATGGCCACTGGGAGGGGTGAGACGCCCCCTCCACCACCCAGGGGCCGACACTGACCCAGGCGATGGCCTCACCCTCACTCAGCAGCAACTGGCCTCTCCCCTGGGGCCACCCAACACCCCAAGAAGGTCCAGCAAACTGGCCCCATACAGTCCAGTCCTGGCGGGACAGCTGTCCTTGGGGACAGAGGACAGCCTAGGCAGCTGGACAGACGCAGCTGCACCAGCCCGGGAGACAAAGGCGACAGTGCCTCCCATGCAAGGGCTGCCCCGGGCCTCCCTGGGGCTGGCACAGAGCCCACCAGGACACTGACAGGTGCCCCAAGGGCCAGGCCAGAGGAGAAGGCAGGGTTCCCTCGGGAGACCTGGCGGCGGTGAGGGTGGGGGCAGGGAGTTCTGCAGGTCTCCCCACCCTGCACACACCTGGCCTTGTTCCCTGAGTCCATGAGGTCCTGGATGTCATTGTAGGAGGTGACAGCCAGCTTGGAGAGGTCCTCCACGTAGGGCCCCAGCAGCGGGTGCTCCCTCACCCGCAGGTTGCCCTTGTTCTTGGGGTTCAGGAGGTCACGGACACGCTCACAGTAGATCTCCATGTAGCTGACCTGCAGGGAGCAGGCATGGGGACCCTGGGTAGGGTGTGGGGAGCGGGCACGGGGACCCTGGGTGGGGGTGCGGGGAGCAGGCCAGGGGACCCTGGGTGGGGGTGCGGGGAGCAGGCCAGGGGACCCTGGGTGGGGGTGTGGGGACCAGGCCAGGGGACCCCTAAGGAGGGGGTGAGGGGAGCAGGCCAGGGGACCCTGGGTGGGGGTGTGGGGAGCAGGCCAGGGGACCCCTAGGGAGGGGGTGAGGGGAGCAGGTCACTGGGGACCCTGGGTGGGGTACGAGGTTGCCCTGTGGGGCAAGGGGAGGCTGGCAGAGGCTCCAGGTGCCCGTGGGGCCACAGCACCTGCCTGCTGTGAGAAGCACGGGGGGTCAGCCCCCTCCCACCTGCTCAGTGTTCCGCCCACATCATCCTGGGACTCACTCCCCAGCGTTGGCCCAATGTGGTCACACCAGGGCCACCTCAGCCCAGCACAGCCAGGCCATGCTGCTCTGCGGGCCCTGACCTGGACGCCGGAGTAACCGCCGGACAAACACCCGTGAGCGAGGGCCGCCCTGTGGCTCCGCGAGATGCCGGCGTGGCTGTCACCAGGCCAGGGCGAGGGCCGGGCCGGTCATCCAAAGTCAGAAAGGCATCACCAACCACACCTGGGATTCCCCAGCCCTGGCTGCGGGCCGGCGCGGGCGGAACCCTACCTCCACGGAGTAGGACATGTTGTCGTTGGTCGTGTCATTGATCCGAGAGAAGAGATCCTCACAGAGCTGCAGGGACAGACACGCCATCACCAAGGGGGCTACGTGGAGCTCATGGCCAGTACCACCCCGGAGCCCTCCCCAGATGCCATGCCTGGTACCAGCCCGGAGCCCACCCCAGTACCACCCTGGATACCCCAGATACCACACCCAGTACCACCCTGGATACCACCCCCTGGTACCACCCCAGAGCCCACCCTGTATATCACCCTGGATACCCCAGATACCACCTTTGATACCACCCCAGAGCCTACCCAGGATACCATGCTGGATACCACCCCTGATACCACCCCAGAGCCCACCCCGGTACCACCCCAGAGCGCACCCTAGATACCAGTACCACCCCAGACACACCACACTGGGTACCATGCCCAGTACCACCCCAGACACACCACACTGGGTACCATGCCCAGTACCACCCCAGACACACCACACTGGGTACCATGCCCAGTACCACCCCAGACACACCACACTGGGTACCATGCCCAGTACCACCCTGGACACCATGCCCAGTACCACCCCGCACACCACCACCCCCAGAGCCCTCCCCAGCGGGTGCTCTCCCCCAGTCCCTCCCCACCCTCACCACACATGTCCGCCCCATCCTGAAGGCACTGAGAAGGCCTGAGCCCAGGAGCCCGCACCGTCTGCCGACTCGGGGGCATCCATTCCCAGGGACCTGCCCCTCACCCCACAGCCCCAGGGGTCTCCCTTCCCCGCCCAGGCCGAGTGCTGACCGGCTCAGAGCCAGAGACCCCCAGGGACTGGCAGGGGGAACAGGTTCCAGCTGCTCTGAGGAGCCGGCCGCACCTCGGGGTTTGGTCACCGCTTGCCCTGGGCACCCGTCCCTGCCCTGACCTCCAGACACCGAGCCGGCGGCTCTCCCAGTGGCCCTGCCTGGTGCTCGCGATTGTGCCGGGCCCCTCCCGCAGCCCCCGCCCGCCCGTGCCTGTGGGATGATGCCCTGCTGGTCCTTCTCCTGCTTGCCCATCATGGTGTAGGACTTGCCGGCGCCCGTCTGCCCATAGGCGAAGATGCACACGTTGTAGCCTTCGAAGGCGTGCTGCAGCATCTCCTCACCTATGTCCCGGTACACCTGCTTCTGCGAGGCGTAGTTGATGTCCTCGGGCTGAGGGGGAGGAGGCCGGGGTTGCAGCGGGCTGGGGGTCGCCTGCCCCTCACTCTCACCCTGCCCGGGGGTTCCCGGGAGGAGGGGCCCCTGTGTCACACGTGAGGGCTGACGAGCAGGGGAGGGCGGAAGGGTGTTCCCTCAGCGGGAACAGCACGTGCAAAGGCCCAGAGATGGAGCTCAAGACCAGAGTCAGTTCAAGCTGACAGCTGCAGACAAGGGCGACGAGCCCTGGGGCTGGAGGGGCCCAGAGGCCCACGGGCACTGAGGGAGTCACCCTGGGGTCAGGGCAGACTGGACAGGGCAGGCAGAAGTGGGCGACAGGCGCTCACAGACATGGAGGAGGTGACTTGGGGCGCCTGCATCCTTCCAGAACCGGGGTGGGGGACATCCGGCCCGCGGCCACACAAGCCCACGAGTCACTGGGCTGGCCCTGCTCAGGCAGCGCAAATCCACAGTGGGTACAGAGCTGCTGACTGTGTGGCCACAGACGCTGTCAGTAAGGACCGCGCTAGGCCGCGGCCAAAGGCAGGCTGCGGGTTCCAGGGGCCCTGGGGTCCAGGGCGGGGCCTGGCTCACCAAGGTGCACAACAGGGGCGGGGCCTGGCTCATGGAGGTGTGTGATGGGGGCGGGGCCTGGCTCACTAGGGTGCATGACGGGGGCGGGGCCTGGCTCATGGAGGTGTGTGATGGGGGCGGGGTCTGGCTCACCAGGGTGCATGACAGGGGCGGGACCTGCTCACGGAGGTGTGTGATGGGGTGGGGCCTGGCTCACCAGGGTGCATGACGGGGGCGGGGCCTGGCTCACCAAGGTGCATGACGGGGGCGGGGCCTGGTTCACCAAGGTGCATGACAGGGGCGGGGCCTGGCTCATGGAGGTGTGTGATGAGGGCGGGGCCTGGCTCACTAGGGTACATGACGGGGGCGGAGCCTGGCTCACGGAGGTGTGTGATGGGGCGGGGCCTGGATCACTAGGGTACATGACGGGGGCGGAGCCTGGCTCACGGAGGTGTGTGATGGGGCGGGGCCTGGCTCACCAGGGTGCATGACGGGGGCGGGGCCTGGGTCACCAAGGTGCATGACAGGGGCGGGGCTTGCTCACGGAGGTGTGTGATGGGGTGGGGCCTGGCTCACCAGGGTGCATGACGGGGGCGGGGCCTGGCTCACCAAGGTGCATGACGGGGGCGGGGCCTGGGTCACCAAGGTGCATGACAGGGGCAGGGCCTGGCTCACGGAGGTGTGTGATGGGGGCGGGGCCTGGCTCACAGAGGTGTGTGATGGGGCAGGGCCTGGCTCACCAGCGTGCATGACAGGGGCGGGGCCTGGCTTACCGAGGTGTGTGACCAGTAGGAGTAGTCGAAGCTGAAGCTCTTGGGCGTCTCCTTGGGCTGTTTGGGGTTAATGATGGCTGCAGGAGGACACACAGACAGGTGCTCAGTGCTGTCGTGAGGGCGCCAGCAGCCCAGGTCCACGTCCCCCAAGGCAGGACACGGAGGGCTCGGCCCCCAGAGAAGCCAAGCCCCAGCACCGGCGGCAGGGTTCTCCCTGGGTCTGCTGCACACAGGTGGGCACACCCACGTCTGCCCACCTCGGCTCTCCACCCCCCGCACCGTGGCCACAGAACCCCGGGCGGGACCAGACCCCAACCGGGTCCCCGTTCCCACCATGGCTGCAGCCCAGTCGGGGGTCCTGACTGGGGGTCTGTAGCCCCACAGGGGCCCTGAGCTCCCCAAGTGTGGGGCCCCCCCAGGGCCAGGCCGTGCCCAGGGAGGGCTGGGTGGGCAGTACTCTGCGGGCAGCAGAGGTGAGTGAGCAGGGAGGGGTCGAGCAGGAGGCGTGGGCCACAGGGACCCAGGCCTGGAACTCACCGGCCCTCTGCCCCCACCCACTGGGTCCTCCACCCTCTGTCACTGCACACGGGGCCCTGAGCTGCAGATGGGGGCCGGCCCCTTCCCAGGCCACACGGCCCAGCGGGACCAGAGCCCCAGCCCCTGCCCCTGAGCTGGCTTCCCACCAGCACCTCAGATCCTTGGGAAGGGACAGGAAGGCAGCCCCCCAACCCCCGTCTGGGATGGAGTGAGGGGAGAAACCTGGCCTCCTAGGGAGAGGCTCCGCCCCCTCCTGCCTACCTGCGCCAGCCAGAGCCCCGAGGCCCAATACCACACGGTGCCCTGCGCTCTGCACAGGGCCTGGCCGTGTCACCTGTGAGGCCTGCTGGGGACTGAAGCCAAGTCCCGGGCAAAGCCCCCACCCCAAGCCCCCAGATGGCCTCTGGAGGCGGGGCCTCTGGGAGGAGGTCCTGTCCCGAAGATAACAGCTGCCGAGGGAGCCCGGCACAGGCCTGGCTGAGCCCACCCCGCAGCGCTGCAGGAGGCGACACCCGTCCCCCAGGTCCTGTGACGTCCATCAGCTGCAGTGACCCAGACCCGGTCCAGCTCACAGGGCCCTGAGGCCGGCCAGCCAGGGAAGCAGGGCAGGGAGGGGCTGAGGGGGACGGATGCTCTGCCCTGGCCTAGGTGCAGGTGACCACGGTGCCCAGTGTGAGAGGGCTCACCGTGACCACCCCCCCCACCCCCGTGACAACCCCCCACCCCGCACATCACATCGCAGAGAACTGAGTCTGAGAAAGAGCGCATGGGCCGTGGTGAGGACACTGATCCCCGAGAGAGAGACAGACAGAGAGAGAGACAGACAGAGAGAGAGACACAGAGACAGAGACCAAGCGCCTGGGCGCAGCGAGGAGACTGGTCCTGGGAGGGAGCGAGCTTGGGGCCAGCCCGCCCTCTCCTGCCTCAGCGCTGGGACCCTGTGTCCACAGAGGCCCCCGGCACAGGTGCATCACCCTGACCTCTGGAAGTCACCAGCCCCCCACACTCACGGTTACCACAGGCCTCCCACCTGAGACAGACGCCAGGGACCAAGACCCCACGGCGGCCCCCGGCTCCTGCACCACAGTCCACGAGCAGAGACGTGGTCGGCTGCTCAGGTGAGGACACGCTGGGGTGGGCTGGGCCCCCAGTGCACTAATGGGTCCTTACAGAACAGCCGCGCTCTTACAGGGACACACGCTGGAGAGGCCACGTGCCAGGAGAGGCAGGACCGGAGCTGGGCTCCCAGGGCCTGCCAGAAGCCACAGGAGGCGGGGCTGGGGGGGACTCCTCCCTGAGCCTTGGGCCTGGCCCTGCTGACCCCCTGAGTACTGAGAGTGAATTTCTGGCTTTGGAGCCCCCGGTAGGCAGCCGTTTGCTCCGGAGCCCCAGAACACCGCACCGCACCAGGCCAGGAGGCGCCAGGCCAGGCCAGGGCGGCCGTACTCACTGGTGGTGCTGCCAGCCATCTGGATGATGCACTTAGAGTCGCGGCTCATCTCCCGGGAGTTGAAGGGGCGCACGCGCACCGCCACCTTCACGGAGGCCCCGGCCATCTCTGCGGCCTCGGTCGATCACTCCCAGCAGGGGCAGGAGACACCTGGGGAGGGACAGGAATTAGGAGCAGAATCTGAGGGGCTGAGTGCACCCCTTCCCGCCCCTCTGAGGCCAGGACCTGAGGTCGGGCAGCCACAGGTGAGCCACAAGGCGGGGCCCAGGTAGCCCTCCTGCAACCTGCAAAGCCAGGGACCAGCAAATGCCAGGGGGACCCACAGTGACCGTGAGGGTGACCTTCAAACCCAGGCTGACTTCTCCAGGAGCGGCTCAAGTGGATGACGGGGCCCAGGGCAGGGCTGTGCCAGGAGGACATGGCCCAGGGCAGGGCTGTGCCGGGAGGACGTGGCCCATGCCAGGGCTGTACCGGGCCACAACAGCGAGTGCTGGCTCAAGACCAAAATGCCAGGACATTCTGAGTGTCCGGTCACACCCTCCTCCTGGCTGTCCACCTCGAGCCACCTCTGCGTCAGCGCAGGCCGAGCAATGGGACAGAATGTGTCCAGCATCTCACCGGGGCTGATTCCCACCACAGCAGAGCGGAGGCTCGGGGAGGGTGGGCAGCCCGCGGGTCCCGGCAGCCCGGGGTTGGGTCCGGCGCCGGCCCCAGCCCCAGCCCCGCCGCTGTCCCGGCTGTGACTCAGCCCCGAGTGCACAGGTCTGACCCTGCGGCGGTTTTGCCTCTCAGGATCTGGGACCCCGAGGAAGGCTGCAGGAGCGTCCCCCAGAGCGCCGGGCAGCCACGGCTGGGAAGGGCCCTGGGGTACTGGGCTAGGAGCATGCTTGGCCCCGGAGCAGCCAGAGCTCCGGCTAGCAGTCTCAGACTCCCACCCAGCGCTCTGAGTGGATGTGGACATAGTTACGTGGTGAGCCCCCCGTCACTAGGGGTATCCAAGCAGAGCAAAGCCTGGACCTGAGGTTCCACGGGATTCACACCTGCCTGGTCCTCAGGACGGCCTGGCCCACAGCTGTCCCTGCCGCAGGCGAGGGAGCACCACAGTCCCAGACCCCGCCGGGCAGTGCCCTGGCCCCAAACCCTGCAGACCAGCTGGATCCGGCCAGGACTGACCACCCCTCCCCCACCCCCGGCAAAGAGGGCTCTGAGGGCCCACTGGGAGGAGAGGTGCCAGGCCGCCCAGTGCCTGCTGGGAGCAAAAGCCGGTGGGGGCTGGACTCCTGCTGGCCGCCCCACCATGGCCGCTCTCAGCCACGCTATGGGCTTCTGTCTGCCCACCCCACCCGTCCACGGGGCCAGCCTGGACCGGGCGAGGGGACACCCCCTCTGAGACCCCCGGACGTCGTGTTGAAATTCTCAGCACTGAGACTGGAGGACGTCCGAGGCCCTTGGGCCGGGCGGGAGGAGAGAGTGAGGACCCAGGTGAGGACGCCCGTGGCAGGCTCCAGCCTCTGGGGAACCCGAGTGCCGACCCAGGAGCAACCGGAAGTGACAGGAAACAGTCATGGAGGCGGGTAACGGCGTCGCCAGAAGTGCACGGCCCCCACAGGCAGCTCTGTGCACTCCGGTGGCCCCGGCGGCCATGGCCCCAGTGGGTGCTGAGGAGACTTCGTAAAGAACAGAGGGGGCGGGCCCCCAGCAGCTGTCACTCAGGGCTGCAAAGCCGTGGGCAGCTCCAAAGGCTGGGTGGGGGAGGGGGCCTGCGGGCGGCCGCACAGAGGGGTGGACACAGCTCTGGTGGCCAGGGAGGGCGGGGGTGGGGACGACTGGCCGGCCCACGCAGGGGGAGAGCACGGGGACTGGATGCGTCACCGCGGCGTGGGGCAGGGACCGGGCCAGCACTCCCCCATCCCAGGAGCAGGACAAAGCGTCCGGCATGCTGAAGAAATGGGGGCCCGAGCCCAGCCGCAGAGCAGCGGGGAGGGGTGCGGAACAGCGGCACCGCCCCCAGCCGTCTGCAGTCCAGGCAGGGGCGCGGGCAGGGGCCTGCAGTCTTCCCGCATGCGAGCCGTTGCCCGGGGACGGAGACCACCGCAGAGGCCCAGACTGAGGGGAGCCCCTGGTGGCCTCCCCCGGAAGCCCCGCGGGCGAGAGCTCCAGGAGCTGAGGCCCAGCCCCGGGACCTCGGGGAACCCTTGGCTGCAGGGTGCGGGAGGCCAGGCCCGAGCTGTCCCTTACAGAGGCCGAGGAGGCCGAGGAGCTGGGGGCAGAGGCCCGGAGCCCACGGAGCTGACACGGCAGCCGCCACCAGCAACGCCACAGGGTGGTCACAGCCCAGGACGGCGTCAGCGCACGGGGGTCCGGGCGCGGAAAACAGAAAACGTTGGACCGCAGAAAGCAGGAACGCAGGGCGGCGCGCGGAGTCAGACACACGCGGGACATGGCCGCAGGGCCCAAGGCCCACGGGCGCCGGAAACACGAACCCTCACCCCAGCAGGGTCGGCGCCGGCGGCGGAGCTGTGCTGGGGACCCCACGCTAGGAGTGCAGGCCTCGCCAGGCCGCGCCTGCCTCCCGTGTGCACGCGCACGCTGCGCCTGCCACCTGCGTGCACGCGCAGGCCCCAGGACCTTGCGGAGCAGCCTCCTGCCGCACCTGCGCCACGCGTGCACACTTCACCGTCGCGGCCTGAACGGACCCAGGCAGGGAGAGCAGCCATGCACGGTCCACGAGAGCTCTCACACGTCCGCCGCCCACCCAAGAGCTCCTCACAGAGCAGGCAGAGGGCCGCGGAGCTCACTGAGCGCTGAGACGAGGGGAGAGGGAGGGACCGCAACAGCAGCCGGCGCCTAGAAGGCTGCGCCGCGTTCACCGTGGCGACCTCAGTGGACAGCGCGGGGCGGCCGGGCCGGCGTCTCCACCCGGTCCAGGACCGCATCCTCATTAACAAGCCGACACCAGGGCTCTTCAAAAAGTTCGTGGAAGCGCATACGCCTAGTGTCTTCTAATTCCATTTTCTGTAAACTTCGTGAAGACCCCCAGTAGAAAGAAAAATGGGGGCCAGTGCTGTGGCATAGCGGGCAAAGCCACCGCCTGCAGTGCCGCCATCCCATATGGGCGCCCATTCGAATCCCAGCTGCTCCACTTCCGAGCCAGCTCCCTGCTGTGGCCTGGGAAAGCAGCAGAGGAGGCCCACGTTCTTGGGCCCCTGCACCCACATGGGAGACCCGGAGGAAGCTCCTGGCTCCTGGCCCCCACCTGGCCAGTCCTGGCCATTGTGGCCATTTGGGGAGTGGACCAGCAGATGGAAAATCTCCCTCTCTATGTAACTCTGTCTTTCAAATAAATAAAATAAATGTTATAAAAACAAAATCTATTCCTCCCACCAAAATAAATAAATAAATAAATAAGGCAGCAGACTCAGCCACTTTGTACAAGTGAGTTCTACCAAACACTTAGAGACAAAGGTAATTTCAATCTCACACAAACTGACAGGATGGGAAAAGGAGAGGGAGGCGTGGTGAGAAAGGGAGAGGGGGAGGGAGAGAGAGAGAAACACTCCCAGCTCACTTGTGCAGCGGCCGGAACCCACAGGGGCGTCCAGTGCTGCGCCCGGCACACACCAGGTTGAACTGGAAAAGCATCCGGGGCCTTTCAAGACCCATTGGTAGGCTGGCGCTGTGGCTTAACAGGCTAATCCTCTGCCTTGCGGCGCCGGCACACCGGGTTCTAGTCCTGGTTGGGGCGCCAGATTCTATCCCGGTTGCCCCTCTTCCAGGCCAGCTCTCTGCTATGGCCCGGGAAGGCAGTGGAGGATGGCCCAAGTGCTTGGGCCCTGCACCCGCATGGGAGACCAGGAGAAGCACCTGGCTCCTGGCTTCGGATCAGCGCGATGCGCCGGCCGCAGCGGCCATTGGAGGGTGAACAAAGGCAAAAAGGAAGACCTTTCTCTCTGTCTCTCTCTCTCACTGTCCACTCTGCCTGTCAAAAAAAAAAAAAAAAAAAAAAAAAAAAAAAGACCAAAGACCCACTGGTGATAAATCTGTGGAAACTCCGCAGTTAGAGAAACCCTAGCTTCTGCTTCTGAGGGCCGTCCCGAGCACCACGCTCAGGGTGACGTGGAGGCAAGAGCCCAGGGCCCCGGCCGCACCACGACAGGACGACAAGCAGCGTCGGGCGGACTGCAGGGCAGAGACCAGGCCGTGCTTAGCTGCAGGTCGCGTGGCCGTCTGCACGGAAGTTGGGAGGACGCGCAGGTGAGTGGTTTGTGACTGTCGAATCCACCAAAGCCTTGGAAGTAACGGCCCTACGGCACAGGACACGGGGACAGGTGTCAGAGGTCCCTGTCGCTCTTAGGAAGAAACGTTCGAAATGTAATCCCCAAAATGATAGAAAAGCTGCATCACAAGAACTGTAGCCTGTTCCTAGGGAGGAAGAGACCTCAGTGTCTGGAAAATATGGATTTTTCACCCAAATGAACGCAGAAATCCAGTGCAATCGCAAACGAAGCCTCAAGTTGCTCTGTGTGATGTCAGATTACTCAGAACACAGGAGATGCATGTGAGCCGAAGGCAGCAGCCGCAGGCCCCACTCCTGGCTCAGTGCAGAACTCAGGCTCCAGGTACAGCGACGGTGAAGACGTCACGGTGCAGAGCGCACCAGCCACCCCCACCCCGCACCTGGCCCAGCCCGGCCTCTCCAGCAAGGGCAGCCACCCACAGCCCATAGCCAGTGACGGCACCTAGCACTAAGTCTGCTTGTGACGAAGCGTGGAAGAGCTCGTGTGGTTTAGTGAACGCTGCACTGAAAGCTGGGCCTCAGTGGCCATGTGCGCATGTGTGCATGTATGTGTGTGTGCATGTGTGTTCGCATGCACGTGTGGGCATGTGTGTGCATGTATGTGTGCTTGTATGCATGCCTGGGCGCGTGTGGGCACATGTGTGCATGTATGTGCGTTTATGTGTGTGCATATGTATGCGTGTATGTGTGTTTGTGTGTGTCTGGGCATGTGTGCGGGCATCTGTGTGTATGTGTGTGTTCACGTGCATGTGTGGGCACATGTGTGCATGTATGTGTGCTTGTATTCATGTCTAGGCATGTGTGTGCATGTACGTGTGCTTATGTATGCATGCATATTGTGTATGTATGCATGCAAACATACATGTGTGTATGTGTGTTTATGTATGTCTTGGCATGTGGAGCATATGTGGGCATGTATGTGTGCATACATGTGTGTGTATGTGTATGCGTGTCTGGCACATGCATGGGCATATGTGTGTATGTATGTGTGTTTATGTATGCATGCATATTGTGTATGTAGACATGCAAACATGCATGTGCGTGCATGTGTGTTTATGTATGTATGTCTGGGCATGTGTGAGGCATACATGTGCATGTGTGTATGATTATGCGTGTGTGCATGTCTGGGCATATGTGTGCATGTGTGTGTTTGTGTGCATGTATGCATGTCTGCAAGTGTGTGCATGTGTATGTGTGCACATGTGCACCATTGTGAAGCCAAAACCTCCACTGTGCATTAAGTCAAGGTGGTATCAGGGTATGGGGGGAAGACACTAATTCCACAGAGGGGCTCCTAGAAACCAGCCTGTGTGGCTTCCAGGCCAACGGGGAGGAAGCACCCCTGGATGGTGGCCACAGCACAGATAGCCAGATGGAGAAAGTTCCATGTCAGAATCAATCCCCAGTGGGTCAAAGACCTGCAAGCAAACATAAAAGCGAAGGTAGCAAATGAAGAGGAGGAGGAGGAGGAGCTGCTCTTCTGCTGCCCTGAGCTCTTCACCCATGGAAAACACCAGAAGGCAAGGGCTCCAGAGGGGTGGGAGAGGCATCCCAGCCCAGCTAAGGACCCATGTGCAGAACACCAACCCGTAGCTAAGCACAGACACACACCCGTAGCTAAGCACAGAGATGCTTCAAATCAGAAACAAAAATGGGCAACAGGTATGAACAGGCGACTCACATGAGCACGAGAACCAGGAGAGCATGTTCTAAAGCTGCACCCACCAGACAGCAGCAGTACAAGGTTTGATGGTGCCACGTTCAGTGAGCATGGACCAGGAGATTTTAGAGCTCCCTGTGGGGAAGCTGCTGGTGCAGCCACTATGAAAACCACCTGGTGCTCTCCAGTCAGGCTGCAGACGGTGGGACCCACAGCCACGGGCACCGAGAGGCATCACAGATGCTCACAAGCACTCTTTATAATTGCAGGAAGAGGAGAGACACCCAGGGTGTGCAGGGTGCACGGACATGTATGTCCTCATGGGCGGATCTCACACGCAGCACGGGACACACAGATGCAAGCACTGAGCCATATTCAGACACACGAGTGAGGCCACGTGGAACCACAGACGCACACTGCTGGACAGCATCCTCCTGACACCGGGCAGGGAGCTGCCGCCAGTACCTCCAGCTGAGGTGGGGAGGGGTCTGCAGCAGGGAATGGCTGGTGGCATCGTCAGTGTCAAGGGCTGCAAGGCCTAGATGCATCCCAGAGCAGACAGGGGAGGGGGCAGCAGAGGGGTCAGTGATGCCATCACATGCGGGGCAGTGACCCATGTTGACCCTGCAGGACAGGGAGCTGAGAGCTGGGAGCCAAGGCTCCCCAGGAGGAAGACACACAGGCCCTTCCCCTCACTCAGTAAAAACATGCCAAGGATCCACCATGGGACAGGCCTGGAGGCTCACCATGGACCCAGGGAGTGGGGCCGGCCTTCAGGGTCCTCACCTAGTAGGGGGAGGGGGAGGTGAGGCCAAGGTAGATAGGAGTGTGGGGGTGTGGGAGGGGACAGAGGTGACAGCAAGGCTGCCTGGATCTGACCGTGACCGAAGCCAGGCTCAGGAACCAGTCTCAGCTGCTAGGAGGAGAAACATCAACTCCCACACAGGCGCTCAGGGCCACCTGGTGACTTTCACCTGGGAGACCCGTCCACCTCCAGGCTAGACCAGCGGTCACACATGCCAGGGACGGCCCTGGACACAGCATCAGTGAGGGGGCCTCCTCCAAAACACCCACCCTTCCTGAGGAGCTTAGGACAAAGTCCGCAGGTGCACAGAGGGCCAGCCCGGTGTCCTCGGCACCACACACGTGCACAGAGGGCCGGCCCGGTGTCCTCGGCACCACACAGGTGCACGGAGGGCCAGCCCGGTGTCCTCGGCACCACACAGGTGCACGGAGGGCCAGCCCGGTGTCCTCGGCACCACACAGGTGCACAGAGGGCCGGCCCGGTGTCCTTGGCACCACACGCGTGCAGAGGCCAGGCCAGGCCACACCCCAGACACGCTGGGGCAGTGAGGCAGGACCCTTCGGCCAGGTGCCTGCAGGCCCATGGTCGCTCTGAGACCCTGGGAAATAAAGGACAGAGGACCCCAGGCTCCCCCCCAAAGCTCAGGGTCAGGGGTGCAGGGCAGGCAGGGGCGGGTTTGAATGCCGAGAGTCCAGTGGAAGAGGCAGGAGTGAGGAGTGAGGGGTACACACGGACCCTCCAGCCATGCTCCCACTCCCAGCCACGCTGCCCACCCTCGGAGGCAAGGCCACCGGCACCCACGGACATCTGCAGGCGTCCCACGGGGTAGGAGGAAGCACCGGGTGAGAGAGGAACCTGCAGTGGACACTGTGTCCGCGTCCAGTGCTGGGGGACACAGGGCAGGGCTCCCCCAAGCGCCCGTCAGAACCCCGCTCACAGAGACAGTGGCTATACACACCCTGCCTGTGACCCCCACACAGCAGAGGCCCCGGGGCTTGAAGCAGCCGGGGCTTCAGAACAAGACCGGAATAGACCAGCAGAATGCAGGCCTGGGGGAAGCAGAGAGGGGCAGCAGGAAGCCCGATTCCCATCCTGGGTGGCCTCACAGGACAGGACGCTGCGACACAGGGACAGAGACGGCAGGGAGCAAAGCCTCAGCGACATCCCCGAGATAACACCCAGGGTGACGAGGACAACCACAGGCGACGGCAGAGGCAGGGAGGAGACGCGAGGGCTGGGCCCGGCAAAGCCCACCGGCCGCCTGCACGGCAGGCAGAACCCACTGGTGAGAGAGGACGCGGGCTCCGGAGCCGCCACACGCACCCCAGGGGGCACGGACACAGCTGGATGCGCAGACGGCACGCAGGGTGTGCTGTAGCCGAACAGGACCACAGCCCGGCAGGAGGCAGGGAGGCGGCTGCACCGCGGGGGCTCCGCAGGCCTGGGGGGAGGGGAGGACGAAAGCAGCTCGCTCCCTGCAAGAAGGCGGCCATTGAGACCTGGGCAGGACCTCAACCACGCAGTCACACAAAGGCTGTGAGGCCCAGCAGTGCTCCCCGGGGGACCGACGGCCGCTGCCCCAGCCAGGGACCTGCAACCCCAGGGAGGCCCTGGCCCGGGAGAGGCCAAGGGAGAGGGCCAGATGGTGCCTGGAGGCTGCAGCACCCCCGCCCAGTCCCAGCCCCGCCTCAGAGGCTGCACACCCCCGCCCAGCCTCAGCCCCTGTCCAGAGAATGGACCACCCCCGCCCAGCACCAGGCCAGCCAGCAGCCCCTCAGGAGCTGGGTCCCCTGTGGGCCAATGGGCATTGAGGTCCAGCCCTGCCCCACTGGAGCCAACGGCAGGTGGGGAAGGACATTGAGGCCTACCTGAGGCTCTGCAGGGCTGGGAAGGGGGTGGGAGTCCGAATGGCCCCCAGGGAGCCGCAGACACCACCACCTGCCTCTGAGGTCCAGGGAGGTCCAGGCGCTGGGCTTGAGGGGAGAGGGGCTGCAGGGTGTCAGGGGCCACCCCATCCCGACAGCGGCAGCCCAGGAGCCCAGGTGAGATCTCAGGGGAGGGGCGCTGCCCACCAGGCTCAGGCCCTGAGTGGGAGACTGGGAGACCCGCGGGGCCGCCACTCCCTGCGCCCCAGGACATGGACGGCAGGGGCTGAGAGGACTGCTGGCTGGGTGGGGGGAGACCGTGTTTACTGAGGGAACCCCTGCTGCGTGACCGGGGTGGGGAGATGAGGGGCGGCGAGCGCCCAGCACAGCCCGCGGCATCACCACACGTGTCTCAGCGTCACGACCGCCACAGGGGCTCAGAATGCCAGGGCCAGGATACACACCAAGAGCACAGCCCATGGCACCGGCACTGGCACGAGCACCTGGGCAGTGGGCGGGGCGAGCGCTGAGGGGCGGGGCTTACAGCAGCCTCTGGGGGAGGCAGCACTGGAGGGGGCCTGGAGACCTGGGGAGGACCCAGGTCAGGTGGAGACACGGGAAGTCAGGGACCCAGAGCCTCTGTGTGTCCGGTGAGCATGTGTGTGCAAGTGTGTACATGTGTATGCTCACAAGGGAGTGAACGCACATGTGAGTGTGTGCATGTGACTGAGTGTCCACATTCATGTAAGTGTATATGTGCATAAGAGCACACGTGCAAGTGGAGACTGAGTCAGTGTGAGGACGAACACATGTAAACACGTGTGTTAGTGTGTATGCACATGTGCAAGTAGAAATTGAGTCTGCGAATGAACACGTGAGCACATGTGTGTGTGTTAGTGAGTGTGAGTGTACATGGGCTAGTGGAGATGAGTCTGTGACAATGGACATGTGAGCACATGTGTGTTAGCAAGTGTGTGAGTGTACACGTGCAGGTGGAGACGGTGTGAGGGTGAACATGTGTGCACATGCATGTGTGTGAGTGTGTGGGTGTACATGGGCTAGTGGAGACTGTCAATGTGAGAACGGACACGTGAGCATGTGTGTGTGTTAGTGTGTGGGTGTACATGGGCTAGTGGAGACTGTCAATGTGAGAACGGACACGTGAGCATGTGTGTGTGTTAGTGTGAGTGTACATGGGCTAGTGGAGACTGTCAATGTGAGAACGGACACGTGAGCATGTGTGTGTGTTAGTGTGAGTGTACATGGGCTAGTGGAGACTGTCAATGTGAGAACGGACACGTGAGCATGTGTGTGTGTTAGTGTGTGGGTGTACATGGGCTAGTGGAGACTGTCAATGTGAGAACGGACACGTGAGCATGTGTGTGTGTTAGTGTGGGTGTACATGGGCTAGTGGAGACTGTCATTGTGAGAATGGACACGTGAGCATGTGTGTGTGTTAGTGTGAGTGTACATGGGCTAGTGGAGACTGTCATTGTGAGAATGGACACGTGAGCATGTGTGTGAGTGTGTGAGTGTACATGGGCTAGTGGAGACTGTCAATGTGAGAATGGACACGTGAGCATGTGTGTGAGTGTGTGGGTGTACATGGGCTAGTGGAGACTGTCAATGTGAGAATGGACACGTGAGCACATGCATGCATTTTAGTGAGTGTGGGTGCACAAGTGCAAGTGGAGACTGAGTCAGTGTCAGTGTGAGGATGAGCACGTGTGTGTGCATGTGAGTGCATGAGTGTGTGCTGACAGGGTGCACTGTGTAAGTACACACGTGTGTGGAGTGTTCCTGGGTCCATGCTCATGAGTGTGCATGTTCGTGTGCCGTGTGTGTGTCTGGGTCCCCAGGAGCGCCGTGGGGAGCAGGGGAGCAGGCTGTGCCTGGGCTTCCCCTCCCCAGCCACCACAGCCTCCTGGCACGGGCATGGGGCTGGCACTCGGGGGAGCCCCCGAGTCCTGGTGAGCCCGGCGCAGCAGCCGGCAGGGCCTGGGATTAGCAGCTTAAGGCCAGGGCCAGGGGCAGCCCCTCCCTTCAGAGCCAACAGCACTGCCTCCAGGTCCGCACCGGGGATCACCCTCCACGCACACGGCTGGGCTAGCTGAAGAGGCTGGAGGGGCCGGGGAGGGCCAGGAGGCTCACCTGGGCTGGCGGCTGGCCTGACTGTGCCCGCCACCTGGGCAGTGCCCCGTATGCGGCACAGAAGGCCCGGCTCCTGGTTGTTAAAGAGCAAGCCGCTGTGCCGGGTGGGGCCCTCGGGTGGGGCCCTCCCTGTCCCCACCCCTGCCCCTGCCCCAGACCCAGTGCTAAGGGACCCAGATGGAAGACCCAGGCTCCAAGTCCTCCTCGCTCAGGGACAGGCCTGGTGGGCAGACGGGACAAGGACGTGGGCCCAGCACTGTGTGGCTGAACCCCTGCTTGGGACAGTGTGTGCTCTCCCAGACACTCCTGGGGCGGGCGGGCTGTGCAGGGCAGAAGGTGACACCTGTACTTCCCGCTGGCCATCCGCGTGCACTGCCCAGCCCTGTCCGTTGGGCCTGAGAGCACTTGATAGGCTGGGGCCAGGAGGCACCTAGGGCCACAGGGGGCAACCACGGGTGGCTACAGAGTGGCAGAGGCCCGCACTTCCCATCCTCCCCGACCCCGGCTCTCTGCCCACCTGGGACCCTGTTCATGCTTGAGGACCTGGCCAGCCTGGCAGGGGTCGGTGGGCCATGAAGGACTGGTTGTGCCCGGCCCACCCGGCCACCTGTCTGGGCTGGGCTGGCCTGAACCGAGAGAGCCAAAGTGCTCCTCCAGCCCCTCCTGGGTCTTTGAAGCCTCATGACCGCCTCCTCCCACGGCGCCTGCGCCCCCAGCCCCTCTCCCACCCTCCTCAGACCCACACCTGGCAGGCAGAGGTGACGGCGAGGATGGGAGGGACCCAAGCTGGGCTGGAATTCAGCTCGGCCACGCAGCAGCCGTGGGCCTGGAGCCACACCCAGTCCTTCAGGACACACCGACCACTGCTGGCCAAGCTGGCCAGGTGCTCAGACACGAACACTAACACGCGTGGGCCCGGCCCTACCAGAGTGGGCAGTGGGGGACGTAGGTCACTCTGCAGCTGGGGCTCTCAGGAGGAGCGTGTGGCTGCCCTGTGTGGGGTCCCAGCTGCCACCTGGGGCTCGAGCCCTGGCATGGGGAGGCACGGATATGGGGGGGGGCTGGCTCTCTGCAGGCCTCTTGCAGGCCCTTCCTGGGAGCTGCAGGTTGCACTGACCCCAGACTCTGCCTGCCCTGTGGCCACACCTGTCTGCTCCTCCACCCAGAGGATGGGGCTGATGATGCAAACAAAGGCTGGGGCGCCCCCCCCAACCTGGGCCCACGGCCAGTGGCCTCCCCGTATCCCTCAGGTCCAGAGGGGCCCTGGAACCCTCCGCAGCACCCGTTTCTCCAAGGAAGCGGCCCATCTGATTCCGGGGTTTGCAGGATGCAAGGGTGGGCCTGAAGCTGGGCAGGCCCTGGCACCCCCCCCCCCCCACACTGACTGTGAGAGCCATACCTGACCACCCACCCCACTGCCCAGACAGCATCCTGGCCAACCACACCTGCAAAATGGCCGCCGCAGGTGCAGCCCCCACCCCCACCCCAGGCCCCAGAGCTTCCCCAGACTGAGAGGGGCCACTCCCGGCCACAGGGTGGCCATCTCCTGCATGTCCCTGGGGTGCGGTGGTGCCGCCCTGCAGCCACCCAGTCCCCTGGCCCCCGCAGGCCTTCCACCTCAGCAATGCGGGCAGCCTCTGCAAGGGCGGTCGCTTGGGGAGGGGTCCCCGGTTTCCTAGGAAAAGCCCCTCTTCCTGGGGACATGGGCGCGCAGCGGGTCTGCGCCGGCGACGCCGCGCCCGTGCCCGCGCCCAGCAGGCCCCATGACTTGGCATTCCGGCCTCCCCTCCCCCTCCGCCCGCGGCCGCCGGGGGCCCCCGCCCGCCCGCACCCCGCGCCCCGCGCCCCGCGCCGCGCCCCTCCCCCTGCGGGGATGTGGCCCCAGCCCCTCTCTCAGCGGGAGGGCGGTGCTGGGGCTTTGCTGGGAGGTGCGGGGAGCGGCGGCTGACAGGGGGAGGGGCCGGGGTCTCTGGGGCCAGTGTTCCTTCGCGGCATCCGCGCCCGGGCATTGGGGGGGCCAGCAGCCCCCACCCCGCCGCCGCCGCCGCCGGCCGCACCTGTTCCTGGGGCGCTGGCTCCGCAGATGCCGGCCGCGCCAGCTCGCGGCACCCCCCAGGGGGTGGGTCTCACTGCAAGGGAGCTGGGGTCTCTGGGAAAAGGGACACGGCCTGGGGGGCGTGGATGGCAGCCCCCGCGGTGCGCACCGGGCGCGCGCCCGGCCTCGCGCCGCAGCCCCCGCGCGCCCGGTTCGCTCTCGGCTTCAGCATCCGCCCTCCCCCACCCCGGGAGCCGAGCAGCTGCCCGCGCCCCTCCCCTCCGTCCTCGCCTCTCCTGCGCACCCCGCCCGGGCCCCGCCGGTGTCTCCTCTCCGGGGAGGATGCGTCCGCGTCCCGCCCGCGGGCCTCGCCCTCCCCGAGGGTCCCTCCGCAGCCGGCGCCGCGGCGCCGGGGCCTTCGCCGAGGGCACTGCCCCCCACTGCCCACGAAGGGCGGACGTCCTGAATGCGCCGCATTGTTCTCCGCGGGGACCTAGAGGCCGGAGGGAGGGACCGGGCGGCGACAAGGACGCGGGTGCAGGTGCAGGATGCGGGGTGCCGGTGCGCAGAGGGCGCGCCCCCGGGCCGGAGCAGCGACCTTACCTCTCTGGCGTCAGTGGCTGCAGCCCCGCATGGGCACTGGCTAGGGAGCGGGTCCCAGCGCAGGGCTGCGCGGCTCCCCGGCTGCGCTCGGCCTCTGACGGCGGCGCCGCGTGACGGGCTGCGCGCCCCCGGCCCGGCCCGCCCCCGCCCCGCCCGGCGCGCTGGTTGGCTGCGAGCGGCGGCCGAGCCCCAGCTGCCAGTTGGTTTGCTGCGGGCCGAGGGACGCGCGTCGCGGCCGCCGCGGGGCTGGGGCCGGGGCCGGGACGGGGGGGGGGGGGTGCTGGGGCCGGGCTGTGACATCAGCGCGACGCCGCGCGGGCTCGGAGACCGCATCCCTCCCCCACGGCCCCCGCGATCGGCCCGCCCCACCCTGGTCCCCTTCCACCTGCTCCCTGGCACACCGTGGGGACAGAGCTGGGGGCGGCTGCGGGGCGGCGACCGACACGATTCGGACCGCGTAGGGTGCGGTCCCGCGCGGGGCCCCAGCACTTCAGCCCTCGTCCCCCGTCAGTCCCTCGGGCCCCTGTGCCCGCACACCATCTGCAGCCCCCTGGGGCGGGCTTCACGCAGCCCCGCAGCCCCGCCCCGGCGGGCACCGGGCACCCCCCGCAGAGCCCCCGCCTTCCCGCACTGCGGTGCGGGGTGCGGTGACGTCACACACCGTGGCGCGGGCCCCAGGCCCTGGGCAGGTGCGGGCCTCGCTGCGGGGCTTGGCTGCTCCGCCAACTGTACGCGCGGCCGAGGTGGGGGTGGGGGGAGGCTACTGGTGCGGACCAGGGGCTCTGCCCTGCCCGCCTCCCCGAAGCCGCAAGGCCGAGGGCGGCTCCTGCGTCAACCAGAAATGAGTTCTCCCCAGTGCGCCAGACGCGCGGACTCCGCGGAGTCCCTGGCTGCGGGAGCCGGGCCCTTCCGCCGCCGTCCTGCGGGCTGGCGCGGCCGCGCTGTGTCTGCAGCCGTCGACGTCTGTCCAGGAATGAATCCATTTCGGTTCCATTTAAAACTCACTCGCATAGCCATTCTGTGTCTGCTGTTCTGGACTTCATCTTCTTGTTCTGGGCTTCTCGGCGCGTTCTTCTCCGGTTTTAAATGTCTCCAGAGCGGCGCCGTCGTCCGACGCCCTCCCTGCGTTTCACTGCCTTCTGTCGCCGCTGCTTCTTCCCTCCCGGGTCTGCGTGCGCTCCGGGCGTCCCCTCGGCACCCGCACCACAGCCACAGGCCCCACGGCACCCGCACCACAGGCCCAGCACCCGCACCACAGGCCCACTGCACCTGCACTACAGGCCCTACCCACGGCACCCATACCACAGGCCCCACTGTACCTGCACCACAGGCCCCGGCACCCACACAGCAGGCCCACTGCACCCATACCACAGGCCCCACTGTACCTGCACCGCAGGCCCTACCCACGGCACCCGCACCACAGCCACAGGCCCCACGGCACCCGCACCACAGGCCCGGCACCCGCACCACAGGCCACACCCACGGCACCCATACCACAGGCCCCACTGTACCCGCACCGCAGGCCCTACCCACGGCACCCACCCACAGGTCCCACTGTACCTGCACCACAGGCCCCGGCACCCACACCACAGCCCCACTGCACCCGCACCACAGGCCCCACAGCCGGGTCTCCAGCTCCAGACCAGGACGCCGGCGGCCACTGCGTCTGCGCACTGTCTGCACATTTCCTGAGGGCCCGACCCCTCCTGTCCTCACTCTTTGTCCAGCAGTGCAGTCCACGGGCCGGCGGGCGGCGGCGGGCAGGCCCCTCGGGCTGGGCGCAGGACGCCGTGTGGAGGCTGTGGACACGGGCCGCGGGCTCAGGGGCTTCCCAACCCCTGCCTGCAGAGGGAGGCTGTCCGGGCCGCCGGCCACGCGGACGCCGGAGGGCACCCAGGCAGCAGGGCCCGTTGGGGCAAAGGGGCGTGCGACGCAGGAGCCCCCAGCCTCGCCAGGCTGCAGGTCCTCACCCGGGCGCCGCAAAGGCTGCAGGCTCTGCGGGACCGACGGCTGGCGCAGGCTCCAGCACGGACACGAGTGCGGGCATGGGTGCGGTCGCGCTCCACAGTCCAGACGATCCGTGGCGCGAGTCGGGGCAGGAGTTCCTGCTCCTCTGCGTGGGTCTGAGCTGCTGAGTCGCTGTTTTTACAGAAGCTGCGGGTGCAATGGCTGAAGCGTCTGGGTCGCCCGGGTGATGCTGCGGCCACTGTGCTTGGGCGGCCTCCAGTCCCCGTCTGCTGTTTGGGATTTGGTTCCGTCCAAGCTGGGCTCCTTTGCTATCTGCCTGTCTTTTTCCAACAATCTAATTTTAAACTTGTTCTATCTTTTTTAAGTGTGTATCTTTCAGGCAAAACATTGTTGCAATCTTTAAATCTACTCTGTGTCCGCTCCCAGACAGGATTCGTCCACTCAGATTTCCAGGAGCCACGGCCGCACTGAGGCTTCCTTCAGCACCTTCTTCACAATTCCAATTTGTGAAATCTCTCCCCATTTCTCTTGCACACACCAAGCCTTCTGCTGACTCATCCGTATTTTTATTTGTATGGAAACTGTCTAGTTTAGGAACATTTTTCTTGCCTTTTTCTTTATTTTTTTGAAGGGCTCACACACACATGCTTACACACACGCATACACGCTTACACACATGTTCACACACATGCATACACACTCACACACATGCACACTCACACACATGCATACACACACATGCGCACACTCACACATGCTTACACGCTCGCATACACATGTTTACGCACACACATACACGCTCGCACACACATATGCACACTCATGTTTACAAACATGCACACACACGCACACACTCACACACGTGCATGCATGCTCACACACATATGTGCATGCTCACACATGCTTACACGCTCACACATGTTTACACACATGCATACACACTCACACACATATGCGCACACACATACATGCTCACACGCACATATGCACACACACACGCACACACACCCAGGGGCTGGAGCTGGCAGCCAGGAGCTCAGCTCAGGTCGGCCGTGCCTGTGGCCGGAGCCCTCACCGAGGCCTCCCAGCGTGTGAGCAGGAAGCCGGAGGTCGGAGCTGGAGCCTGCACCTCCAGCGGGTGCTCAGGGGTGGGACTCGGGCGTCTGAGCCACCAGGCCCGTTGCGCTTCCCTCTCGTTCCTGTTTGCCCCACACGGCTGATGCCGCCCTGTGGGGCTTTTGATTTTACATCCTAAGATCAGGCCAATGTCACTGAGTCAGACTCACAGTGACTCCGCACCCCAGTGGGAAGCAGACAGAGACGGGGCTAAAGCTGCACTCAGAGGGAACGTGCTAGCTTTCTCACCAAACAGCAGGAGCACCGACCACAGGAGGCCTCAGAAGTAAACGTGCCGATGGGGCCGGCGCTGCGGCGCAGCGGGAAAAGCTGTCGCCTGCAGTGCTGGCATCCCATATGGGCTCCAGTTCGAGTCCCGGTCTCTGCTGTGGCCTGGGAAAGCAGTAGAAGACGGCCCAAGTGCTTGGGCCCCTGCACCCCTGTGGGAGACCTGGAGGACGCTCCTGGCTCCTGGCTTCGGATCGGCGCAGCTCCGGCTGTTGTGGCCAAATGGGCAGTGAACCAGCAGAATGGAAGACCTCTCTCTCTCTTCCTCTCTCTCTCTCTCTCTCTTCCTCTCTCTCTCTGTAACTTTGACTTTCAAATAAATAAATAAATCATAAAAAAAAGTAAACGCGCCAAGCAATGTGCAACTGGGAAAGGCAGAGCCCGAACAAACCAAGTCGCGCACGCTGGCCGAGGAAGGCCAGACAAAGACGACCTGGGAAGCCCGGAAACAGCACCTTCAAAGCACAGTCCTGCAGCGCGGAGCCAGCTGCCGGGTGTGGGCTACCCGGGGAGAACACAGAAGAAAGAAGGGAAACATTAAAAAACGAATAACAGCCACGGAGAGAGGGACGGGAAAGCCACGGAGCACACGAGAGGTGGAGGATTGTCTGCAAAAAGAAACTTTCAGGAGCTGAGACCCAGACAGCCGAGCAACCGGCCACTACCCCTAACTTCACTTCTCGGGTGGAAACCGAGGCCGTGTTGACAGGACTTAAAGTGACCGGCCGTCGGCGGAAGAATTCTGGTGGAGTCAGCGTAACAGTGGTGCCAGCTCCTGGAGGAGACACCTCACAATAGAAAGCCACAGAGCGAGTGGGTGATCAGGCCGATGCAGCGTGGCCCGTGGCTGCCCCGTGGCTGCCCGCGTCCCTGCAGTGCGGGGTGGCTCAGCACCAGGGCTGCAGTCACAGAATCCAGGATCCACCCTGTGACAGTGCCACAGCAGCCAGGCTGGAGCTCCACGCAGGTCTCCCGCGTGGGTGCAGGGCCCAAGCACTTGAGCCATCACTGCTGCCTCCCAGGTGCTTTGGCAGGATGATGGGTGGGGGGCGGTGGGGAGAGGAGCCAGGACTCAGCCTGGACTCCGGAAGCTGCGATCCACCTGCGGCACACAACACCGCCCCAGGGCCCTGCCTTCCTGGCTGAAAAGCAAAGAAGCAGCCCACGGGGAGCCAGGGCTCTGCCTCACCGGGGGACAGTCAGCCTGCAGGGCGGCAGCCAGGGCTCCGCAGGGCAAGGTCTCCTGCAGCCGGGGTCAGCACAGCACTGGCCTCGGACGGCCTGGAGAGGCAGAGAGGACCCAGCGCGTGTGGAATGCTGAGGCAGGTCTGGGCCCACAGCGAGCCCCATGGAACCAGGGCTGCAGTGGGGGGCGGGGGGACACCTGGAAGGTTCTGGGAGAACACACGTGACCACCCCCTTAGCCCAGAAGAGAATAGGCACAGTAGGAAACAGGGCGTGGTCTCAGGTTCAGGACCCTTGCAAGCCCCCGAGGGAGAGGGGTGCTAAGACCACGTCGGGGCCAGCACGCAGCTCCTGGACCCGGCCTGCGGGCTCCTGAGGTTTCCTGGGGGGTGGGAGCGCCATCCATAGAACCCATGACCCTTTATCTCCAAGACGTGGAGGCGGGGTTACAAACACGGAGGCCCAGACTCAGGGCCTGCTCCGAGGGCTGGAGTGTGCAGAGAGAGCACGTGCTAACCCGCTAACCCGGTGGCCCTGCTCCTGTTGGAACTCGGTCCCCAGCCTGAGTGACAGCACAGTGGCTGTGGAGAGGCCCGGGGCAGGGGCGGAGCCCTCCCCGAGGAAGGACACACGCCTGCAGCCCCCAGAAGCGAGAACAAGTTCCCATTCGTGAGGGACCCAGGCTGCCGCATTTGCTGTCGCAGCCCTGGGAGAAATCCCTCAACTGCGCGCCAGCAGGGAGGGGACTGTGACACGGGGGGGGGGGGGGGGGCAGCGGTGCCTCGGGGGCAGCAGGTGCACACGGAAAGCCCAATGCGTGCTCCACGGCAAGAGCAGAGTCCGCCTGTCCCGTGCTAGAACACGGTCAGAAATTCGCCCGCGCTGCAGGGAGAAGCCTGCCTTTCGTGATGGACCACGTGACAGGTGGCCACCAAGGGCCCGCCCCACAGGTGACAGCGAGATGGTCCTGCAGGGGAAAACGCAGCCGGGACGCCGCGGAGGGGAGAGCACGGAGGACGCGAGACAGCAGCTGCTCGGCCCACACCGGAAGAGGAAAGGAAATCCTTAGATAATAAAGCCCCAAAAAGCCAAAAAGCCAAAAGCCCCATGGCAGATAGCACGAGAAGCAGCGGTGGGACAGCGGCAGCTGTGTGAGGAGGATGGGGGCAGCGCGCCCCTTGAGAGTGGGGGGGGCTGGTTGGGGGGGCAGCCCCTCCACCCTGGTGCAACCCTGGCAGGGGCTACCCAGAAGCACCTGCGTGTGAAGCGCCCCTCGCCCAGCTTCTGCAGCCCCAGGCTGGACACCCGCTGTGGCCGGAGGAAGCGGTCATCCAGCCACAAAGGCGACAGTGAAGTGGGGCACACGCACTGTTCTCCAAGGCTGCTGAAAACAGTCTCGACAGGAGGTGCTGATGCTCAGTGACTTCCAAGGGACACAGTCGTGTGGGAAACAGCACCCTGCCCTTCTCCTTCCTGGAACATCGCAACACACTGGTGACAGCTACTTCATTAAAAAGAAAAAATAAAAGGATTTATTTATGTGAGAGGCAGAGAGAGAGGTCTTCCATCTGCTGGTTCACTCCCCAGATGGCCGTAATGGGCAGAGCTGGGCCGACCTGAAGCCAGGAGCCAGGAGCTTCCTCCAGGTCCCCCACGCAGGTGCAGGGGCCCAAGGACTTGGGCCGTCCCCCACTGCTTTCCCAGGCCACAGCAGAGAGCTGGATCGGAAGGAGCCGGTGTCCCAGGCCACAGCTTTACCCACCTCACCACAGCACCGGCCTGCGGTGACAGCCGATTCTAACCGAGCGTCAGGGCAGAGGTGAGGCCCACAGTCCTTTTTCTGAAAACCCTCGTTTATTTATTTGAAAGGCAGAGAAACACAGGGATTCATGCCTCAAACGCACACAGCAGCTGGGCCTGGGCTCTGCCGAAGCAGCAGCCAGGAGTGCGGTCAGGGTCCCCATCGGGCGGGGACCCCAGGGCCTCCCGGGTGCGCAGGACAGGCAGCTGGGCCCGCACGCGGCTGCTGGGTGCGGGCCTCTTACCCGCCGCGCCCATCTCCGGGTTTACTTCCTTTTGTGCTGCTCTGGACTGGCTTTTAGTCCAGCACATCTCTGAGGCTTCTAGGAAAAGCAACCAACGAGAAGGAATTCAGGTTAAACCCCAGGAAGACGACTCAGGGGACAAACGGAAAATCCAAGCGCGAGGCCCTCCCTCTGCCCCTCTGCGAGGAACCCGGCCGAGTGCCCCGCACCGGGGAGCCGCGGCTGGGGGAGCTGGGCGGCGGAGGCGCTGCGTGCCCTGCACCGACCGGGGAGCCGCACTGGGGGACAAGGAGCTAAGACCCGGGCACCGCCTTTGGGGAACCTTCCAGAACCGAGGAGCATCCATAAAGCAAAGCCGCCCAGAGCAAGACTGAAACGCGAAGCGGGGCGCGAGCACACAGCGCCCGCGGGGCGAGCCCGGCCTTTGCGCGGCCCCCGGGTGGAGCCCCCGCCACTGCCGCCCCGGGGCCCGCGGTCAGGCCCCGCCCCGGCCCCGCCCCCAGGCCGCCCTGGTTGCCAGGCGACGCGGCCTCTGGTCGCCAGGTGCTCCGCTCCTCTCCTGGGAGGGCCGTTGCCACGGCAACTGCGGGGCCGGTGCAGCCAGGCTCAGGGCCTCCCGCGGGCAAATGCCCCAAGTGCGGACAAGCCTTGAGGACCCCGGGCTCGCCTGGCACCGGCTGCAGGGGGGACCCAGCCCCGGGGCTCCTAGGACCCGTCCAGCCCACAAAGGACCCATTCAGGTGGCTCCCGCGGGTGACCCTGGGGGCGGGTTCCTGGCCTGGACCTCTGGCCTGTGTGCAAAGCTGCTGGCTGGCCATGCCGCCTGCCCACCTGGTCCTGGTTGACCCCTTCAGTGCCAGCTCCTATGCACACTGCAGCCTTTGCCCACCTTGTGGTCACCTTTGGTTGTCAGCCTGCCATCTGAGGCCTCCCACCCTCCAGATCACCACTGGGACGCTGCCGCCTCCCCCGAGCACTGGCCTCACCACTGGTCTCCCTGCTCTTGTTCCATCCCTGCCCACTTCGCTCTGTGCACTGTGCCTCTGAGGGTGCAGGGGCCACTGTGGGTGGGGACAAGTCTACCTCGGCCTTTGGGGAAGAGACAGGGGCAGGGCCTCGGGTCTCTGAGAACCAGGCTCTCCCAGCAGGTCAGCTAGGGGGTCGTTCATCCCGCTAAACCCCAGCTTCTCCCTTTGAGCAGTGTGGCCACTCCTGCCATCACACCACAGAGACCAGGGAACAATGAACAATGGCCTGGGGCTGCAGGGGCAGGAGGCTGGTCAGCAGGGGCCACTGGTCTGGGGGTGGGGAGGCCACTGGCCCTGCATTCCCAGAGCAGCTGGGGTCGAGGAGCTGGGCAGAGACCCAAGTCCTGGAGCTGGGATTCTCATCCAGGCTGGCCGGAGGGCGGGCTTGGCTGGGGCCAATGGAACCTGGGAGGGGAGCAGGCAGGCCCCATGGGGACGCTGTGGGCAGCGAGCAGAACCCAGGCCCAAGCCGGCAGGCACCTGCTCCTGGCTCTCCCCGGCCTCTGCTCCATGGGCTCCGTGCTGTGGGGATGCAGAGGGCTGGGGGGGAGGCTCAGCAGCACCTCCCCCGTCCCATGCGAGGCAGGGGTCCTAACACCGGCTCTCGGGGCCCCGGCTGAGTGCTCTGCCCCCAACTCCAGGAGCTGCTCGGGGAGCAGAGCCGCGGAGCCTGGGCAGCCCCCGGGGAGGTGGCAGCAGCCTCCCTGGCCAGAAGCCCCAGCACCTGTGGATCTTGGCAGTGCCCTCGTGCCCGCACCGAGCACACGCACACACACACCCTGGAATCCCCACCCCGGCTCGAGCACGGCGCCTCCTGGCCCAGGGCAGATCAGACTCACCTGCCTCTCCCCTCCCCTGGGGACCCTGAGTCTGAGAGGCTCCCTGGGTTCTGGGGGTGCTCCCCGGGGCACTGGGACCCTGGTGAGGAGAACCTGAGAGCAGGAAGCAGCTCCAGACCCACTCTGCTCTGGTGGACGCTTGCTCGGGGAGCTCACTCTGGGCTTGGAAAGGGACCCAGGCCCTGCCCATCTCACAGAGGGGGCAGTGAGGCCCAGCATGGCGCCAGGTCCAGGCCGCAGGACTGGGGCCCCAGATGGACGGCCCCTCCTGTTTCTGTTTAAGGACCAGTTGTCCAGTCCCCCTCATTCCTGGTGGTTCTGAAAAACCCAGTGTTTGTGGATGTGGGAGCCCCAACAAGAAGTGCACACTGAGTGTCCCTCAGAAAATAGCGTGTTGACCGGAGTCCTGGAGGCGTCCCAAGAGACATGGACTGGCACAGCGAGAGCTTCCTGGGAGTCACTGGCTTCTGCCTCACGGGACCCACGAGGGCGGCCACAGTCCCAGGCCAGCTCAGCCCTTGTGCCATCCCACCTTCCACCGCAGGTGACCCTGACACCTGGGGATGTTCACAGGGGGACAGGGACCCAGGCCACAGGTGACCCTAAGACCTGGGGGTGTCCACAGGGGGCAGGGACCCAGGCCACATGGGACCCTAAGACCTGGAGTGTCCACAGGGGAACAGGGACCCAGGCCACAGGTGACCCTGAGACCTGGGGTCCCCATAGTTGGGGGACTCAGGCCTGGGCTGGGTCAGGGACACTTTGCCGACATGGCACTGACCCTCATTCGTCTGTGGATGGATTGTGAGGAGTGGGGTGTGTGTGTGTATGGCCGTGAGACACCCTCTCTCTTGGTGGTTAGGAAGGGGTCTGAGTGTGGAGTCCTGGGGGCGGGGGACCCTGTCAGCCACGCCCTCCCCATCCCCCCCTGCAGTGTCTCCTCAGGAACCCACGCCCCACTGCCACCCCCACTGAGCTGCAGGTGTGGGAGGCAGGGGCCTAGCCATGCATTCATTCCACAGAGGGGGGTGCTGGCTGCAGGACGCAGGTGCACAGGGTGGGGGCGGGGGTGCAGCGAGGCAGCAGACTGCGGGGGCCCCACGGCCTGCCCGGCTCTGGCTCGCGAGGCCTCCAGGGCCTGCAGTGCGGGGAGCCTGGCTGGCTTGGCCCCGGGCGCTGGGCGGCCAGCTGCTGACTCAGTGTCTGCCCCGGGCAGCCGGCCGTGAGTGCAGTGGCCGGGGCTGGGCCTGGGCCCCGTTGGGGCCCCAGCCTCGAGGGGGTGCCCACAGGTCTGCTCGCTCGGCTCCCGGCCGCTCCAACGCCCCTCCTCTGTTGGCCCGCAAACTCCCCCACGAGCCCCCAGCTCCCTGTGTCGGGCTGGAGGGTTTGGGGACAGGAGGGTCTGTCATCCCCCGAATGCCGCCTGCCTCGTGGCACCCTGGGCTGGCGATGGCAGGGTCCCTCGAGTGCCTGTGATGCCGACACCGCACCCGAGCTCCAGCTGAGTCCTGGCTGCTCTGCTCCCGAGGACGGCGGGCGTGGAGTGCTGCGGCATGCCCTCCTGGGGTGACGGCTCACACGCGGGGGCCTGTTTGGGTGAGCACGCGTGTTTAACTGTGATGAAGTCCAAGTTCCCATGGCCTTGTCTCTGCTGCTTTTCTGCGCCAGGGTGGCCTGGCCACCTCCCCCGCCTTCTCAGCCCCTGCGGGCCCCGTGCAGCACCCCCAGTCTCGCCCGGCACCGTGGGTCACTGCCTCCTGCTGCGCTGGCATAACCACAGCTCTCCATGGCGCGGCGCTGCTCGGGGGGGCCGGGGACTCAGGCCCCTCAGCAATTCTAGGGCAAAGTGAGGCAGAGTGGAGGACGCGTCCGTCGCGTCGGCGGCAGAAGTCCACGCCCGGGCACACACTCAGTGCGTGAGTATCTGTGCGGTGCTCCGAATCCGCACGACCAGGAGACGTCCCTTCTGGCAGGGAACGGGATGGGAATTTAATGAGACGTCTATGAAAATCGTCCAAGGATAATTCAGGAACTGAAACTCATTCTCAAGCCAATCGACAAAACAAACAGGAGCGGATAGCCAGGAAAAATGTGAAGGAAATAAAAGAACAATTGCTAAAATTCACTTATCCTACGGCAGAATCCACCGGGAGTCTGTGCTCTCCACGCCTCAGTCCCCCGGGGCCGCGGTGGCCATCGGCTGTGTCCTGCCCCTGTGCTGCCAGGCGAGTGTTGTGGCGGGGGCCAGCCGGGCTCTACGCCGAGACCAGAGCACAGGGCAGTGCCTCGGCCCCTGTCCACACCCCGTATCCACCCAGCTGAGTGAGCTGTGACCGCTCGGGACAGCAGGTGTGCCCAGCTCAGCCAGAGGCCACCCCCGGCCCCGCTTGCCCGTCCTGGGTCAAGGGCCTGCAGCTGAGGACTGGGTGGACGCGCCGCCTGCCCCAGGGCCTCCGTGTCCTCACCTGGGCATGGGGCACAGAGCCGGCTGAGGACCTGGACGCCTGCGCCAGCCACCTGGGCTCCAGACCTCGGCTCCGTGTCCCCGTCTGTGAGCAGAGACCACGGTCTCCCTCCGCCTCGCGAGCCCTGTCGGGATGGGCAGAGCTGCCCACGGGCCTCGGGCCTCTGGCAGAGGTCGGAGATGACGCTGCAAACAGAAGCGGCGGAAATTAAATCTTTCCTTCGATCTTGGCAGAAGACAGGTCGACCTTGGAAGGAGGCGTGTAGGATCGATTCTCCCATCTGCTCTTCGGGAGGCTTCCACGCGGCCAAGCCCGGCTCCCTCCACCCCCACCCCAGGGGCGGGTGTCCGGAGACCGAGGCCTGGCCCGAGGGGACCCTGACCGAGGACAGCTGAGAAGACCCTGCAGGGGGGTGCTCGCGGCTGCACAGGGGAGACCCCGGCCTCGGGAGGAGGCACCGGAAGCCAGGACGGCTCCGGAAGGGGCCGGAGAGCCTAGGAGGTCCCTGCGGCGGCCGTCACCGTGCTGGCTGCACTGGCGGAGCGGAGGGGCCGTGAGGGCTGAGCTGAGCCCTGTGGGGCCTCTGCCCATCCCGGGTTCTAGAACTTCCAGGAATCCTGCTTCCCTCCTAGGCTGTGTCTCTTCCCAGGAGAGTGGCGGGGGAGGGAGCCCCAGGGCCCCTCTCTCACATCCCACACAGCCGCAGGCACCCCCACAGCCCCCGGGGCCTCAACGCCCACAGGCCAAGGGCAGCACAAGAAGGGATTCCCCAGGACCCCTGCCAGGGCGGGGCAGAGCCCAGCAGGGGCGACCAGGCAGTGAGGGGGAGAGGCGACTTCCGCCGCCCCCTGTCTGCCTGTGCGGCTGCAGCAGGAGCCCGAGGCTGGGGGTTACCGGGGCAGGGGCTGACAGGGCTCAGGCTCTAGAGAACACAGCATGGCGCCGCCGTCTGGGGGGAGACTGAGGCAGGGGCCAGAATGAAGCTCCCTGGAGGGCGCGTCCACCCTGGGGTCCACACACCTTCCAGAAACCTGCCGGCGGCCTCGGAGTGCCAGGCCCGTGGTCCAGGGCCCATGCACTTGCCTGACTCAGGGCTGCAGCCGCCTGTGGAGCCACCTGGTTCACAGCCGGGATGGAAAGACAGGGAGGCCCAGAACCACCGCCGGCTCTCCTGACACAGAAGTGGGGAGATGCAGGACCCAGCCCCCGCCTGGGCGTGGCCTGCCTGGGCGTGGCCTGCCCACCACGCTCTGCCATCCCGTGTGCCCCACCCGTCCTGTGCAGCCTGGAGCCGGGATGAAATCCCAGGCCTCCCAAGCCAGCTTTAAACGACATTTTTCAGACAGCTGGGAAATGTGCCCATGCAAGCCTCTTATGTAAAAGTAAGGAATTACTGGGAGGGCTTTTTATTTTTTTTTAAGAATTATTTATTGGGTTTCAAGGCAGAGCAAGGGAAGGAGGCAGAGACTCAGGGGGCCACACATCCCTCCTGGGCGGGTTAGTGCCCGTGGCGGGGGCGTGCTGCCTTGCTCGGGCCCAGCACTCCCCACTCTGACGCCCACACACCTGTGCAGCCTGCGCCCACATGCCCCCAGGGGAGTCTAGGGGCGAGGCAGGTCCTCTGTCCACTGGACCGTTCTGTGCTGCCCCTCCCCCACACACCCTGCCCGCAGTCGCCTCTGCCACCAGGAGGAGCAAGACACTGTGCTTTGGGGGGGGGGGTGCAGTGTGCACGCTGACCACTGGATGTCGCTGTTTTCCTGGAGACCCACACGTGTCCCCTGACCTCCCCTGTCCAGCCTTGACTCCCCGCACAGGCTTTTCAGCACAATGACCTCTGACCCCGGCCCGCCCTCTCTGGGACCCTGCTGAAGTGCTCATCCACCGTGTGCCTGCTGGGCAGAGCACTGGGTCTCCCTGGGGGCTCAGACACGAGGCCAGGCCAGGACACCCACCACCAGGTGCTGCTCAAAGCCCCTGACTCGGACCAGCACCCTCAGGATTGCAGATTCCCAGGCCCCCGCCATGTACAGCCACAAACTCTGGGGTGGGGGCCAACCATAGCCAGCCGCTCCCACCCTCGCTCTCATCTGGGACCACTGCCCTCCGGGAACCAGGCCCAGGGGGTTCCAGGCAGCCTGGGACGAAGGCCACGTCAGCCAGCAGAGGCTGCCTGCCTGCCAGGGCACCGCCATGTCCACCTGCGAGAAAGCCCTCCCCAGGCCATGGACTCCAGGCGTCCCAGGGGCTGCAGGATCGACGAGGAAGCGGCCATCACCGAGTGACGACTGTCCACAGGGGTAGGCCAGGACGGGAGCTGAAGCCAGGGCGAGCCCCTGCCACAGCACGCCCTCGTGCCTCCCCACAGCGGCCACCCGCAGCCACCCCCATGGTCCTGCTGGGCGGAGTGGGCCCAGGACACACACTGGACACAAGTCCCCCAGACGGCAGGCTGACCACAGCTCCTGTGTGCCCAGCGATTCCCGTGTTCTGGCACGTGCCGCGTGCTCCCCTGCCATGTCTCCTGTACCCCCCTCCCCACGGGAGCCAGACAGCAGCGCGTTTGCAGAGCGGCAGAGTGACTTGCTCAGAAAACACATGTGGGTGGGCCATGGGGCAGCACTGGGGAGCAGAGGGTGGGATCCAGGCGTTGAAACACGAGGAGGCAGGAGCAGGAAACCGCCCCCCAGGAGTCACCCAGGGGCAGGGGCTCCAGCCCCTCACCCTGAGCCGCTGGGAGCATCCCAGACCTGCCCTGCCCTCCACACAGCCCGGCCGTCCTGACCACGCTCACCACGCGGCAGCCTCGGCAGCGTCCACACACAGTTCTCAATCCTGGAGCCAGGGGACACAGGCCAAGGTGTGAGCAGCCAGCTCCTAGCCCCTCCCCCTGTGTGTGTCCTGACTTCCTCCCTCCCAGCACCCCGTCATTGTGGGTGAGGGTCCTCCAGGCCCCGTCAGAGTGGGTGAGGGTCCTCCAGCCCCCGTCCTGGTGGATGAGGGTCCTCCAGCCCCCGTCCTGGTGGGTGAGGGTCCTCCCAGCCCCCGGTCAGGGTGGGTGAGGGTCCTCCAGCCCCCGTCCTGGTGGGTGAGGGTCCTCCAGCCCCCGTCCTGGTGGGTGAGGGTCCTCCCAGCCCCCGGTCAGGGTGGGTGAGGGTCCTCCAGGCCCCGTCAGAGTGGGTGAGGGTCCTCCAGGCCCTGTCAGAGTGGGTGAGGGTCCTCCAGGCCCTGTCAGAGTGGGTGAGGGTCCTCCCAGCCCCCGTTCAGGTGGGTGGGGGTCCTGCAGCCCCCGTCCTGGTGGGTGAGGGTCCTCCCAGCCCCCGTCCAGGTGGATGAGGGTCCTCCAGCCCCCCATCCTTGTGGGTGAGGGTCCTCCCAGTCCCCGGTCAGAGTGGGTGAGGGTCCTCCAGGCCCCGTCAGAGTGGGTGAGGGTCCTCCAGCCCCCGTCCTGGTGGGTGAGGGTCCTCCCAGCCCCCGTCCTGGTGGGTGAGGGTCCTCTCAGCCCCCATCCTGGTGGGTGAGGGTCCTCCCAGCCCCCCGTCCTGGTGGGTGAGGGTCCTCCCAGCCCCATCCTGGTGGGTGAGGGTCCTCCAGCCCTTTGTCCTGGTGGGTGAGGGTCCTCCCAGCCCCCCATCCTGGTGGGTGAGGGTCCTCCCAGCCCCCGTCCTGGTGGGTGAGGGTCCTCTCAGCCCCATCCTGGTGGGTGAGGGTCCTCCAGCCCTTTGTCCTGGTGGGTGAGGGTCCTCCAGCCCTTTGTCCGGGTGGGTGAGGGTCCTTCCAGCCCCCCATCCTGGTGGGTGAGGGTCCTCCCAGCCCCCGTCCAGGTGGGTGAGGGTCCTCTCAGCCCCCATCCTGGTGGGTGAGGGTCCTCCAGCCCTTTGTCCTGGTGGGTGAGGATCCTCCCAGCCGCTGTCCTGGTTTGTGAGGATCCTCCCCACCCCCCCAGGCCCACCGACCCCTAACTGCTTATTTAAAATGCTACTTCCGGTACAACCCCTTTCTGACGTCCTGGGGGCTGGGACTTCCACCCACCCGCTGAGAACGTCACCCAATGCCCACCCAAGCCCCCGCTCTCCCTGCTGTGTTGGGGTAAACCCCCTTTCCATGCTTCTAAGGGGCTCCTGGCCCCCAGGATGAAGCCCAGAACTTCCCAAGGCCCCCAGCCTCCAGTCACCCTGCAGCCATGGCCTTCTCTGGCCCTGACTGTGCCCAGCGCCCTCCCACCTGGGGTGTGGCTGCTTCTGGACTTCACCTTCATGCCCTGGGGAGCCCTCTCCCCTGTGGAAAACCTTCCCTGCCTCCCGCCCACCTAGTACACAGACCATGGCTGCACCCATATGCAGTGTCATGGCCGGGTGGGGCTGGGGCAGTGGACGGGGCTGGGGCTGTGGGTGGGGCTGGGGCAGTGGGCGGGAGGTTGGGACAGTGGATGGGGCTGAGGCAGTGGGTGGGGAGCTGGGCAGTGGATGGGGCTGGGGCAGTGGGTGGGGCTGGGGCAGTGGGCAGGGAGCTGGGCAGTGGGTGGGGCTGGGGCAGTGGACGGGGCTGGGGCTGTGTGTGGGGCTGGGGCAGTGGGCAGGGAGCTGGGCAGTGGGTGTGGCTGGGGCTGTGTGTGGGGCTGGGGCAGTGGGCAGGGAGCTGGGCAGTGGACGGGGCTGGGGCAGTGGATGGGGCTGGGGCAGTGGACGGGGCTGGGGCAGTGGGTGAGGCTGGGGCAGTGGGCAGGGAGCTGGGCAGTGGGTGGGGCTGGGGCAGTGGACGGGGCTGGGGCTGTGTGTGGGGCTGGGGCAGTGGGCAGGGAGCTGGGCAGTGGGTGGGGCTGGGGCTGTGGGTGGGGCTGGGGCAGTGGACGGGGCTGGGGCTGTGTGTGGGTCTGAGGCAGTGGGTGGGGAGCTGGGCAGTGGACGGGGCTGGGGCAGTGGGCAGGGAGCTGGGCAGTGGGTGGGGCTGGGGCAGTGGACAGGGCTGGGGCTGTGTGTGGGGCTGGGGCAGTGGGCAGGGAGCTGGGCAGTGGGTGGGGCTGGGGCTATGGGTGGGGCTGGGGCAGTGGGCAGGGAGCTGGGCAGTGGGTGGGGCTGGGGCAGTGGGCAGGGAGCTGGGCAGTGGGTGGGGCTGGGGCAGTGGGCAGGGAGCTGGGCAGTGGGCGGGGCTGGGGCAGTGGGCGGGGCTGGGGCAGTGGGTGAGGCTGGAGCTGTGGTTGGGGGCTGGGGCTGTGGGTGGGGCTGGGGCAGTGGGCGGGAGGTTGGGACAGTGGATGGGGCTGAGGCAGTGGGTGGGGAGCTGGGCAGTGGGTGGGGCTGGGGCTGTGGATGGGGCTGGGGCTGTGGGTGGGGCTGGGGCTGTGGGTGGGGCTGGGGCAGTGGGTGAGGCTGGAGCTGTGGTTGGGGGCTGAGGCAGTGGGTGGGGAGCTGGGCAGTGGGTGGGGCTGGGGCTGTGGGTGGAGCTGGAGCTGTGGTTGGGGGCTGGGGCTGTGGGTGGGGCTGGGGCAGTGGGCGGGGCTGGGGCAGTGGGTGGGGCTGGGGCAGTGGGCGGGGCTGGGGCAGTGGGCGGGGCTGGGGCAGTGGGTGGGGCTGGGGCAGTGGGTGGGGCTGGGCAGTGGGTGTGGCTGGGGCAGTGGGTGGAGTTGGAGCTGTGGTTGGGGGCTGGGGCTGTGGGTGGGGCTGGGCAGTGGGTGGGGCTGGGGCTGTGGATGGGGCTGGGGCTGTGGGTGGGGCTGGGGCTGTGGGTGGGGCTGGGGCAGTGGGCGGGGCTGGGGCAGTGGGTGGGGCTGGGGCAGTGGGCGGGGCTGGGGCAGTGGGCAGGGAGCTTCCTGGCCACATGGCTCATGATCAGATGTTCTCCCATGATTGACACAAGATGGCCTAGACATGGTGACTAAGCAGCAGGAAGCCAGGACGCCAGACTGCAGAACTCCCAGGAGGGGAGGGAGCAGGAGGAAGTGGCCGCAGGGAGGAAGCCAGCGGCCAGGACCTGACCGAGCACCTGCAGTGCTGGGGGACACAGGAAGCCAGTCCACCGTCGGGGCCAGAGTCATGGTGCAGGGGGTTAAGCGGCCGCTTGTGGCACCCGCATCCCAATTCAGAGCTGGTTCGAGTCCCGGCCGCTCCACTCTGACCCAGCCCCCTGTAAATGTGCCTGGGGAAGCAGAAGATGGGGCGAGTGCTCAGGCCCCTGCCATCCACGTGGGAGACCAGGGTGGGGCCTGGGAACGTTCTGGCCCGGCTGGGATGGGCTGAGCCACGGCAGGTGCGGAGCGGACGTGAGGACAGGAAGGCGGCCTCGCCTGAACAGAGGCATTCAGCCGTTTCAAGTGCTTGTTTATCCACATTATTGACAGTGTGCATGAAAAGCTTGTAGTGTGAGAACTACAGGTTATGGGGCTGGTGCTGTGGCGCAGCGGGCAAAGCTGCCACCTGCAGTGCCGGCATCCCATATGGGCGCAGGTTCGAGTCCCGGCTGCTCCACTTCCAATCCAGCTCTCTGCTATGGCCTGGGAGAGCACTGGAAGATGGCCCAAGTCCTTGGGCCCCTGCACCCACGTGGGAGGCCTGGAAGGAGCTCCTGGCTCCTGGCTTCAGATCGGCGTAGCTCCGGCCGTTGTGGCCAACTGGGGAGTGAACCAGCAGATGGAAGACCTCTCTCTCTCTCTCTGTCTCTCTCTTTCTCTCTCTTCTGCCTCTCCTTTTCTCTAACTCTGACTTTCAAATAAATAAATCCATCTTAAAAAAAAAAAAAAAGAAAGAAAGAACTACAGGCTTGGCTCTGGGGCCACATCCTGCTGGCGCTGCTGCGACAGCCACACAGTCAGCGAAGGCCACCGGGGCCTCATGGCGCTGTGCGGGTGGACGGCGTCTGCTGAGCCGCCTGGAACCTTTGTGTCCCGGCACCCAGGGCAAAGCGCCCTCCAGAGAGGTTCCGTGGGCAGACCCAGGCCACACAGCGCGGAGAGGCAGGTGGGCTCCTGCTGCCCACTCCCGGTGTCAGGTCAAGGGCGGTGACGCCCTCGGGCTGTGAGTGGCTGTGGAAGAAACAGCCTCGAGGGCCCGGCAGGCAGCGGCCACCACGAGGCTCAGGACCAGGCGGACCAGGTGGGGAACAGTGGGCGGGAAACGGCAGAAATTCCTGCGCATACGCCCGGCCTGGAGGCGCCTTGGCGGCGGCCGCGTTGTCACAGTGTCCCCAGAGTCGGTCCCGGTGCAGCTTCTCGCCCGGTGCAGCTTCTCGCCCGGTGCTCGCGTGCCTGTGTCCACATCCGATGCCCCTTTCCCTACAGGGGTGCTCGTCGCTGGGTGTGGTGACCCCCGGCCCGGCCCCACGCGGATGGAAACTCCCTCGGGACACGGAGTGGGCGCTCCCTGACTCCAGGGAGAGGGCCCTGGGGCTGCGGGGTGGGCAGTGCCTCAGGGGGCTCAGGCCCAGGCCTAGAGGAAGGATCCGGGCTGCGAGACCAGAGACGGCCGCTGCGACCCTGGCCTGGGCAGGCGGCCCCTTGGGCTCCCCCTGCCCCCCGTGCTGCCCGGGACTCGGAGCAGGGCTGGGTCACAGGGCACTCGGCTAGCGAGGAGGCCTGGTTGGTCTGTCCCGTCCAGCTGCACCGCCTGCTGACCCCAGGCGCTCCTGTGTTGGGGTACAAGGGCTTGACCCTGAGGCGCCGTGAGGGAGCGGAGGCCCCAGCCGATTGCCCGGTTCTGAGGAAGGCCCCAGAGGATGGACGCGGCCACCGCAGAGTGACCTGTGCCTCCACCAGGAAGCAGCTGCTCCGAGCAGGTGTCCAGTGTGCGTCAAGACAGAAGGGCGCCTGTTGGGATTCGTGCACAGCCGCTGCTCGAGGCCACCAGGTCTGGGCTGGGGGATGCGAAGGCGGGCTCCCTGCCGCGCCAGAAGCAGTGTTTCCAGGTGTCGGTAGAAAACACCCAGAAACGTGGGGCCCTGACAGCGACTGGGGCCTCTCCCGGGTCTGTCCAGCTAAGCCGGTACGCGCTGCCGCGGGCCCCGGGGTTCCGCCCAGCCACGGAGCCCTGACCGCTTGACAGGCACTGTGCAGGGACCAGCGCACACCTAGCGCCTACCGCCCAGGGGCCTCACACGGGGACAGAGCCAGAGTCCAACAGCAGGGGTGGCCGTGGCCGTGGCCATGGCTGACGCTCCCTA
This sequence comes from Lepus europaeus, assembly GCF_033115175.1. Classification (NCBI taxonomy): domain Eukaryota; kingdom Metazoa; phylum Chordata; class Mammalia; order Lagomorpha; family Leporidae; genus Lepus; species Lepus europaeus. Next base: position 183,219,347 of record NC_084827.1, read on the forward strand.
CAGACGTGCTGCTGTGGTCAGCGAGCCATCCCTGTGCCCAGCGTCACCCGGGCTCGCCACTCACTGCCCCCTGCACGGGCCAGCTCACAGGCTGGGGAGGGGTGGCCGCCACTGCATCTGCCCGCCGTGGTCAGTGCTGTGCTGTGAGGAGCATGTGGGGCGGTGTCCCGCGGGCCCTGACAGCTGTCCCCTGTCAGAACTTCGCTGCTCCTCCCCGGCAAGTGGCCCGGGCACTGTCCTGCCTTGGCCCGGCCTGGCTCTTGGCCTCTCTGCCACACCGGACTTTGCACGTACAGGTGTGTCAAACACTCAGGACCTTGTGTCCTGGGCACTGAGAGGAGGGCGTGTCCAGCTCAGCAGGGGAGGGGCACCCGGCCACGCTGTGTCCCCTGGACTGCTCTGTGGGACAGGCTCCCCACAGCCTCCCTGGCAGAGGCCCAGTCCTGCCACAGCACCCCCGTAGCAGAGCTGCCAGGGGGCTCCCGCCCAGCGCCGGGGGCTGTGGGCTTTAGGCCTGGGGCTTTGCTGGGAGGCCATGCCCTGGTGGGCAGTGCCCCAGCTGATTCCAAACGGCCTCCGGGGGCTGCCCGCAGGAGCAGCAAGGAGACGGCACCCCTGACCACAGGCCAGACCAGCTGTCATCACAGCCTTGCAGCAGGTGTGAGAGCCGGAGCCGGACGGAGAGGCCCAGTCCTGGCAGGGCAGGTGCCCCAGCTGTGCGGGGGCGGGGGGATTAGTGATCTGCTCTCGCACCCCGACCCGACCCCACAGCTGCTGGCCCAGGGCCCCGGGTTCCATGAGCTGCCCGTGGCCTTGGCTTGGAGGCCCGGACTGCCCAGCCCACCTGACCAGGTGGCTGTCTCTCCCGGCAACCCAGGTCGCCACCTGCCCTGCTGTTTGCTTCCGTCAGCAGCCAGGGAGCTCCCAATCAGCTGTCGGCCTGAGGAGACGCCTCCCGCAGTGCGAGCCCAGGAGCCAGCGCACCCTTCTGCCGGGGACAGAGCACAAGCCTGTCCCCACCCCCACCCAGCGAGGGGGCCCAGGCTCTGTGCCTCCCGTGTGATGTGAATGTGGGCGACAGAGCCACATGTAGGGGGTCCTGCCCGGGGAGGGGTGGGCAGCACACACACAGTGTGACCTGTGCCTGTGACCTGTGTGACACGTGTGTATGGCCTGTGTGGCCTGTGTGTGGCCCAGGTGACACGTGTGTGGCTTTGTGACACATGTGCATGTGGCCTTGTGATGTGTGTGGCCCAGGTGACACGTGTATGGCCCATGTGACACATGTGTATGGCCTGTGTGGCCTGTGTGTGACCAAGGTGACACGTGTGTGGCCCAGGTGACACATGTGCATGTGGTCCATGTGAAATGCGTGTGGCCCAGGTGACACGTGTATGGCCCAGGTGACACATGTACGTGTGGTCCATGTGAAATGTGTGTGGCCCAGGTGACACGTGTGTGGCCCAGGTGACACGTGTGTGGCCCAGGTGACACATGTGCATGTGGTCCATGTGAAATGCGTGTGGCCCAGGTGACACATGTGTGGCCCAGGTGACACATGTGCATGTGGTCCATGTGAAATGCATGTGGCCCAGGTGACACATGTGCATGTGGTCCATGTGAAATGTGTGTGGCCCAGGTGACACGTGTGTGGCTTTGTGACACATGTGCATGTGGTCCATGTGAAATGCATGTGGCCCAGGTGACACATGTGCATGTGGCCTTGTGAAATGCGTGTGTCCCAGGTGACACGTGTATGGCCCATGTGACACATGTGTATGGCCTGTGTGGCCTGTGTGTGACCAAGGTGACACGTGTGTGGCCCAGGTGACACATGTGCATGTGGTCCATGTGAAATGCGTGTGGCCCAGGTGACACGTGTATGGCCCAGGTGACACATGTACGTGTGGTCCATGTGAAATGCGTGTGGCCCAGGTGACACATGTGCATGTGGTCCATGTGAAATGCGTGTGGCCCAGGTGACACGTGTGTGGCCCAGGTGACACGTGTGTGGCCCAGGTGACACATGTGCATGTGGTCCATGTGAAATGCGTGTGGCCCAGGTGACACATGTGTGGCCCAGGTAACACATGTGCATGTGGTCCATGTGAAATGCGTGTGGTCCAGGTGACACATGTGCGTGTGGTCCATGTGAAATGCGTGTGGCCCAGGTGACACATGTGTGGCCCAGGTGACACATGTGCATGTGGTCCATGTGAAATGCGTGTGGCCCAGGTGACACATGTGCATGTGGTCCATGTGAAATGCGTGTGGCCCAGGTGACACATGTGTGGCCCAGGTGACACATGTGCATGTGGTCCATGTGAAATGCGTGTGGCCCAGGTGACACATGTGCGTGTGGTCCATGTGAAATGCGTGTGGCCCAGGTGACACGTGTGTGGCCCAGGTGACACGTGTGTGGCCCAGGTGACACATGTGCATGTGGTCCATGTGAAATGCGTGTGGCCCAGGTGACACATGTGTGGCCCAGGTGACACATGTGCATGTGGTCCATGTGAAATGCGTGTGGTCCAGGTGACACGTGTGTGGCCCAGGTGACACATGTGCATGTGGTCCATGTGAAATGCATGTGGCCCAGGTGACACATGTGCATGTGGCCTTGTGAAATGCGTGTGGCCCAGGTGACACGTGTATGGCCCATGTGACACATGTGCATGTGGTCCATGTGAAATGTGTGTGGTCCAGGTGACACGTGTGTGGCCCAGGTGACACATGTGCATGTGGTCCATGTGAAATGTGTGTGGCCCAGGTGACACGTGTGTGGCCCAGGTGACACATGTGCATGTGGTCCATGTGAAATGTGTGTGGCCCCGGTGACACATGTGCGTGTGGTCCATGTGAAATGTGTGTGGCCCAGGTGACACATGTGCATGTGGTCCATGTGAAATGTGTGTGGCCCAGGTGACACGTGTGTGGCCCAGGTGACACATGTGCATGTGGCCTTGTGAAATGCGTGTGGCCCAGGTGACACGTATGTGGCCCAGGTGACACATGTGCGTGTGGTCCATGTGAAATGCGTGTGGCCCAGGTGACACGTGTGTGGCCCAGGTGACACATGTGCGTGTGGTCCATGTGAAATGCGTGTGGCCCAGGTGACACGTGTGTGGCCCAGGTGACACATGTGCATGTGGTCCATGTGAAATGTGTGTGGCCCAGGTGACACGTGTGTGGCCCAGGTGACACATGTGCATGTGGCGTTGTGAAATGCGTGTGGCCCAGGTGACACGTGTGTGGCCCAGGTGACACATGTGCATGTGGTCCATGTGAAATGCGTGTGGCCCGGGTGACACATGTGCATGTGGCCTTGTGAGATGCGTGTGGCCCAGGTGACACGTGTACACATGGCCCGGGGAGGTGCCCCTGGCTGGGGGAAGGAGCACCGAAGCCTGGGCTCCTGCAGTGAGGGGACGGCACATGTAAAGGCCCCAGGGGCTGTGCCTGGAGGGTGTGCACAGATGGACACGGTCCAGGGAAGCCCTGGGATTCAGGCCTGAAGGCAGGGCAGGACTGGGCCCCAGGGGTGCGCACTGGAGTCTACAGGAGGAGGAGCTGGGGCTGTGAGCCACAGGCAGGGAGCCAGGGCCATGTGTTCTGGGGGGGACCGTCATCCGGCCTAACAGCGGCTCAGGCGGGGGAGGGGCTCACTTGCAGGCCACAGCGGTCAGTACTGGCTTGGGCCAGGTGATGCTATCACTGACCCCAAAGACCCATGGGGCTGCCCAGATGCCACCAGAGCTGAGACCCCAGACCCCACAACAGAGCAGGACCTGAGACCACCAGCTCTGTTCTGAACATGGGCCTCACGGCTGCAAACCTCCAGCCTTGGAGCCTGGGGTCCTCAGCTCCCCGCACCCCCGGCCGCAGACCCCAGTTCCCCTGGAGCCTCAGCCCCACCCCCAACAGTCCCCAGCTCCCCAGGAGCCCTTCCCCCCAGACCCCAGTTCCCCTGGAGCCTTAGCCCCCCCCAGACCCCAGTTCCCCAGGAGCCCCCCCGCAGACCTCAGTTCCCCGGGAGCCTCGGCCCCCCCCCCTGCAGACCCCAGTTCCCAGGAGCCTCAGCCCCTCCCCCCCTGCAGACCCCAGTTCCCCTGGAGCCTTAGCCCCCACCAGACCCCAGTTCCCCAGGAGCCCTTCCCCCCAGACCCCAGTTCCCCTGGAGCCTCAGCCCCTCCCCCCGCAGACCCCAGCTCCCCAGGAGCCTCAGCCCCTCCCTCCCCCCCCCCCCCGCAGACCCCAGTTCCCCAGGAGCCTCAGCCCCGCCCCCGCAGACCCCAGTTCCCAGGAGCCCCCGCGGGTTCCCTCTGCTTCCCTCCTCTCCATGGGCTCCTCTCAGGACCCCAGAGCTGCCTCCCCAAGTCCCTGCTGCCCTGCAGGTGCCACGCTAGGGACAGTGGCACACAAGAGCGCTTGGCAAGGAGCAGGGGAGGGGAGGGCAGCAGAAGGAGGACGGAGAGGAGCCAGTGCCGCCGCCGCCCCGGGCCGCTCCTGTGCTGCCGGACCACAGCTCGTCCACCTTTCCTGGGCCCGACCAGCGACAGAAAGCTCTAGGCGCCCAGGGGAAGGGCAGCTCTGGGTGGGCGGTGGTGAGGCACAGGCCTGGCCGGCTCTGCCCATCTCCTCATCTGCAGCCCGGGGGACCCACACCCCCCCAGGAATGTCAAGGGTGCCAGCCCCAGCTGTGAGTGGGGAGCAAGTCCCAGGGGAAAGCTGGGTGCCTCCCTGGGGGCAGTGGCTCTGGGTCAGAGCACACAGTGCTGCGTGACAGAGCACACGCCTGTCCCCACCCCCGGCTCTGTGCCTCCCGTGTGACCATGAATGCGGGGCACAGAGCCACACACAGGGGGTCCTGCCCAGGAAAGGACATTTGCCCCGTGTCCCTCTCTGCCTCCCCTTCAAAGGGCGTCAGATCTGCCACGGGGGACAGGGCACCAGGCGCAGCAGTGTCGCCGTGTCCCTCACTGGAGCACCTGGGCTCAAGGCCCAGCTCCCGCTGAGGCACACCTGGGAGGCGGCAGTGGCGGCCCAAGTGCATGGGGCCCTGCACCCACATGAGAGACCCAGAAGCTCCCAGCTCCTGGCTGCAGCCTGGCCCAGCCCTGGCCATTGTGGCCATTTGAGGAGTGGACCAGTGGATGGAGGCGCTCGCTTGCTCTCTCTCTCTCTCTCACTGCCTTTCAATAGGTAAAACAAGTCTTCTTCTAAAAAAGAGAGAGATCTTTGCTTCCCTGCACGTGCGAGGTTCTGAGGGCTTGCCGGGCTGGGAGCAGACAGCTCTGCGGGGACCTGGAACGGAGGGCGGGGCTCGGCCTGGCCCGGCTCCTCCTCCTCCAGGGAGTCTTGGGGTGCATTCGTTACAGCCCATCACCCAGCCTGCAGAGGGGGCGCTTCAGTGGTCACATGGGGACCCATCCTCAGCACCCACCCTCTGCGCAGAGTACACAGGAAACATTGTTCAAAAGGTCGCGGGAGCAGGTCCCGGGTGAGTGGATGTCGGGCACGCGTGAGTGTGGGTGTGTGTGAGCACACTGGAGTGTGTGTGTGAGAGTGAGTGTGGGTGTGTGAGTGAGCACTGGGTGTGTGACAGTGTGAGTGTGCGCAGAGTGTGAGTGTGAGCACTGAGTGTGTGTGAGAGTGAGTGTGTAACAGTGGGAGTGTGTGAGGTGTGTGAGTGGTACATGAGTGAGCACTGAGTGTGTGATTGAGGTGAGCACGGAGTACAAGTGTGCACATGTTGAGTTGGCAGGAGTGAGTGTGAGTGGTATGTGTGCGAGCACTGTGAGTGTGTGACAGTGTGTGAGTGTGTGACAGTGTGAGTGAGCACTGAGGTTGTGACTGTGAGTGTGAGTGGATCAGAGTGTATGAGCGGTGAGTGTAAACACTGAGTGTGAGTGTATGAGTGTGTGAGTGGTATGTGTGTGAGCACTGTGAGTGTGTGACAGTGTGAGTGAGCACTGAGGGTGTGAGTGTGAGTGGATCAGAGTGTATGAGAGTGTGGGAGTGAGCGGCCATCTCCCACACACCATGCACATGTGTCTGCTAAATCGAACCTTGCCGCCAGCTAAGCCAGTGCCAGCAAATCTGCTGTCCTGTGTGTTTTTGCAAATAAAGTTTTATTGGAACACAGCCAAGCCTGAAACATTTGCTCTGTGACCCTCTGAGGGAAACGTCAGACCCCTGAGCTAAGCAGCAGGGAGGGGGAGCTCAGCCTCCTCCCCACCAGGACGCCCCCGCCCCCGCCCCCCTCTGATGTTGGCCCTGATAGGAAGGAAACAAAGGCGTGGGTGGCCAGGAGTCCATCGGCCAGGCCCCGCCTCCAGGTCATCACCGGGCTGGCTAGGAGACACCGCAGTCACCGGCCAAGGCCAGTGTGGCCCTGGGGCCCCAAGTGGCAGGTCGGGTGCAGACCATGGCCTCCCGCCAGCTGCTGGTGGCGCCCCCGGAGGCACTGCGCAAGCCCCTCTGCACCCCTCACCGGCTGATGCTGGGGCCGGGCCCCTCGAACCTGCCGCCCCGCGTGCTGGCGGCCGGCGGGCTACAGATGATCGGTCACATGCACGAGGAGATGTACCAGGTGGGCTTTGACGCCGGCCGCCTGCGGGGGGCCGCCTGGCCCCTGGGGGCCGCGTCTGACCTGTGCACCCCCACCCCAGGTCATGGACGAGATCAAGCAAGGCATCCAGTACGCCTTCCAGACCCGGAACGCCCTCACCCTGGCAGTCAGCGGCTCGGGACACTGCGCCCTGGAGACCGCCCTGTTCAACCTGCTGGAGCCAGGGGACGCCTTCCTGGTGGGAGCCAACGGCATCTGGGGGCAGCGGGCTGCCGAGGTCGGCGAGCGCATCGGTAAGGGAAGGCTGCCCCCACCCGCCTCGCCCGAGGCCCGGCCTGCTGCCTCCTCCAGGCAGGCGTCAGGGTGCTCCTGGGGCCTGGACCCTAGGGCTCAGCGTGCAGGGGGTCCCCGATCCGGAGCCCTGGGGGACAGCTCTGAGGGAAGCCCCCAAACCCGAGTCCTGCAGCCCTGTGGGACCCCACGCCCAGCTCTGCCCTGTGACAGGATGGGGCTCCCCTCACTTCCGGGAAACAGCTCCCGGGGGCTCCTGGGTGGGAGCCCCAGGGCAGGGGGCACGGGCAGCCTTCCACCCAGCACAGCGCCGGCCCCACAGGGCCAGGCTGGTTAATGGACAATCCGAGGCCCTTCGTGGATCCCCTGTCAGCAGGGACAGGCGGCCCCCAGCCCCCAGGCTCGGGCTCCTGTCACTCACTCATCACACCGTGGGGCGTCCTGAGGGACCCCCGTCTGGGTGCACAGGAGGCTCTGTCGGCTGTGGAGGAGCGAGGCAGGGGCGTCTGCAGCCCCGGCCCAGGAGAGCCCACCCCCGCTCCCCTCGTGTCAGCCGCCAGGCTGCGGGGCGGGCAGAGTCCCGGCTCTGCATGGCTGCCGGGGCCCCGGCTCTGACCCCCTCTCTGCCTCTGTGCCCAGGAGCCCGAGTGCACCCGATGATCAAGGATCCTGGAAGCCACTACACCCTGCAGGAGGTGGAGGAGGTAGGGGACCGGGAGGAGCCTTGGGGGTCAGCCCTGCAGGCCGGGCCGGGGCCTGGGCCCCCCAACCCCCAGTCCTTCCTAGCGTCTGTGAGTGACCACAGGAAGAGCAGGCTAGAGCTGGGAGCACGTGGGAAGACGGGAGGGGGGGCCTGGCAGAGACCCCGAGTCAGCCCTGGGGGCGGGAGGCAGGGTGATGGGTCCCTGACACTCAGGGTACCACAGCTTCCTCCCAGACCACGGGGACTCTGCCTGGCAGGGCTGGGAGGCTGGGGCCACGCCTCCTCCAGCAGATGCCCCTCCTGGAAAGGCCTCCTGCCAGGGCCCCCAGACCCCACCCACCCCCTCCTGCCAGGGCCCCCAGACCCCACCTACCCCCTCCTCCAGGGTCTCCCAGACCCCACCCACCTCCTCCTCCAGGGTCCCCCAGACCCCACCCACCCCCTCCTGCCAGGGCCCCCAGACCCCACCTACCCCCTCCAGCCAGGGCCCCCAGACCCCACCTACCCCCTCCTCCAAGGCCCCCAGACCCCACCTACCCCCTCCTCCAGGGTCCCCCAGACCCCACCCACCTCCTCCTCCAGGGTCCCCCAGACCCCACCCACCCCCTCCTCCAGGGTCCCCCAGACCCCACCCACCCCCTCCGCCCAGAGCATGGGTGCCCCCAGCTGTCCCCCACCTGACACAGCACCCACCAGGAGGGCCTGAGGTCACCAGGCTCCTGCTGGACCTTGTCCACACGCATTGAGGGAGGCTGCTGGGGGGACCCCACCCTGTCCTCACCTGCAAAAGTCCCTCCTGCAGGGTGCAGGGGACCCCTCTCAGCTGTGCCCCCAGCTGTCACTTCTGCCCTCAGTGCCTGGCCCAGCACAAGCCCGTGCTGCTGTTCCTGACCCACGGGGAGTCTTCCACAGGCGTGCTGCAGCCCCTCGATGGCTTCGGGGAGCTCTGCCACAGGTGAGCCCACCCCACAGGTGAGCCCACCCCACAGGTGAGCCTGCCCCACAGGTGAGCGCTTCCCACAGGTGAGCCTGCCCCACAGGTGAGCACATCCCACAGGTGACTCTGCCCCCACAGGTGAGCACATCCCACAGGTGAGCCTGCCCCACAGGTGAGCCTATCCCACAGGTGACTCTGCCCCCACAGGTGAGCCCACCCCACAGGTGAGCCTGCCCCACAGGTGAGCCTGCCCCACAGGTGAGCACTTCCCACAGGTGAGCCTGCCCCACAGGTGAGCCTATCCCACAGGTGACTCTGCCCCCACAGGTGAGCCCACCCCACAGGTGAGCCTGCCCCACAGGTGAGCCTGCCCCACAGGTGAGCACTTCCCACAGGTGAGCCTGCCCCACAGGTGAGCACTTCCCACAGATGAGCCTGCCCCACAGGTGAGCCTGCCCCCACAGGTGAGCCTGCCCCCACAGGTGAGCACATCCCACAGGTGAGCCTGCCCCACAGGTGAGCCTGCCCCCACAGGTGAGCCTGCCCCACAGGTGAGCCTGTCCCACAGGTGAGCACATCCCACAGATGAGCCTGCCCCCACAGGTGAGCCTGCCCCCACAGGTGAGCCTGTCCCACAGGTGAGCCTGCCCCACAGGTGAGCCTGCCCCACAGGTGAGCACTTCCCACAGGTGAGCCCTCCCCACAGGTGAGCCTGCCCCACAGGTGAGCACTTCCCACAGGTGAGCCTGCCCCACAGGTGAGCACTTCCCACAGATGAGCCTGCCCCACAGGTGAGCCTGCCCCCACAGGTGAGCCTGCCCCCACAGGTGAGCACATCCCACAGGTGAGCCTGCCCCACAGGTGAGCCTGCCCCCACAGGTGAGCCTGCCCCACAGGTGAGCCTGTCCCACAGGTGAGCACATCCCACAGATGAGCCTGCCCCCACAGGTGAGCCTGCCCCCACAGGTGAGCCTGTCCCACAGGTGAGCCTGCCCCACAGGTGAGCCTGTCCCACAGGTGAGCACTTCCCACAGGTGAGCCTGTCCCACAGGTGAGCCCACCCCACAGGTGAGCCCCCCCCACAGGTGACTCTGCCCCCACAGGTGAGCCTGCCCCCACAGGTGAGCCTGCCCCACAGGTGAGCCTGCCCCACAGGTGAGCACTTCCCATAGGTGAGCCCACTTCACAGGTGAGCCTGCCCCACAGGTGAGCCCTCCCCACAGGTGAGCCTGTCCCACAGGTGAGCACTTCCCACAGGTGAGCCTGTCCCACAGGTGAGCACATCCCACAGGTGAGCCTGCCCCACAGGTGAGCCTGCCCCACAGGTGAGCACTTCCCACAGGTGAGCCTGTCCCACAGGTGAGCACATCCCACAGGTGAGCACATCCCACAGGTGAGCACTTCCCACAGGTGAGCCTCCCCCACAGGTGACTCTGCCCCCACAGGTGAGCACATCCCACAGGTGAGCACATCCCACAGGTGAGCCTGCCCCACAGGTGAGCCCCCCCACAGGTGACTCTGCCCCCACAGGTGAGCACATCCCCAGGTAGAACACAGCCTAGAGCCGGGCAGGGGTGAGTGCTGGTGTGGAGGGTAGCAGGATGACCCGGCTGCCCGAGCCCCCATCCTTGGGCCTGGCCACACAGCATGGGGCGCAGACCTCTCTGGGGGCCCCACCCTGAGGATGGGTCAGGGGCTGGGGAGCGGGCACTGCCCCCCAGGTCTGCATCCCACAGGACGGGGCCTTGAGTGGAGCTGGGAGGGGTCCCAGAGCAGTCAGCGATGGGACCCCCATGGCCTGCAAGCCTGCATGTAGAGGTGACCACAGGACAGAAGGTGACACCCTGCCTCACCCATGAACAAGGCTCCCCAGCTGGCCGGGGCTGGCCAGGGTGGAGTCTGGGGGCCCTCCTGAAGGTCCCCCTCCGGCCCCTCTGCCAGGTACAAGTGCCTGCTCCTGGTGGACTCTGTGGCGTCCCTGGGCGGGGCCCCCATCTACATGGACCAGCAAGGTAAAAGAGCCCCTCCCCCGCTGGGGGGCAGAGGAGGGTCCTGGCTCCGCCCACACTGGGGTGCAGGGGACAGCACAGCTCTCAGGGGCAGGTCAGGCTCCAGGGGAAGTGACCCCCACGTTTGCTGGGCTGCCAGAGCCAGGCGGAGCCCGGTGGGGAGCAGCCTCTGGGGGTGGCGCTGGGGGGCCCTGAGGCTGCAGCCAGCAGTCAGGTGCAGAGAAGGGGCGGCCTCTGGTCTGCGTGGGGCCGATTTTCCCGTCTGGCCTGCATCCAGCAGATGTGTGTTCAGCAGGGAGCTCACAGCCGGGTCCCCTCGCTCCAAAAGAGAAGACCGAGGAGGGAGTCCCCAGTGCTCCTGGGCTGGCCTAAGCCCAGGCCTGAGATGCCAGCCCAGGACCCCTCCCCACTTGCCTGCCCAATCTGGGAGCCTGGCGCGGGGCCTGGGCGGCTGGGTGACCCTGCCTGCCGCCCCCAGGCATCGACGTCCTGTACTCCGGCTCCCAGAAGGCTCTGAACGCCCCTCCCGGGACGTCCCTCATCTCCTTCAGTGACAAAGCCAAGTGAGTGAGCCGAGGCCGGGCCCGAGGCAGGCTGGCCCCGGGGAGGGAGGGCCGGCTGGAGCTCTCGCCACCTGCCCTGCGCCAGGGACAGGGCCTTCCCGGGGGTCCCCCACTTCACGGGGAGGCGCAGCCCAGTGCGAGCACCAGTGGCCAGGGCTGGGGCTGGGCTCCGAGACATGGCCATTTGGAGTCAGTGGAAAACAGAAAGTTCGAGGCCCGCTGGTGTGCCATGGGGCCTGAGAGCAGAGAGGAGAGGGCCCAGGCAGAGCGCCCCCCCCTCAGGTGTGTGGGTCAGGGCCCTGTGGAGGAGGGGAGGCCCTGACCCCCTCCCAGCTTTGCAGCTCATACCCGGGTCAGTGGCAGCGTCCAGGAGAGCGGGGGCCCAGTCCCAGGCCCCAGCCTCGGCTTCCTGGTGTCATAGACTGGGTTGGTTTTGGCAGCACTGTGGGGCATCCTGTGTGCGAGTGAGTGGCCACCTCCCGTGAGCCGAGGAGAAAGGCAGGGTGACCCTGGGATGAGGGCAGGCAGCCGAAGCCAGGGCCACACCCAGGAGGCCCCAGGACAGGTGGCCCACTGGGACAGCTGCTTACACTGGTCCTTCCTCCCCAGGAGCAAGATCTATGCCCGGAAGACAAAGCCCTTCTCCTTCTACATGGACGTCCAGCTGCTGGCCAACATCTGGGGCTGTGACGGCAAACCCAGGATGTGAGGCCACAAGGGTGGGGCGGGGCGGGGCACTCGGAGTGCGCTGCCCCCAGGACTCACCCCTCTTATACAGTGGGCTCAAACCCCAACCAGTGCCCAGAGCGCACGTGAGCTCACCCTGCCAGGCCGTCCAGGGATCCTGCCCTGGCCTTCTGCCCTGGAGGTCTCATCCACCAAGCTGTCCCCCAGAAGTCCCCATGTACCCTCAGTGGGGCTGGGCCTGGCCCCAAAGGAGCAAGGGAACCAGGGTGCTGCAGGCGGCCTTGGCCACGTCCTACAGGGGGACCGGGCGCCAGACATCGTGCCCTGCCCCAGTGGGTGCCAAGAGGCCAGCGCCAGCTTCCTGGGAACACTGGGGCCCTCAGAGAGGGGTCTCGGTGGGGAGGGGGCGCCTGGCTCCGCGCCTTAGCCTCCCCTGCAGAGCGGCCAGGGCCCGCGCGCAGTCTCGCTCTCCCCAGCACTCCAGCCGCCCTTCCGACTGCAAGTCCACGATTCTGAATCCAAACCCCTCTGCCCAGAGGCCTGTGCTCCGGAGTCGAACACACCCAGCCACTGTCCCCCTGCGGCTGACGTGGGCCCCTCTTGTCCCCCAGGTACCATCACACCACACCTGTCATCGGCATTTTCGCCCTCAGAGAGAGCTTGGCCCTCCTGGTGGAGCAGGTGAGAGGGGCAGGGCCACGGCCCGGGTGCAGGGCAGCTGAGCAGCTGGGGGTGCCCGGGCCGAGGCCCCGCCTCCAGGAGGCTGCCTGCCTGTCACTGCCTCTGGCGACTCTGGGCGAGTGGCCGACAAGGACAGCCAGGGTCCTGGCTGAGACTGCTGTGGCCACCGAGCCACTGCTCGGAGCTGGGTTAGAGCCCTGGTGTCCCGTGTGCTGGACACCACCCTGGCCTGGGTGGAGGTGACCTCCTGTCACCCACCTCCCCCCAACAGTGGCCTGGGACCCTCTCCCCGCAGGGCCTGGAGAAGAGCTGGCAGCGACATCGTGAGGTCACCCAGTACCTGTACCGCCGCCTGCAGGAGCTGGGCCTGCAGCTCTTCGTCAAGGACCCGGTGAGCAGGGCCGCGTCCAGGGGGTCCTCACGAGGGAGGGGCCCCAGGGTTCAGCCTGCAATCCCCAGGGCAGTGAGGGCTGCTCTGCTGGGTCTCGGGACAACCTCCCCCAAGGCTGCCTGCCTACGAGTACCTGGGGACGCCAGGGATGTCCCAGCTGGAAGACCTGGACCTCGCTGGGCTCCAGCTCCAGGTTGGGGGCAGGGTCAGCTGACTTAGCCACGCCCCAGAGACCAAGCCCCAGGTGAGAAATGAAGCCCCTCGCCCCCCAAGGTGGGTGTGACCTGCCCAGGGAAGGACCTGGACAGGTGTCCCGAGGGCTGCAGGCGGCCCTGACGCCAGGCCGCTGTCCTGGCGGGGCCCCGCCCTCCTGGCCCTGTCGAGGGCCCACGAGGCTGAGCCAGGTCCCCGCAGGCGCTGCGGCTGCCCACGGTTACCACGGTGCTCGTGCCGGCTGGCTACCGCTGGAGGGACATCGTCAGCTATGTCATGGACCATTTCAGCATCGAGATCACGGGTGGCCTGGGGCCCTCCGCGGGCCAGGTGAGGGGCTCTCGCAGGCCAGGCTGGCCGGGGTGCTCACAGGGCCCGGAGAGCAGGGGAGTCCGGCCCCTCCCCCCTGGCTTGGTGGGTCACCGGGTGCCGCCTGTCCGGTTCCACCCAGAACATCCTTCCTTCCCACCCAATGGACTCTGAAGACCCGGCTGGGAACCCCACAGCGGGTCCCGCTGTGTCCACTGGAGGGCGACCTGAGTGGCCACCCCAACCCCGTCGCCACCTGGACTTGCAGTGGGCGTCCGCGGGGGCAGGGGCTGCCCTGGCCTGGGTCTTCAGAGGCCTCCCCGGGGGGCCCGCCCGGGTGCGCCCTGGCTGGTGGACCCCACCCGGGGGCTGAGTGCTGGTCTGTGCCCCCAGGTGCTGCGGATCGGCCTGCTGGGCTGCAACGCCACCCGGGAGAACGTGGACCGCCTGGCAGCCGCCCTGAAACAAGCCCTGCAGCGCTGTGCCCAGAGCCGGCTGTGAGCGCCCCCTGCTGCCCAGCGCACAGCCTGTGAGGTCCCCGCACCTGCGCGCGGGGGCCCCAGAGCACACGGCCCTGTGGGCTCGCCTGGCCCCGGCCCTGGCTGTCACAGGCATTTGGGGGTCTGAGCCAGTGCATGGAAGCTCTCCGTCCATCTGTCACTCTGCCTTTCAAATGAAAGAAAGCTGAAAGAACAGTTGCGTGGGGCCTCTGTCCTCGCCGTGCGGCCTCTGTCCTCGCCGTGCGGCCTCTGTTCTCGCCCTGGGGCCTCTGTCCTCGCTGTGCGGCCTCTGTCCTCGCCCTGGGGCCTCTGTCCTCGCCCTGGGGCCTCTGTCCTCGCCCTGGGGCCTCTGTCCTCGCCGTGCGGCCTCTGTCCTCGCCGTGCGGCCTCTGTCCTCGCCGTGGGGCCTCTGTCCTCGCCCTGGGGCCTCTGTCCTCGCCCTGGGGCCTCTGTCCTCCCTGTGGCTGGGCTGTGGGAGCGGCAGGTGGCCCCAGTGTGGACTCCAGCCCCAGGGTCTCACTGCCGACACTGCCCTCAGGAGCACACACCCCAAGGGCTGGCCGAGACCCCACTCACTCAGACAGGTGCATGGCCTGCCCACGAGTGCCAGGACCAGGCGCAGGGGTGGTTCCAGGCCCACCTGTGTGCTGAGGGGGGCCCAGCCCCTGCCCCCTCCTTTGCCTGGCTCCCACTGGCCCTCGACCCACCTTTCCCTTCTAGAAGTCTCTGATATACCAGCCATGCAGTCCATTCAGGACCAGGAGTGGGCCAGCAGCCTGGCCCCACCGTCAGGGTCCTCCCTGGTCCCAGGAGCCCCAGAGGATGTAGCACCTGCATCCCCTTGTGTGGCCACCCCATCGCTCTGGCCACAGGGCAGAGTCATGTGCCCTGGGAGGGCCCTGAGCAGGGGCCGGCTGTCAGCACAGACATCAGACCCCGGCCAGCACAGGACAGGGATCCAGATGGCTCCAAGGGGAGGGGCCGTCCGCAGGAGGCTGGAGCAGGGGCGGGGTGGGCAAGGCCGTGTGGCACTGGCCAGGCGTCTGTCCAGAGACCAGCCCTGTCTCAGCCTGGACTCCCCAGTAGCACACGCCGAGGCTGGGCGTGGAGGGTAAGTGATCTGCATGGGAAGACCCCTCCTGGGGAGGCCCCGCGCCCCGCACCCCAGCCCCTCCCTGGGCTATCTTGGCGGCCTCGCAGGGGTCCATCCGTGCTGACCGCATGCTCTCCCATGCGCCGGGTTCCTCCGCACAGCCGTGGGGACCGGACGTCTATCCCTGTGGTCCAGGGCTGCCCACCCCGCCTGGATGCTCCCAAGGCACTTCCCCACCAGCTGCAACCTGCCCGGCTGTGGGTGTTTGCGGCGGAGGCTCTGTGGGGCCGGCGCCCTGGTTCTGCTTGGGAAGGGAGTTGGGGGGTGCGGATCGTGGCCTGGGGCGTGACGCGGCGTCCTCCCTGGCGCAGCGCAGCCTCTGTCTTCAGCGGCGCCCCACCTGGCGAGCAGCTGCGTGAGTGTAGGCCTAGTGCACATCTCTGGACAGCGCCAGTTATGGTCTGAGCTTCTTTGTCTTTCATGGTGGACAGGAGAGACTTCTCCATACCCCAGACACCCCACACTTTGTCCCAGCATCCTCCGCCCGGTGGTGGCTCCCCCTGCTGGCAGAGAGCGTGAGTGCAGGGGCCCAAGCACTAGGTCCATCCTCCACTGCCTTCCCAGGCCATAGCAGGGAGCTGGATCAGAGGTGGAACAGCTGGGACTCGAACCAGCGCCCATATGAGATGCTGGCACTGCAGATGGTGGGTCAACCCACTACGCCACAGTGCCCAGGGGGTTTTCTTAGCGTATGTTTTCATCTACTTGAAGGCAGAGCAATAGAGAGAGAGAGACAGAGGGAGAGAGAGAGAGAGCTTCCATCTGTTAGTTCACTCCCTGAATGCCAGCAACAGCCGGGGCTGAGCCAGACCAAAGCCAGGAGCTGGGAACCCCACGCTGGTCTCCATGTGGGTGGCAGAGGCCCGAGCACCTGAGCCATCGCCGCTGCCTCCCAGGGTACAGGAGCAGGAGGCTGGATCTGAGGGAAGGGGCTGGCCTGGGGTGTGGGCATTCCACATGGCGGCTTCACCCGCTGCAGTGCGTGGCCCACCCCTGGGCGGTATAGCAGGTGCGTCTCACCAGGGCTGTGTAGCAGGTGCATCTTACCTGGGCTGTGTAGCAGGTGTGTCTCACCTGGGCTGTGTAGCAGGTGCGTCTCACCTGGGCAGTGTAGCAGGTGCGTCTCACCTGGGCTGTGTAGCAGGTGTGTCTCACCTGGGCTGTGTAGCAGGTGCACGCTCGGCTCGCTGTCCCCTGCGTCTCACCTGGGTGGTGTAGCAGGTGCGTCTCACCTGGGCAGTGTAGCAGGTGCGTCTCACCTGGGCGGTGTAGCAGGTGCGTCTCACCTGGGCGGTGTAGCAGGTGCGTGCCCAGCTCGCTGTCTGCTGCTGGCTTCCACCCCCATGCGCATCCCCTGCTTCACTCCCGCAGGCGTCCCTGCTCTTTTTCTAGCTCCATGGTGTGCTCAGCTCACTGAGCCACACACATCTCTGGTTTCCTAGCAAACTCCGCTGAGCGCTTTCTCTGCACACTGAGGTGAGTTCTCGCTGTTCTCGCTGTTTGAGCCGAGCAGCAGCCACTGTTTCCCAGGAGCCTTCTGCCGGCTCCCTGCCGAGGGCCCTGGGGGTGGGCACGTGAGACCCGCGTGTCCCGTGAGCTGCCCCGCAGGGGTCCTTCGGGTCCCCGCACACTGACTGACTGTTGTCTGCAGCTACAGTGCAAGCCCAGAGTGGCTGCTGCTTTGTCCATTTCTCTAAACTTCGCCGTTTGCAAAGCCCAGGCAGCACCCCCGCCCACCCGTGCACCTCCTGTCCCCCGCTTCGTGGCTCCAAGGACGCCCGCACCCCTGAGCTTGCGGAATCTCAGCTCAGACACATCCGTCAGGGGCCTGCACAGCATCGGCGCCCACGCCCATGGCCCAGCCTCATGGCCCTGCCCCACGGCCCAGCCCACACCCAGCTCACACACGTGAGGGTGGAGAGAGGCTGGGGTCACCCTGCGGGGACTTGATATCCAGGCTGCTGCTCCCTGAATGGACCTGTCCCCATGTTCCCTCTTGGCCTGACCATCCGTGTCCACTGTACCACGTGGCCTTCCCTGCCACCCAAAATGCGTGAGCCTGTGACAGGCAGCTCAGGTCACGGGGGCCCCGGGTGTGCCCAGGCCGGGGGCAGCTGCTCTTCAAAGAGCACAGTGGCACAGACACCGCTCCTGGCTGCAGACGTCGCCAACCCCGGAGCCCCACCCACTTGGGAGCCACGCCCTTCCCACAGCAGCCGGGGGCATCCCCAGCTCCGTGAGTCTCCAGAACCAGCAGGCCGCGTCCTGGCTCCTTGAGCCGGAGACAGGGTGTCAGCCGAAGGCCCTGGAGACACCAAGGGCCAGGGACCAAATGCATGGGGCAAAGCTACCCGGTGAGCGCCACGTCCTGGTCAGAGCCAGGCCCACACCCCCAGCACCCCGGGCGGCGGGCCGCGAGCCAACCCTGCAGCTCGTGCAAGGGCGAGTGGGCGGGGGAGCCGAGCCGCGTCCCCCTCAGGGCCAGGCCCCGCGTGGCAGCCACACCTGCTTCCCTCTGTGGGACCCTTGGTCATTCATCGTCCTGGGTGCTCACTGGAGCCACACCTGTGAGCCCAGCCTGCAGGGTGGCACCAGCTTCCGACGTCACCCCCAGGACGTGGGCTGTCCCCAGAGTGGACGTGGGGGAGGCCTTTTCTTCTTCTAGCACTCACCCCTGACCCAGACTCCACCCCCGAAAATGACACAGGGCCCTCTGGACCCCCACAAATCAGGTGGACCAAGAGGCGGTTGGAGGCAGGCACGAGGCCCTGGTGTCAGCTCAGCCGCAGTGCCTCGGCCCTCACGGGATAGGCTGGGGCTCCTCTGCCCAGGATCGGGCCCTCCCCAGGAGGCCCGGGGCGGACGCAGTGGGCACCTGCACAGGGGCGGGGCGGGGCTCCTGCAGGGCCCCCTCTGCCCGTCTTGTGGGTAGGGAGGTTCCGTGCCGTCGGCGTGTGACGAGGGGAAGCAAGGCCCACACACACCGGGTGCAGGCATGGCCTCTACTTTACTCAGGACTGAATGTGCCATGAGCCACCACCACCACCCCCCACCACGGGGCCACAGCCAGCCCTCGGCCTTTCCCGGCGTTCACGGGCAGGGCCAGGGTGGCCCCGGGGGGCGCCCCGCCCTGCTCAGCTCTCCCCAGCGCCCAGCTTCTTGGTCTTCTGGAAGACGCTGTGCATGGCAGAGACTCGGTCCTGGTCCTGGATGTTGAAGACCTGGAACTGAGGCCGGGCAGGGAGACAGGGTCAGGGACGTCTGGGGCCACCCCAGGGTCCCGGCGCCCGGAACTCAGCATCGACAGCTTGGCCTCCTGCCTCCCGCCCTCCTGCCCCCGGCCCTCCCGCCCAGGCTCTGCCAGTCATCCCGCAGGTGCACCGTGCCGGCTCCCTTCCTCACACACGGGTGCCCTACCCTGGCTGAAGCTGACTGCCAGGCCCCGCCCACACAGGCCTGCTGAGAGCCTGGGCTGGGGACGTGGGTGTAGCAGTGAAGCAGTGGGGGTGGTGACCCCCAGGAGGCGGTCAGCCCCCAGCAGGTGGCATTGGCTAAAACAGAGAAGCCCAGGCCATGGTGGCCATGGGGCCTCAAGGTCACTGCAAGGAGGGGACCAGAGATGGGGGAGGGGAACAGGGTGGGGGAGCGGAGGCTCTCGGAACACCGCCCCGGAGGTGTGGCCGTGGATCCCCACAGGGGAAGTGGGGCTCTGAGCGTGAGACTGGGGCCTCAGACGCCTGCCCCGGCGTCCAGAGAGCAGCCCTGGGCCCACAGCCCCTCCCATGGAGCCTGACTCCCTCCCCAGCACCCGCACCGCAGCAGCCGGACCTCACCTCCGGAGGCCGTGGCCAGGTGCCAGACCGGCTGCATCCCCACCCCCGTGCACCCCTGGCTGCCCACCTTGTCCAGCAGGACGTCGAAGTAGGCGGTGGCCCAGTAGGCGGGGTCGTTGGCCGGCAGCTGCAGCAGCGCCCTGATGCCGTGGCCGATGCGAGGGGGCGGGCAGCGGCCCAGGTGGGTGGCGTGGATACGCAGGGACGCCTCGGGCTGGCTGGCGAAGCGCTCCACGCGCGGGTACACGGCGTGCAGGTCCGGGCCCAGGGCCCCCAGCAGGTTGTGGGCGGGGCACAGCGGGTGGGGCAGGTGCTGGGTGGCCAGGCAGCTCAGCAGCACCACCAGCAGGCGGTACACGGCACCCTGCAGCTCCGCCCAGTCCTCCGGGGACGGGAACAGCGCCGAGGCCCACAGCAGCACCGCCTGCGGGGCGGCCGGTGAGCCCCTGGTCCACACCCTCCCCCACGCCCAGCTCTGCTCCTGTCATGACCCCCAGCCAGAGCCCCCCTCTGTGCTGGGTGGCACAGAGCCCCTTTGGGCCACGGTGCTGCCCGGCTGCTGTGGCCCCAGGGAGCCCCAAGAAGGGGACCGGCACTCTCGCCGACCCGAGCTCTGGCCAGCAGCGTCCCCAGCACCCGGCGCTCTGCGCCCATGCTTGTTACCAGACGCCCCATGACCCACAGCCTCCGGGGACCTCAGCATCCCCCAGCACGGAGCTGACTCCAGGCGCCCCTCCAGGCTGAGCTGCTGGGGCTCGAGGCTGTGCCCCTGCCCGCCGCCCCCCGGGCACAGGGTGAGGGCAGCTGCCTACCTTCAGGTGGCTGAAGCTCAGGCCGGGGCTCTGGCCGCCGTCCCGCCAGCTCTCGTGGTTCACCCTGTCCAGGACACAGAGCCCATCCAGCCTGTGGCCTGGGAGGGAGCCCAGAGCGTGCAGCAGCCTGGTGAGCAGGTAGTCCGTGGAGGTCCTGGAAGCCAGAGCCGCGGGCTGAGCACAGGGCCCCTCCCCCGGATCTCGACCTGGCCCGGCTGCCGGAGCCCCGGAACCCCGGGCCCCGCGTTCCCCAGGAGCCCCGTCCTCGGCAGCTGCTCAGTTCTCGGGAGCCTCCCGGGCCCGAGACAGGGAGGGACGTGGTGTGGACAGAATGACGTGTCTCAGACCCGCCGTGGGGAATGGCAGTGCCCGGCCGGGCTCAGAGCCTCTGCCCTCACCCCCAGTGCCTGAGGTGCTTGCTGGACGCTCAAAAGAGCAACTCAGGCCTGGAGCCCGGCCACACCCTGGGCCGCAGTCTTCGAAGTCTCGGGGCTGAGCCTCCCCCTTCACGCAGCTCAGCTGCCCGGCCCAGCCCTGCTCTGGGCGTGGGCGGCAGCCTGGCCAGCCCAGGCCAGCGGCACAGCCCACAGGGCCCAGGGGCTGCGGCAGGCAGAGGGCACTGCACGTGGCCACTGTCCACCGGGGTGGGGACAGGCTGCCAGGCCCCGTCCCCCGTGGTGCCTGCCCTGCTCTTTTCCCAGCGGCATGGGGCTGGCTCCCAGCCCCTGGTGTGGGGTCTCTGGGCCAGGGCCCCCTTCCTGCCCCTCCCAAACATCAGCTGGGGTGCAGATGACCCTCACAGCGTCCACAGCATCCTGGTTGCAGAGCAGGGGAGCCCGAGACTCGGTCATCTGGGCAGCCTGGGACTCCAGCAAGGCCCTCCCCGCGTGGGACCTGAGATCCCGACACCTCGGTGGGACACAGACATCCACGGGCAGGGTGGGCGGCTCCCAGCGGACACCTACCTCCAATGCTGACCGCTGGCCGGCACCAGGTCCACCCCGTGGCCAAGGATGCGCTCCAGGCTGCCCTCGGGCAATCCCGGTGACAGCTGGGCCCCCTCCAGGGCGGGCCCCCGGTGCTGCCTCCTCACCACGGGCACCACGTTGAAGCGGATCTTCCTCCAGCCGCCGGACACCAGGAGGGACAGGTGCAGCTGCTCCTCCTCCAGGCTGGCCGCACTCAAGGAACCTGCAACGGCCCGCCCCCACCCGCCAGCTGCCACTGCACAGCCCTGGCCCTTCGCTGCAGCCCCCAGCGCCACTGTCCCTCCGTGTGGACCTCTCTGACCTGGGTCTATCTGCCCCCCGAGAAAGGGCGCAGTGGCCCCAGGCCCCCGGAGTTTGGAAGTGGAGGCGCTGTCCACAACTGTCAGTCACACAAGGCAGCCAGCCACCCCTGGCCCCGCCACCCCTCCTGCAGCCCCGGGCTGGTCTCACCGGTTCCCAGGGCGGGGGCAGCCGGATCCCAGTCCCTCAGCTACGCTGGGTTTCCTTCTAAGCAAGCGCCAGGACCAGAGCCCGAGAGGCCCTGAAGCCCAGCTCCACCACCCGTGGTGTCGGCCTGGGGTGAGAGCAGCCCCAGGAGTGGGCTCCCCTGTGAGCGCCCACTGGGGACAGCCCTGTGGGGCCAGGCAAGGGGATGTGGCCCAGGAGGTGGCCAGAGGTCCCCACAGGGCAGCTGCAGGCTGGCCCCTAGTGATGACTCAGGCCCTGGGAGGCCAGGCACCGGCTCAGGACACAGGGCAGGTCTGGGGGAGGCCCTACTGGACCCCCGGCCCAACTGCACAGGTGCCGGCCATCCGTCTCCCCCCACAGGAAGATCCAGAGGGGGTGGCTCCTGCAGGGGGCTGTGGCCCTCACCTCACATGCCTCTGTGGGCTGCGCCAACCACCACCACTCACTGCCCCGCAGAGGAGGGCATGGCCGTGAGCTCCAGGGAGGAAGTGGCAGCCACGCCTGCCCCACCCAAGGGAGGCAGGAGGACCCGCCTCATCGCTCAGGGCCCACGGCCCCCGCCCCTGCCTGGGCCTGCTGCAGGCAGCCCACCGACTCTGGTCCCAGGTCACACCCACACGACCCCAGAAGAGGGAGGGGCCAGCACCTGTGTGTGGGAAAGCAGCCAGCATCCCGGCAGCACGGTAGCCCCTCCGCCACGCACACGTGAGGCCGTGACTGACAACAGGACCCCGTGTCCAGGACCACGCTGGGCGCTCCCGCAGAGCAGAGCAACCGTGAGATTCTGGCCGGTGAGAGAGCGGCATGGCCACCCCGCCAGGATGCTCACTGCCGCAGCCACAGCGTGACGCCGTCCCACGTGTGCAGAGGCGTCCTCTGCCTTCAGGGAGACGCTGGGCTGGGGAGCCTCAGAGCGCTGTTCCCAGCTCCCGAGACTCCAACAGGCACACCTGGCACGCAGCCAGGGACCACATGCCCACACACGTGTGTACATGCAGCTACACAGGACAATCACCCCTGCGCACACACGCCACGGGTCACACACGCGTGCTTCTGCACATTTGTAGACACCGCCGCTGTGTGCAGGTGCCCCTGGGAGAAAGCACACAGACACACACAAACCACCATGGCACACATACACACATACACATACATACACATACACCACCATGGCTGGTGCCCCTGGGAGAACACACACACATACATACACACACACACCCTACCGTGGCAGGTGCACTTGGGTGAGCACACACACACACACACATACACCACCATGGCTGGTGCCCCTGGGTGAGCACACACACAAACACACACATACACACACACACACACCCGTGCGTGGAGCCACTACCTGGGGGGATGAGGCCGTGGTGCCTGCAGTGCACAATGGCAGCCACCAGTAGCTCCCTGAGCACACGCAGGACCTTGCTGGGCACGATGTGGCCACAGCACTCGGCGTCAGCCTCGGAGCACGCGCTGAAGACGTCATCCGTCGTCCAGCACTCCAGGCCGGCCGTGTCCCTGGGGACACCCAGGCGGCAGCACCCAGGACCCTGGCCGGGCTCGGCGGCCTCGAGCTCCTGCACCAGGAGCGCCTGGGCGTCCACGCGCAGCGGCACCTGCACGTCCAGCGGGTCCTCCGAGGAGCGCAGGGCGAACTGGAAGGCCTCGGCGTCGCGGGAGTAGTCCACGAGGAAGCGGGCGTCCAGGGCCTGCAGGCGCTCCAGCACGGTGAGCAGCACGTCCTCCGCGCCCTGGAAGGCCTGCGCGCGGGGCGCCTGCCGCGACCGGGCGGCCTGCAGGTAGTGGTGCCAGGGGGACACCTGCACGGCCATGGCTGGGTCCAGGCGAGGGGCGGCTCCCCGCGCAGCGGAGTTCCAGTGACAGCCGGGCAGCCGCGGCTAAATAGCTGAACGGGGGCCAAGGCCTTCGCAGTGGGTGAGTCAGCCACCGGCCACCAGGAATGTCACCGCGGGCGGCGGGAGGCGGGGCCTGCTCACCACCCTCCGCCCACCTCCCTCCTGTCACTGCCCCACTCAGGCCCAGGGGCCAGCTCTCCGCCACCCCCACCCCCATAGCAGGAGGCACGGCCCTGGGAGTGGCGCTGCCAGGCTGGAGGGGACAGAGAGGCAGGCGGTGGCCACCCAGAGCCCCGTGTGGGAGCCGTCCTCTCTCCCAGGTGACTGGGAGCCCTCAAAGCCCTGTGCTCGCCCGAGGAGGGAGCCCCACCCTGGCAGAGCCGCAGCCTGGGTGTGGATCTGGCCTGTGCGTCCTGAGCCTGCCCACCTGGCCTGGAACCCTGAGGCTGCCCACCCTTCCCATCCCGGCCTCTGCCAGACGGGAGCCGGCACCCACCTGGCCTCGAGCTGGAGCTGTCTGGTGCTGGAGGAAGCAGCCAGGGTGGCTCCACCCCACCTGCTGGAGAGCCTTGCCCTGCCCGCCCCCCCCCCAACACACACCTGCAGGCACTCTGCAGCGTGGAGCAAGTCTTGACAGGCAGATAGGACCCGCCCCCATGACCTTTGGCCCCACAGCACCGGCAGCCCAGGCTCTCTTGTCTACAAACAGTGGACGTGGAGACGCCACCTGCAGCCGCTGGGCCGGAACCTGGGAGCTGCACTCCGCAGCCACTCAAAGCCCCGTCCTGCGTCTGCCCCCGACCCTGGTGACCCATCCCCCTCGGGGCACCCTGTGCCAGGACCCCCAACCTCCTGCCGTCTGGGGACACCTCTCTGGCCTGGCTCTGGGGTCAGGGGCCCACCTTGTGTCCATTGCAGTCTCCGCAGTGCCCCCCCAGCCCTAGCCCTCTGCTCTGCACCCCGGCCCAGACTCCCACTGCCACCCCGAGTCTCTCCAGGGTGTCCCACAGGCTCCTCCCCCCAGCAAGCACTGCGGCTGCTCCACACCCTTCCCCCGACACCCAGCTCCCAGATCCCAGCTCCTGCCCCAAGAGCAGGCCCCCACCCCACACAGTCCCGCTCCACCTCGCCCCTCCCCCACACCTCACCCTGTTTCCCTGGGGCCTCGCCACCCGCCTCTAAGGCAGACAGGGCTGGGGGCAGCGGCCGGGCCACGCCCTGGCTGCCCCTGCTTCGACCTTGGTCACCCACAGGATGGAGACTCCTCCCCTGGCCTCAGGAAGCCCCAGCTGGGCCAACGTGACCCCTGCTGTGGCCTGGGCTGCGACACGCTGTCCCTCGCGGATGCCCGCCAGCTCCTCAGCTGGACAGAGCCGCTTGTCCTGAGGCCCCTTCCGCTTTAGCTGAGGGGCCGGTGCCCTGAGGACCACACAGCCCTGGGTGAGCCACCCCCTTCCCTCCCAGGGCCCCGGCCCGTGGTAGATGCTCAGCCCCCGGGGTCTCCTCGGGGTGCCGGGGCTGAGCACAGTGCCGGTACAGAGCGGGCAGCTCCGGGGACGGGCCAGCAACGGCTTCCTGAAAGCTGCGCCAGTGGGGACCGAGCAGGCAGGGCCAGCAGGCGGGGGAGGCGCAGGCGCCCATGCGTGGCCTGCATGGGGCGCGTGCTTGTGTGGCCTGCGTCTCGGGGCAGCTTGGGGACCGGACCACAGATCCTGTATTTCAGGAATTCCCAGGTGTGCTGGGAGGGGTGCATGGGGAGGGGACGTCACACCTGAACAGAGTCCACGCACCCCAGGAAGCGCCAGTGGCAGGGCTGGCGCTGTCTCCATGGCAGCACTGAGCCCAGTGCTTCCTGAGCCCTGCAGTGGCCACTTAGAGTCAGCCCGAGTGTCCTGGGGCTGCTGTGACTGACCACAGGCCACCACGGGCCACCCAGACCTCCCCGGGCCACCACAGGCCACCACGGGCCACCACGGGCCACCCAGACCTCCCCAGGCCACCCGGGCCACCCAGACCTCCCCAGGCCACCACAGGCCACCCGGGCCACCCCGGGCCACCACGGGTGGTGCTCAGTTCAGGGGGACACGCAGAGGTCAGACCTGGGCACCAGAGGAGCTGTAGCCCCCGGGCGGCTCCGTGTGCAGATGGCAGAGAGGTGGGCGTGTCTACATCCAGCTGCGCGGCTTCCGATCCAGCTCCCTGCTAGCACACCCCGGGAGACAACAGGGGCGGCTCTGGTGCTTGGGCCCTTACACCCACGTGCGGGGCCCAGCTAGAGAGGGGAGTGAACTACTGGATGGAAGATTCTCTCTGTGTGTGTCTCCCCTCTCTTCAAATAAATAAATAAACTTAAAAAAAAAAAACCCTCTGCAGGTCGTGGAGGGGCAGCACAGCCAGGCTCCTGGACGCTGCTCCGGGTGGCGCCTTGTCCACCCAGAGCCCCGAGGGCCTCTCTAGGAAAGCAAATGTCCACACGGAACAGGCCCAGCCAGACAAGTCCTGACCCCAGGCTGCGCCCTGGGGCCCGACAGATATAGTGGCCGCACCAGGGGCAGGGGCCGGGGCCTGGGCCAGGGCCGGGGCTGGGGTGGGGCTGGGGCCAGGGGCAGGGCTGGGGCAGGGGCCAGATCAAGGGCCGGGGAGGGGGATGGGGCTGGGGCCCGAGCAGAGGCAGGGGCTGGGGCCAGATCAGGGCCTGGGGCCGGAGCAGGGGCTGGGGCATGGGCCGGGCCGGCCAAGCTGGGCACCTCTGCAGGGTATCCATGGCCGCCTCTGGCAGGGAGGCTGTGTTCTCACATCAGACACCTGCTCAGGGGTGGGTGGGTGTGGACCCCAGGGAACAAAGCAAGAGGAAGGACTGCCTCTGAGGGAATGCGGGGCCCCAGCTGGCCAACAGCTCCCTGCCCCGTGCTACAGGGGCCCAGGGCCTGCAGGGAGCTCTGGAGCTGCTCTGGGCCTCAGTCTTCACATCTGGAGGATGGGCGTGCGTGCGAGTCACTGCAGGAAACTTGGGCTGGGGTGGGCATGCTGTGGGCAGCAGGAGGGGTGAGGCCTGGCTCCAGGGACAGCTCTGGCCACAGCAGGCCAGAGGGTGGGACGTCTCAGCCCTTCTCAGGGAAGCCCGGGTGGTGGGGAAGAAGCAGCCAATTAAAATCCCTGCGAACAAGCAGGTCCTTCTGGCTGCGGCCGGCCAGCCCACGCTGCAGCCCCGAGGGGCTGTCTGGCCGGCGGCCCACACGGGCCACACCAGGAAGCCTGGGGCACCAGGAGTTCAACTGACGGAGCAGGAAGGTCATGAGGTCAGCGGGGCCGCGGCAGCTCAGCCTGGGGCCCCCCAGGAGGGCCCGGAGCAGCAAGGGCGGTGGCTGCCATCTGCCTCCACAGCGGGCCCAGCACACGCTCGGACCACGGGAGGCCCTGCGGCCCCGCCTCCCAGTGACCCCCACCTGCGCAAAGGCTGGACGGCGAGGGGCTTGGGAGGAGGACGGCCAGGCCCTGGGAGGAGCCCCCACCCACGCGAGGCTCCAAACACAGACCCCTGTGGGGTGGCCTCACCCCACCCCTCCCCCAGTGATGTCCTAGAACTGGGGCCTGAGGTGTGCAGAGCTCAGGAGTTGAACCACAGCACCGACCACGGCTGCCATCGCGGCCAGAGGGGACCCTGGGTCCTGGCGCCTGGGGATTGTGTGCTTCTCGGCATATGCAGGCGTGGGGGTGCTGCCTGCCTGGGTGCTGCCTCTCTGGGCGCAGGAGTAGGGTGGTGCTGCCTGTTCGGGAGCAGGTGTGTGTGTGGGAGGGTGCCTCCTGTCTGTGTTCTGCCTGTCTGGGTGCAGGTGTGTATGGAGGGGTGCCTCCTGTCTCAGTGCCACCTGCCTGGGTGCTGCTTGTCTGGGTGCAGGCGTGTAGGGTGCCTCCTGTCTGGGTGCAGGTCTGTATGGGGGGGTGCTGCCTGTCTCAGTGCCGCCAGCCTGGGTGCTGCCTGTCTGGGTGCAGGTGTGTATGGGGGGGTGCTGCCTGTCTGGGTGCAGGTGTATATGGGGGTGCTGCCTGTCCGGGTGCAGGTGTGGGGGGGGGTGCCTCCTGTCTCGGTGCCACCTGCCTGGCAGCTGCCTGCCTGGGTGCAGGTGTGTGGCAGGGTGCCTCCTGTCTGGGTGCAGGTGTGTATGGGGGGGTGCTGCCTGTCTGGGTGCAGGTGTATATGGGGGTGCTGCCTGTCCGTGTGCAGGTGTGTGGGGGGGTGCCTCCTGTCTCGGTGCCACCTGCCTGGCAGCTGCCTGCCTGGGTGCCGCCTGCCCGAGTGCGGTGAGCTCAGTGCCCAGCCAGCTGTGGGACCTGTGGCGCTGACACGCACTGCATCTGCCTCCTGTCCTCCCTCCTAGAAGCCATGGGCCTGGGGTTAATGGCGCGAGGGGAGCTGGGCGTGGCCAGGGTGGGCCAGTGCCCAGGAGGGGGTGCAGGGTGACTCACCAGGGGAAGCTGTGTGAGGCAGGGGGAACCGGAGCACACAGGGCACAGACAGCAGGCGCGGGGTCGGGCTGCAGCCCCTGCACGGGGTCTCCCCGCCTGGGCCCCAGGTGCCCCCTGCGTACACAGCAGGTTTTTGTTTGATTGTTAGTTGGTCTCTTTTTTTATAAGATTTATTTATTTATTTATAAAGTCAGAATTAGAAAGACGGGGAGAGACAGAGAGAGATCGTCCAGCTGCTGGTTCACTCCCCAGTTGGCCACAACAGCCAGAGCTGGGCCAGGCCAAAGCCAGGAACTTCATCCGGGTCCCCCACGTGGGTGCAGGGGCCCAAGCACTTGGGCCATCATGGCTGCTGTTCCAGGCCATTAGCAGGGAGCGGGACCGGAAGTGGAGCAGCCAGGACTCGAACCAGCACCCAAAAAAGCCAATGTCCACAGCCAGCCTGTCGGGGTTTTTGTAAACTGCCGTGCAAAAACAGAGCAGAGTTCACCACCTCAGCCATTTAGGTGCCTGGTTCAGTGGCACTGGCCCCTACACGCGGCTGCACAGCCGTCAGCTCTCCCTCCATGCCTGTGCCCAGGCACAGGACCGGGCCGTGTGGTAACTGACGCTCTGCTTGGCTGGTGCTGCCCACGGTCCCGTGTCCCAGCTGTCCCCTCCAGGGCTGTCCCCAGGTGCCCACGGCTGACACCCTGGACAAATTCATGGTGATGATGGGTGCTCCTTGTCTTGGCCCCGGGACCTGGCAGGACTGCCTCCGGCACAGGTGCCCATGTGCAGCCACCCCAGCCCAGCCCGCCCGGAGAACAGGTGCTGCCTGTGGGAAGGCCCCGTGCCCGCCGGTCTCACCTCTGCCCTTGCTCGCCCTCGCCGGGCTGCCGGGCACAGGGTGGTGCTGCTGGTGGCTCTGCGGCGGCCCCAGGGGACGGGTCACCTGCAGGGCAGCGCTCAGGTGGAGGGTGAGGACCTGCAGGAATGCAGAGCCTCTCTCGAAGCCTGCAGCCTCCGTGGCGGCCCGTCTGGCTGTCACCCTGCTGGAATCTGCTTCCTGTCTGTCTTGGTGACTCTGCGCCCCCAGGGACCAGCACCTCCTCTGCAGAGGCACAGCTGACCCAGGCCACAGGTGTGTCCCTCGGGTGCTGGACAGGAAGTGGCCGGGACCACGCCACGCATGCACCAAAACACAGCTGTGTCCTGGACTCGGCTCCGCACTTGCTGATGGCACTGCTGATGGGAACTGCCGATGGCACTGGGGCTGCTGCCCACGCGCTCGGGCGTCTGTGCCCACCTGCTCCGTCCACACCCGGAGCTGGCCCCATGGCTCCTGTCCCCTTGTGGGTCCAGCACTGCCAGAACTGTGGGCATTGAGGGGCTGCAGAGAGGACCACGGCAGACGGTCACTCTCAGGCCCAGGGCTGAGGCCAGTCCGGGAGCTCTCGTCTGGCCCAGCCGCAGCCCTGGTCAGGACGCTGGTGGTGCACACAGGGCCCAGGACTGCCCAGGGTGTCCAAGGGAGCCATCGCCCTGGGATGGAGACTCCCACAAGCAGGGACTGGGCTGGACAGCTTACAGGGCACTGCTCACACAGAGGTGCCAAAAATGGGCAGATGTCACCCTGGCCTCTGATCCACACAGGAGCCCCCAAGGGCCCCTCCCCTGCCCAGCCCCAGAGCAGGGACCAGACGCCAGGCCGGGGCTGCCTGTGTCACTCCATGCAGGGGCTGCAGGGGCTCTGACGGGGCTTCTGCCTCAGGGCAACAGGATGCCATCCTCTGGCAGGTGGCCCTGGATGGATGCCCCAGCCTCCACCCCACCCCAGGAGCTCACCCTGGAGGGCAAGGCCACAGCCCCTGGGCCCTGGACCTCAGCTCCCTGTGGCTCACCAGGGTCCAGTCCTTGGGCAGAGGCCCTGGGGCGCAGGTGGTTGTGGTGCTGGGGAGAGCCTGGAAGGCTGCAGAGTCTGAACCTGGAGCACAGGTCAGAGGTCAGCACTGGCCCAGAGCCACCATCAGAGGCACTGAGCAGGCCCCCGTGCCCTGGCACTGTCCAGTGAACCCTGGCTGCAGATGTCAAGTAGGGCTTTGTCCAGCCAGCGAGCCTGGCCTAGCCCCCAAGGGACACCCTGGCCACTGTGCCCTCAGCCCTGGCCATGGGCGTTTCATGGTGTTGGGGAGGGGGCTTCCTCTTTGCAAGAGACCTCCCTTTCCCGAATGTCAGTTCTGAGAGGTGGTCCCGGCAGGCCTGGGGTCGGACATGCTGACCAGCCCAGTGGTCACCGTCACCGCCTGGGCCCCCTGGCTGTGCTAGGAGGCAGGGGTGAGGGCACCTGCCAGTCTGCAGCCGGCTCTGAGGGCTGTGAGGACACCAGTCTTGGTCCCTGAGCGGGGGGCTCCCCCAGAGGGGCTGCACCAGCACCAGCCAGCAGGAGGTGCCCTCTCGGGACGAGCAGTCTCAGGGGAGGGGACAGAGCGGCGTATGCAGCACAGACAGCCTGGGGGCAGCAGCGACGGGGGGCCCCAGGGCTCCAGGGACAGCCCCTCCCGCTCCAGCCTCAGTGGCCCCTCTGCCTCGCCACCCACCACCCGCCCTGAGTTCCTGGCACAGCTGCAGCTCAGGGCCGTGGGTGGCAGGGACTGGAGGTTTGTGCTGTGTGCCTGGTGCGTGGCTGCTGGGCGCATGGGGGCTCTTGGGAGGCCGTCCCGGGTGTCCTCACTCAGGATGGCCTCGCTGGGTCTCCAGGGACACAGCTTGCAGCCAACAGAACTCTTTGGTCGCCATAGCAACAGGGCCCGCATGCCTGTTTCCAGGGAGACCCAGCCCTCAGCGTCCTGGTTGCTGGGCAACGCCCACAGCTCCAGTGACCGCACGAAGGTGTCCGGGCGTCCAGGTGCCGGGCAGGTGTGGGGCCGGTGCACCAGGAAGGCGTCTCTGAGCCCTGCCTCTGGCCACCATGAGCTCCGTGCCCAGTGAGCCTGGTGACCGGGACGCCACCCAGCTATCGCCGCTGGGGCTGGACGCTGTGATCCAGGTCAGTGGGTAGCCGCCCTCCTCGGCCTCTGGACAGCGGGTGCCCTGGGCACTGTGGGAAGGCCACTGGGGGGGCAGAGGCCAAGCTGGCCAGGTGCCTGCACAGCTCCTGCGTACACGTGCTCAGAGTGAGAGGAGTGGGGGCACACACGCACGCACACGTGCACACATGTGCAGGAAGAGGCTCCTGGGGAGGGAAAGTCAGCCCAGCCCCTGCCCTTGCTGCCAGCACGCAGTTGTCGCCCTCCCACCCCCCAAACGGCCCGCAGCCTGTGCACTGGGGACGGAGCCCCTGCTTTCTTGGCTGGGGGCGGGGTGTGGCTGGGCTTCCCGGGAGAGGCCCTGGACCGGGGCTTCTCCCCGGCCTCTGTTCTCTGAGTTCTGGAAGGCTCTGCTTCTTAGCGCTCCGGCACAGCAGCAGTGACACAGGCAGCCCGCTGTCCTGCTCCCGGCCACTCCTGTCCCCATAGCTGACCTAGTCAGTGCCCAATCAGACCCCCTGCCCCGGGGCCTGGCCGGCACAGCCAGGCCGTCGCCATCCCTGCTGCGGCGTCGTCTTTGGGGCCCCTGTGGTGCGAGAAGGGCGGGCGGGACAGGGTGACAGGCAGGCGGGACAGCAGGGCGAGACACCCGGGCTGCACGGGGCGGCGGGGGGCTGACTCAGGAGTTGATGAGTGCTCTCGACACCTGCGTCCACACGGCCAGGGGCGACACAGGTCACCGGGAGGGAGGCAGCGCCCACGCCGGCACAGGCGTGTGTGACAGCCAGAGTCACGGCTTGGCGGTGCCCTGGCCGGACGCCATCTCTGCCCGGCTCCCACAGGGGCTCCATGCTACAAAGCTTCTTCAAAGTGTTCGTGGGGAGTGGGATTGAAAGAGTTTATTTTGGTGCCAAAAGAACTGAAATCCACACACTCGGGCTTTCTGGGAGCTGACGGAGCACGGGGGTCCTGAACCAACCGGGAGCAGCTCTCAGAACGTTTTCCCGAACACAAGCTCTGTCACTTCATCTCCCCGAGCTCGCTGAGCTGCCCTGGGAGTGCCAAGGACAGGGTGGGGGAGTGGGGGAGGGCTGGCTCCCCGCTGCTCACAAGCTCGCCCCCCGGCACCTGGTCAACCCGCACGGCAGCCCTGGGAGGTCAGGGGACCCAGGCCTGAGGCTGGAGGCGTGGTTCCAGGTACGACAGGGCTGACTCCAGCAGAGGGCAAGGTGCCAGTGGTGTGGCTGCTTCTGCCCGTCCCCGAGTCGTCCCTCTCCCTGGGAAGGTGTCGTCCCAGCCACGTGTGGCCTCGGGTGTGGCAGCCCTGCCTGTCTGGCTGACACCTGTCATTTGAACAGTGCTGATTGAAACCTTGGTGATCCCATGGTGACACAGGCAGGAGGTGGCACAGAGACGAGACACCCAGATAAGCATCGGGGCCTGAGGGCGCTATAGCACCCAGTTATGAAAGGGGACGGTCAGGGCTTGGGTGGGGGGGCTTCAGGGGCTGGGTGTTCACTGTGCACTGGAGTGGTGGCTCCAACCCTGCTCCCTGTGTCTCTGATGCACTCTGGCCAGGGCTGGACCCTCTTCCACACCCCAGAGAGAAGAGCAGAGGTACAACGGCTAGGGCAGCAGCACAGGCACCGCCATCACAGCCCAGCCCTGTGTCCCACCCACAGCGCCCTGTGTCCCAGCCCAGCACCCGCGCCGTGTCCCAGCCCTGCACCCACACCCCGTGTCCCAGCCCAGCACCCACACCCTGTGTCCCAGCCCAGCACCCGCACCCCGTGTCCCAGCCCAGCCCCCGTACCCTGTGCCAGCCCAGCACCCGCACCCCGTGTCCCAGCCCCACACCCACACCCCGTGTCCCAGCCCAGCACCCGCACCCCGTGTCTCAGCCCAGCACCCGCGCCCCATGTCTCAGCCCAGCACCCGCGCCCCGTGTCTCAGCCCAGCACCCGCGCCCCATGTCTCAGCCTAGCACCCGCACCCTGTCCCAGCCCAGCACCCGCACCCTGTGCCAGCCCAGCACCCACGCCCCGTGTCCCAGCCCAGCACCTGCGCCCTGTGTCCCAGCCCAGCACCCGCGCCCTGTGTCCCAGCCCAGCACCCGCGCCCCATGTCCCAGCCCAGCCCCCGCACCCTGTGCCAGCCCAGCACCCGCACCCCGTGTCCCAGCCCAGCCCCCGCACCCTGTGCCAGCCCAGCACCCGCACCCCGTGTCCCAGCCCCGCACCCACACCCCGTGTCCCAGCCCAGCACCCGCACCCCGTGTCTCAGCCCAGCACCCGCACCCCATGTCCCAGCCCAGCACCCGCGCCCCGTGTCCCAGCCCAGCACCCGCACCCCGTGTCCAAGCCCAGCACCTGTGCCCCGTGTCCCAGCCCAGCACCCGCGCCCCGTGTCCCAGCCCAGCACCCGCGCCCCGTGTCCCAGCCCAGCACCCACGCCCCATGTCCCATGTCCCAGCCCAGCACCCGCACCCCGTGTCCCAGCCCAGCACCCGCGCCCCGTGTCCCAGCCCAGCACCCACGCCCCATGTCCCATGTCCCAGCCCAGCACCCGCACCCCGTGTCCCAGCCCAGCACCTGCGCCCCGTGTCCCAGCCCAGCACCCACGCCCCGTGTCCCAGCCCAGCACCCGCGCCCCGTGTCCCAGCCCAGCACCCGCGCCCTGTGTCCCAGCCCAGCACCCGCGCCCTGTGTCCCAGCCCAGCACCCGCGCCCTGTGTCCCAGCCCAGCACCCACACCCCGTGTCCCAGCCCAGCACCCGCGCCCTGTGTCCCAGCCCAGCACCCACACCCCGTGTCCCAGCCCAGCACCCGCGCCCTGTGTCCCAGCCCCACCAGCCCCACAGCTGCGTCTGGAGACTGGCGCAGGTTCAGGAAGGTTCTCCAGCCCTGGCCCTGGGAGAGTGAGACTCGGAGATCGCACTGAGACGGGAGGCAGTGAGGCTTCAGGAGGGGCGGGCCCTGCATCTGACAGACAGCTTGTCCGGGGGGGGGGGGCCTTTCACTCTTGAGTTGTGCCTCATTGATTCTCAGCCTTCGCTGTTCTACATATTACGTGTGAAACACACAACAGGAAATTCACGATGTTACGTGGCACACCCGGCATCCGTGTTCTCACACGTGTGCAGCCACACACTCACACACAACAGGAAATTCACCGTGTTACATGGCACACCCAGCGTCCGTGTTCTCACACGTGTGCAGCCACACACTCACACACAACAGGAAATTCACGGTGTTATGTGGCACACCCGGCGCCCGTGTTCTCACACGTGTGCAGCCACACACACACAACAGGAAATTCACCATGTTACGTGGCACACCCGGCATCCGTGTTCTCACACGTGTGCAGCCACACACACACACACAACAGGAAATTCACCGTGTTACGTGGCACACCCGGCGCCCGTGTTCTCACACGTGTGCAGCCACACACACACACACAACAGGAAATTCACCGTGTTACGTGGCACACCCGGCGTCCGTGTTCTCACAAGTGTGCAGCCACACACACACACAAACAGGAAATTCACGGTGTTACGTGGCACACCCGGAACCCGTGTTCTCACACGTGTGCAGCCAC